>NC_138385.1:35277825-35291171 GCF_054177405.1 Leptonychotes weddellii
TTTGAGCTCTTTCCAACTTTCCTCTTGTGATTGAGTTCTAGTTTCAAAGCATTGTGGTCCGAACATATGCAGGGAATGATCCCAATCATTTGGTACCAGTTGAGACCTGATTTGTGACCCAGGATGTGATCTATTCTGGAGAATGTTCCATGTCACTAGCGAAGAATGTGTATGCTGTTGCTTTGGGATGGAATGTTTTTTTGTTTGTCCTGGAAGCTTTTTATCTCTCCTCCTATTTTCAATGACAGCCTAGCTGGATATAGTATTCTTGGCTGCATATTTTTCTCATTTAGTGCTCTGAATATATCATGTCACTCCTTTCTGGCCTGCCAGGTCTCTGTGGATAGGTCTGCTGCCAATCTAATGTTTCTACCATTGTAGGTTACAGACCTCTTGTCCCGAGCTGCTTTCAGGATTTCCTCTTTGTCTCTGAGACCTGTAAGTTTTACTATTAGATGTCGGGGTGTTGACCTATTTTTATTGATTTTGAGGGGTGTTCTCTGTGCCTCCTGGATTTTGATGCTTGTTTCCTTCCCCAAATTAGGGAAGTTCTCTGCTATAATTTGCTCTAATATTCGTTCTGCCCCCCTCTCTCTTCTTATTCTGGGATCCCAATTATTCTAACATTGTTTCAACATATGGTATCACTTATCTTTCGAATTCTCCCCTCGTGATCCAGTAGTTGTTCATCTCTCTTTTTCTCAGCTTCTTTATTCTCCATCATTTGGTCTTCTGTATCACTAATTCCCTCTTCTGCCTCATTTATCCTAGCAGTTAGAGCCTCCATTTTTTATTGCACCTCATTAATAGCCTTTTTGATTTTGACTTGGTTAGACTTTAGTTCTTTTATTTCTCCAGGAAGGGATTCTCGAGTATCTTCTATGCTTTTCTCAAGCTCAGCTAGTAGTATATTTATAATCGTCATTCTGAACTCTAGTTCTGACATCTTACTAATATCTGTATTGATTAGGTCCCTGGCAGTCGGTATTGCCTCTTGTTATTTTGAGGTAAGTTTTTCTGTCTTGTCATTTTGTCCAGAGAAGAACAGATGAATGAGAGAACAAAATGCTAAAAGGGTAACAATGACCCCAGAAAAATATACACTAAACAAATCAGAAGAGACTGAAAACCGGGAGGGAAAGAAAAAAAAAGAATATGATCAGGCTGGTGAATAGAACAGAGCCACACACTAGATTTTGGCTTTATTTTGGTCTTTTAGAAGAAATTGCTTCCCAAAATTTTAAAGAAAGAAAAACTTATATACATACAAAAATGAGGGTAAATACAATGAAGTGATAGAATGTGACTGTACAGATGAAAATTCAAAAAGATTTTAAAAAAGGAATGGATAAGATGTTGGTTGAAAAAGAAGAAAATTAAAAAAAAAGAAATAGAAAAAGAAAAAATAAAGAAAATTTTTAAATTTAACTTTGAAAGAGTAAAAAATCATGGGAAAAAAGCCATGAATTCTATGTGCTGTATTCCCCTAGCTCTGGGATTTTGCCGTTCTCATTGATGGGTAAACTTGGTCTTGGCTGGCTGTTCTTGCTGATCTTCTGGAGGAGGGGCCTGTTGCAGAGATTCTCAAATGTCTTTGCCGGAGGTGGAATTGCCCCGCCCTTGCTGGTCCCAGGCTAAGTTATCTGCTTGGGTTTGCTCTCGGGAGCTTTTGTTCCCTGTAAGCTTTCCGTACAGCTTTGGAGGACGAGAGTGAAAATGGTGGCCTCCCAATCTCCACCCTGGAGGAGCCGAGAACTCAGGGCCCCACTCCTCAGTGAGCCCCCAGAGAAAAAGCAGTCAGTCACTCCCGTCTCCCCTGTCTCCAGCTGCACTCCGTGCTCACCTGGCCTGTGACCAAGCGTTTCTATCTCTGGCACCCGACCCCGTGTGGAGTCTCCAAACCCAGCAGATCCCTGCGGTTCGCTCCCATGCCGCTCCTCCTGGGGGAGGAAGGGGAGTCTCCCTGGATCTGTTGGGTCCCTGCTGGAGGAGCAGTGGCCTGACTGTGCCACAGATCACGGTTTACAGCCACCCCGAGCTGAGAGCTCGCTCCTCGGCTCCGTCTCTGCAGCCGGCTTCCCTGCTTCGATACCTGGGAGCTCTGCCGCACTCAGGCACCCCTGGTCTTTCTGTGACCCCGAGGGTCCTGAGACCACACTGTCCCAGCGAGAGTTCCATCCCCCGCTTAGCCACTGGAGTGACGTCCCTCAGCAGAGCCGACTTCTAAAAGTTCAGATTTTGTGCTCCATGGCTCTATCACTTGCTGGTAGCTGGATGATGGAGTCCCCCCCCACAGTCTATCTTCCCGAATATCACCTCGGATTCACTTCTCCGCACATCCTACCTTCCAGAAAGTGGTCGCTTTTCTGTTCAGAGAGTTGCTGCTATTCTTTTCTTCGATCTCCTGTTGAGTTCGTAGGTGTTCAGAATGGTTTGATAACTATCTAGCTGAATTCCTGGGACCAGGCGAAATTTGGGTCTACTCCTCTGCCATCTGGCTCGTAATACAGTACTTTTAAATATAAAAGCCTCATTACCTTAGCTTCAAAAAAAAAACTATTTTCATTACTTATTACTTCAAAAATGGCTAAGATGTTATCTGACCTAAGACTTTGTTCAGTATTTCAGATCTTTATTATCTTGTCATTCCCTAACTATAAAAATAGCACAGTCATTCTCAATAATATAGTACAGAGTACAAGATAACGCTGATACTTTAGGTCATGTGATAAGTTCTAAGAATACCACTATTTAATAGCTAAAAGAAAGAGTGTTAAGAACAATTTCCAGGAGAAGGGTAACAGAAAACTAAAGAATGAATACTTCCAAATAGGTGCCCACTGAGTTGATTTATATTTTTTTCCCTCAATAGGATTGTTAAAATGATTTTAAATAATCCAGCTATCTATCTATCTATCTATCTATCTATCTATCTATCTATCTATCTATCTATGCGTATATGTGTAAATTATGGCAGTGCTGGCTAGGTTCTTAGTTTTATATGGAACTAGTTTCCAAACTGTACCAGATAATGGGAACTTTATATAATTAGCCTTATAACAATTTCAATGATATTAACATATAAAGCATTCACCTATATTTAAATGAAAATACTTTCTTTACATCAATTTGGAAACATTCAAAATAGTTTCCTTCATTACAATCATTTCAATAAGCCACTTATTCTTATTGATGATATAAAAGAAAATCAAACTTACTTGCAGGTTAAGATGCGTACCAAATCATTTGGTTTATATAGTTCAATACACACAGCACAACTATCTCCATCAGGGCCAATTTCCTATGAGCAAATAGTTATTGTTACTCTGATGGATGAGAAAAGATACATTAAACTACAGAGCAAGATCAGAAAATTTATGTGCTTAAATTGCATAGATTCTTTCAATAAGCGATGTAAGATTTAGACCTGACTGGAATCTAAAAAAAGGTCAAACTTCTAGAAACAGAGTAGAAAAGTGGTTACCAGAGGCTGGAGGATGGGGGAAATAAGGAGTAGATGGTCAAAGTGTACAAACGTTCAGTTATAATACGAATAAGGTCTGAGGATCTAATGTAAAACATTGTGACCACAGTTGATAACACTCTTATACAACTGAAATTTGAGGATCATTTAGACTTAAAAAAAGTAAAAGAATAAAGTCAACCAAAAGAGGAACAGTACAAAGAAGAACAGGTAGCATTTATTTAAGATGCCATTTGTACAAGTTCTATAGCTATGTTTTCCCATTTAAGAAAAAATTAAGGTAAAATTCACATGCAGTAAAATTCACTGTTTTTAGTATACAGTTTTACAAGTGTGAACAAATATGCAGTGACTCAATCCTCACTGCAATCAAGATATAGGATAGTTCTACGGCCCCAACAAATTCCTCTATACCCCTTTGTAGTTAACCTCTACTCTCACTCCCATCCTCTGGCAACCACTAATCTGTTTTCAGTTCCCATACTTTTTGCTTTTCCTGAATGTCATATAAATGGAATCATGCCTTTGCGTTTGGCTTCTTTCACTTAACCTGATACATTTAATACTCATCCACGATATTATGTGCATCAACAGGGTCTCTGCCGCCAACACAAACCCTTTTGTATTGCTAAATGGTATTCTATGATGTGGTTGAGCCACAGTTTGTTCATCCATTCACCATTTGAAGGACATCTGGGTTCTTTCCATTTTTGGTGATTATGAGTAAAGCTGCCATGAACAATTATGTACAAGTTTTTATGTAAACATGCTTTTTTCTTTTAGGTTAACTATCTAGTAGTTGAGATTGCTGGGTTCTTTGGAAAGTGTTATTTTTGACTTCACAAAGAACTGCCAAATTGTTTTCGAAACTGGCTATACATTACATTCTCACCAGCAAAACGTATAACTGTTCCAGCTGTTCCATATCTGGCCAGCTCTCCGGTATTGTCAGTTGTACTGGTTTTAGCTATTTTAATGAATGTGCTGTGGTATCTCATTGTGGTTTTAATTTGCACTTCCCTAATGACTAATGATGTTGAACATCTTTTTTATGTGCTTTTTTGCCATCCATATATTTTCTTTGGTAGATGCCTGTTTGCCCCTTTTTCCCTATGCTGTTTGTTTTCTTACTACTGAGCTTTGAGAGTTCTTGATATAGTCTAGATACAGTCCCTTCTCAGATATGTGATTTGCAAATATTTTCTCCCAGTCTGTGGCTTGTCTTTTCATCTTCTTAACCATGTTAAAGAACAATAGTTCTTAATTTTGACAAAGTCAAATTTCTGTTGTTTTCTTTAATGGGCTTGGTTTTGCTGTCATATCTAAGTACTCTCTGCCTAACCCAAGTCTTGAAGATATTTTTCTCCAAAGTTTTCTTCTAAGAATTTCATAGCTCTAGGTTTTATATTTAGGTCTGTGACATATTTTGACTTAAATTTTATAGACAGTATGAAGTATGGATCAAGGTTCATGTTTTTTGCATAAGGATACCCAATCATTGCCTATGGAGGGCCAATAATTGACTACCCTTTTTCCATTTAATTGCCTGTGTACCTTTGTCAAAAATCAATTGACCATATATGTGTGAGCCTATTTCTGAACTCTCTTCTGTTCCACTGATCTAAATGTCTATCCTTTCTTCAATACCACACTATAGTGACTACTGTATCTTTAAAATAATTCTGCAAATTAGGCAATATGAGTCATCCAAATTTGTTCTTCATTATAAAAATTGTTTTGGTTATTCTAGTTCTTTTGCTTTTCCATATAAACTTAGCATCAACCTGTCAATAAATACAAAGGATCCCACTAGGATTTACTTGGAACTGCATTGAATCTATAGATTAGTTGGGGGGGTTCTGACATCTTGACAACAGTGAGTCTTCTGACCCATGAACATAGGCATATCTCTCCATTTATTTAGGTCTTCTTTGATTTCTTTCATTGGTGTTTTCCAGTTTTCAGCATACAGATCGTGTACATATTTTGCAAGATTTATACCTAAGTACTGAATGGTTCTGGTGCTATTATAAATGGTAATTTTTAATTCAATATGTTCCATAGCTATTTTTTGATACATGTTTTACACACCAAAGGTAGTTCTTAACTGTCCTAAATCTAAAAAAAGGATGTTTAAGTAAAGTTGCACCAAGGCATTGTATTAGTTTCCTGGTTTGCTTTAAAAATGACCATAACTTTGTGGCTTAAAATAACACAGACTTATTCTCTTATTGTTCTAGAAATCAGAAGTCTAAAAGTCAATGTGTTGGCAGTGCTATGTTCCTTCTGGAAGCTTCAGGGGAGAATCCATTTCCTTGCCTTTTCTAGCTTCTAAGAGGCTGTCTGTATTCCTTGGCTCATGGCCCCTTTCTTGCATCACTATAACCTCTTACTTCCATTGCTAAATATTCTATTGCACTGCAGTCAAATATCCCTTTTCCTCCTTCTTATAACATCAAATGTGATTACATTTAGCACCCACCTGGATAATCCAGGATAATCTCCCCATCTCAAGATCCTTAACTTTCATCTGCAAAGCCCTTTCTGCCATATAAGGTAATATCTACAGGTTCCAGGGATTAAAACCTAGATATCTATGGACCCAATGGCCATTATTCAGGCTACCTCCAGCATCATATAGATTAAAAACGTCAGTAAGATTGATAAATTCCACTGAAAAGCATACTCTGGAATGACATTTAGTTTTAACGTTAACTTGGTAGCATTGCTTTAAAACAAACAGCATTTAAAAGTCAAATATGCACCTTGTCTCCTTGTTTCAGTGTACGTAGTTGAAGCCTCCCAATAGCTTTTTTAGCATCTGCCTTTAATTGTCTCTGTAATAGAAACAGCAGGTATTAGAAAAACTATTTTAAAAGGAATAGGATTAAAAAGGTAGAGAGGATTAATAAATATTTATCAGGTACAAGTCAATGTATAAGTGAATTTTTAAAGATATAATTTAATTAACCATAATAAATGACTTATTTATCTGCTATCAGGCAGAATTTTCAAATTACTAAACTTTTCACTTATGTTTCCCAATGTTCTTAAATAGCACCTTTGGGCTACAATGACAAATCTACTATTCCAAATGGATTCAGATGCTATGAATTTTCAAAGCAATTTTCCTATTTTCAGCCTTTGAGTATCTTAAAATGCATCTTTTCCCAATTTCTCTTTTGAATCGTGTCTTGTTTGGTAGATAGTGCACAGGATTTGGATTTAAATGGACTTAGATTCAAAATCTCTGTTTGTCACTTACTAAATGAATAATCCTGGACAGGTAATTAAATTGCTGAGCTTGTTTACTCACCTATTAAAATGAGGATAATCCCAATCCATACAGTGTTATTTCGCATTAGGGGGAAAACTGCTGTTTATAACCACTACTGCCTTATTATAAGGAGGGTGGATTCTGAAAGTAATAAGCCTTTCTTGTTTCACTGAACATATATGTATATCAGTCCAGATATGAAAAAGCAAGCCCAAGGCTCATTTTGGGAATAAGGACTAAAATATGCATAACTGATCAGAAGTGAAGTTGGGCAATTCAAGATGGTGGCATAGGAAGAACCTGATCCTGATCCTTCCACAGACACAACAAATTAACATATGTAATAATTTCCTCTGAAAAAGAGCTAAAAACTGGATAAACAGAACCTCCATAACAAAGGATAAAAGAACAGCATCAAAATGGGTGAGAGAGGCAGAGACATAGTCTCACCAAAACCAAACAAACAAAACAAACCACCCCAGATACAGTGATCCACAATTGAGAGGGATCTCACAAATATGGAACTTTTCCCTAAGAAGCAAGGGGTTTGTGCTTCACATCAGGAACACCAGCCCCTACATCTTGCATAGGCGAGACAAACCCCCAAAATGCCTGGCTTTGAAAACCAACTGGGATTAGTTCCAGATGTATAGGGAACAGAGAATCCCCTCTCAAAAGGTTCATGCACAGATTCAATCACCCAGTACAAAAACACCAGTTTGAAGTGTCCGCCAGAGAGCCAGAAACTTGTTGGGACTCTACTAGGGAATGGAGACACTGGTAAGTGCCATTTTTGATAACTCATTCTAATTTGCTGATGCTGGTCCTGGCAGTGACAATTTGGAACTCTTCCTCTAGCCTGTTGGTGCTAGAGAGTACACCCCACTGAGGGCCCCACCCATCCCCAAGCCAGAGCTGTGGTCCCACCAAAGCAGGCAGGAATGCACAGCTCACACAGAGGTCATCCCTTGAGGGCCTGGTGCAGGTGGCCAGGAGCATAGCACTTCAGAGCTCTATGGGACATCTCTTACACAAGGCCGCTCCTTCAAGGCTGGGAGAGGTAGCTGATTTGCCTAATACATAGAAATAAGCATAGAACATCAGGCAAAATGAGAGGAATATGTTCCAAATGAAAGAACAAGGTCCAGAAACCCCAAAGAATTTCAACTAAGAGGAACCCAAAGAGATCCACACCAAGAAACACCATAATTAAAAATGGTAAAAGTTAAAGAATTTTAAAAGCACCAAGAGAAATATAACTTGCTACTTATAGAGGAAAGCCCATAAGTCTACCAGCAGATTTTTCACCAGAAACTTTCAGGCGAGAAGGGAGTGGTACGACATATTTAAGTGCTGGAGGTAAAAAAAAAAAAAAAAAAGTCCAAACAAGAATTCTCTACCAGTAATGTTATATTTCAGAATTGAAGGGGAGATTAAGAGGTTTGCAGATAAGTAAAAACTGAACAAGTTCATGACCATTAATTCAGCCTTACAAGAAATGTTAAAGGCACTTCTTTAAGCTAAAAAGATACAGCACTAATCAAATAACAAGAAAATTTTTACTTGTGTAAAAATTTCACTGGAAAAGGTAAATATATAGTAAAGATAGTATATTAATCACTTATAAAGCAAGTATAAGATCAACAGCCATTAGTAGTAAATTTAACTAAGACTACAGTAATTATTTAAGGTTTGCATAAAACAAAAGATATAAAATGTGACATCAAAGATATAAAATGTGGGGGGGACTAAAAAGTTTTGGAATGTGTTCAAATTTAAGTTCCTATCAACTTAAAACCAATCATTATATACCCATTATGTTATATGTAAACATCATGGTAACCACAAGGCAAAAACCTTAGTAAATACACAAAATAAGAAAGAAATCGAAATGTTTAACACTAAAGAAAGCCATTAAACCACAAGGGAAGAGAAAGAGAGGAAGGAAGGAAGAGAAGAAACTACCAAAAAATCCAGAAAACAAGTAACAAAATGGCAGTAAGTACATGCCTATCAATAATTACTTTAAATGTAAATGGACTAGATTCTCCAATCAAAAGGCACAGAGTAGGTAAACGGATTAAAAAAAAAAAAAAAAGACCCAACTTTACGCTGCCTACAAGAGACTCACTTCAGAAGTAAAGATACAGAGTCTGAAAGTGAAAGGATAGAGAAAGATATTCCATGCAAACAGAAACAAAAAGAAAGATGGTGTAGCTATACTCATAGCAGATAAAACAGACTTTAAAACCAAGATTGTAATAAAGGACAAAGAAGGGCATTACATAATGATAAAGTAGTCAATCTAGCTAGAGGATATAACATTTACAAATATACATACACCCATCATAGAAGGACCAGCATATATAAAGCAAATATTAACAGACCTACAGGGAGAAATTGACAGCAATACAATAATGGTAGGGGACTTTAACAACCCATTTACATCATTGGATAGATCATCCAGACAGAAAATCAATAAAGACACATCAGCCTTAAACAGCACATCAGATCAGATGGGCTTGATAGGTACATATAGAACATTCCATTCAAACACAGTGGAATATACATTCTTCTCAAGTGCATCTGAAACAGTCTCCAGGATAGATCACATGTTATGGCACAAAACAAGTCTCAAGTTCAAGAAGACTGAAATCACATCAAGTATCTTTTCCAAACATGCTGGTAGAAGACTAGAAATCAATTAAAGAAAAGTGGAAAAAAGACACAAAAATGTAGAAATGAAACATGCTACTAAACAACCAATGAGTCACTGAAAAAAATCAAAGAGGAAATAAAAAAATATCTAGAGACAAATGAAAACAGAAATACAACATACCAAAAACCTATGTGATGCAATAAAAGCACCTCTATGAGGGAAATTCATAGTAGTATAGGCCTACTTCAAGAAACAAGAAAAATCTCAAACAAATAACTTTACACCTTAAAGGAAATAATAAAGATCACAGTGGAAATAAGTGAAACAAAGACTAAAAAGACAGTAGAAAAGATCAATAAAACTAAGAGCTGGTTCTCTGAAAAGAGAAACAAAATTGATAAACCTTTCACTACACTAACCAAGGAAAAAAGAGAGAGGTTCAAGTAAATAAAATCAGAAATGAAAGAGAATTTATAACTGGTACCACAGAAATACAAGGGTCATAAGAAATTACTACAATTATATGCTAACAAGTTGGACAACCTAGAAGAAATGGATAAATTCCAAGTAACACACAACCTTCCAAGTCTGATTATGAAGAAATAGAAAATCTGAATAGACTGATTTCTAGTAAGGAGATTCAATCAGTAATGAAAAACTTCCCAACAAACAAAAACCCAGGGCCAGATGGTTTCACTGGGTGAACTCGACCAAACATCCCAAGGATATTTAATACCTTTGCTTCTCAAACTCTTCCAAAAATTGAAGAGGAAGGAACATTTCCAAACTCATTTTACAAAGCCAGCATTACCCTGATGCCAAAACCAGACAAGGACACCACATAGAAAATTACAGGCCAATATCTTTGAGGAACACAGCTGCAAAAATTCTCAACAAAAATCCTCAACAAAATTCAACAAACTGAATTCAACAAAACATTAAAAGGATAATTAAGCACAATCAAGTAGGACTTATTTCAGGGATACAAGGATGGTTCAACATCTGCAAATCAATCAACCTGATACACCACATTAATAAAACGAAGGAAAAAAATCATATCATCATCTTAGTAGATGCAGAAAAAGCACTGACAAAATTCAACATCCGTTTATGATAAAAACTCTCAACAAAGTGGGTATAGAAGGAATATACCTCAACATAATAAAGGCTATATATGACAAACACACAGCTAACATCATATTCAATGGTGAAAAAATTGAAAGTTTTTCCTCTAAGATAAGAAACAAGACAAGGATGCCCACTCTTATCACTTTTATTCAACATAGTATTGGATGTGCTAACCACAGCAATAAGGTAAGAAAATGGAATAAAACACATCCAAATAGGAAAGGAAGAAGTAAAACTGCAGATGACATGATACTATATATATAAAACCCTGAAGTTTCCACCAAAAAAATGTTAGAATAAATGAATTCAGTAAAGTTGTAGAATATAAAATCAATATACAGAAATCTGTTATATTTCCATACACTAATAATGAACTATCATAAAGAGAAATTAAGAAAGCAATGTCATTTACAATTGCATCAATAACAATAAAATAGCTAGGAATAAATTTAACCAAGTAGGTGAAAAACCTGTACACTGAAAACCTAAGATGAAAGAAGCTGAAGACGACACAAATAAAAGGAAAGATATCCCATGCTCATGGATTGGAAGAATTAATATTGCTAAAATGACCATACAACCTAAAGCAATCTACAATGCAATCCCTATCAAAATTCCAATGGCATTTTTCACAGAATGAGAATAATTCTAAAATTTGTATGTAACCACAAAAGATCCCAAATAACCAGGGCAATCTTGAGAAAGAAGAACAAACCTGGAGTATCATGCTCCCAGATTTCAAACTATACTACAAAGCTATACAGTAATCAAAACAGTATGGCATCGGCATAAAGACAGACACAGATCAATAGAACAGAATTTAGAGCCCAGGAATAAATCCACACATATACAGACAATTAATTTATGACAAAGGAGCCAAGAATATACAATGGAGAAAGGACATTCTCTTCAATAAATGGTGCTCGGAGAAAACTCGACAGCTATATGTAAAAGAATAGAAACTAGGCCACTATCTTATACCATACACAAATTAAAATAGATTAAAGACTTGAGTGTAAGACCTGAAACCATAAAATTCCAAAAGAAAACATAGGCAGTAAGCTCCTTGACAGGGATCTTGGTGACATATCTGTGGATCTGACTCCAAAGGCAAGGAAAACAAAAGCAAAAATAAACCAACGGGACTACATCAAACTAAACAGCTTCTGCACAGCAAAGGAAATCACCATCAAAATGAAAAGGTAACCTACTCAATGGGAGAAGATACTTGCAAATCATATATCTGATAAGGGGTTAATAGCCAAAATACAGAAAAAACTCTTACAATTCAACAATAAAAAACCAAACAACCCAATTTAATAAGGGGACAAAAGGTCTGAATAGACGTTTTTCCAAAGAAGACATACAGATGGCCAACAGGCACATGAAAGATATTCAACATCACTAAGTATTAGGAAAACGCAAATCAAAACTACAATGAAATACCACCTCACACCTGTTAGAATGGCTATTATCAAAAAGATAAGAAATAACTAATGTTAGATAGGATGTTAGAATGTAAGCTGGCACAGCCACCAGGAAAACAGTATGAAGGTTCCTCAAAAAATTAAGAATAGGGACACCTGGGTGGCTCAGTCAGTTGAGTGCCCAACTCTTGGTTTTGGCTCAGGTCAGGATCTCAGGGTCATGAGATTGAGCCCTATGTCAGGCTCCACGCTCAGCATGGAGTAGGCTTGAGATTCTCTCTCTCCCTCTCCCCCCTCCCCCAACTCTCTCTCTACAGTAAAATAAATCTTTAAAAAATTAAGAATAGATCTATCATATGATCTAGCTGTTCTACTTCTGGGTATTTATCAAAAGAACACAAAATCACTAATTCAAAAAGATACATGCACCCTATCTTCATTGCCACATTATTTACAATAGCCAAGATATGGAAACCATCTAAATATCCATCAGATGAATGGATAAAGAGTATGTGGTACACACACACACACACACACACACAGAGGAATACTATTCAGCCATAAAGAATGAAATCTTGTCACTTATGATAAGATGGATGAACCTTGAGAATATTATGCTAAGTGAAATAAGTCAGGCAGAGAAAGACAAATACCCTATGATCTCACTTACAGGTGGAATCCAGGAAAAAACAAACAAAATAATATAAAAACAAACTCATAGATACAAAGAACAAATTGATGGTTACCAGAGGGGAAGGGGTTGGACAAAATGGGTACAGGGGGTCAAATGAATGGTGATGGATGATAACTAGACTTTTGGTAGTGATCCTTTTGTAGTGCATACAGATGTCATATTATGTTGTGCACCTAAAATTTAATGTTATATATCATTTTTACCTCAATAATAGTACAAGAAGTGAAGCTGGGGTTTAGGAGGAAATCTAAGAGGTAAGGGCAAGGTGAGAAAGAATCAATGAAAGACTGTCCCTCTTTGTGGGGGTGAAGTGGCCAAATGGAAAAAAATCCCAGGTGGTGTGAGATATTTAGTGTTGATTTAAAATTATTTGTAATGCTGCAAATAAATCCTTCCTTCCCTTTCAGTTAATATCTATCACACACACAAATGCCTCAAGTGAATATAATATATGTATAAATTGAAGAAAAGGCCAGCTTTCACACTTGGGCGGACGCTGCTTGGCATAGAGAAGCATGTGCAGCATGGCAAGATGATTAGCAAATCTCCTATTTTTTTTTTCTTTTTTTTTTTTTATTCTTATGTTAATCCCCATACATTACATCATTAGTTTTAGATGAAGTGTTCCATGATTCATTGTTTGTGCATAACACCCAGTGCTCCATGCAGAATGTGCC
>NC_138385.1:35291271-35353025 GCF_054177405.1 Leptonychotes weddellii
CACAGCGCTTACCAGAGCACATACCCTCCCCAGTGTCTATCACCCAGTCACCCCATCCCTCCCACCCCACCCCCCACTCCAGCAACCCTCAGTTTGTTTCCTACAATTAAGAATTCCTCATATCAGTGGCAAATCTCCTATTTTGTAGTGTAAAATGAACTTAGTAGAAATTCAGCAAACAGTAGGCACTCAGAACCAGAGGTCACTGTGACTATGTACCGCCATCCCCAGCAGGAAAACTCCCAACTGACATGAAGAATATGTGAAAATTAGAGATAATATAAAGTATCTAGCATCATGTCTGGCATATAGCAGACACTCAAAATGTTTATTAAATGAACATATAAACTACTATTCATCAATAAGCATAACAGGTTCTTGTAACATGTTTATACACATCTGTAGCAAATATACTTTGGAAGGGAATAATCCATGAGTATAGGTATATGAGGAAATTCTTTAATGCCCAAACCTGCCTCCTATATAAGATGTCATTTTGTGTAAAGTATTTGGCTTAATGCCAAGGAGATTACTAGCCAAACTATTTCTTTGCTGTCTCAGGAACCCCAGAAACTTCTTAGATTGTTACCTGACGAGCAGAAATAGCTTAACAGAAAGTTAATAGGAAGGCCTAGCTAGTCCTTTGAAGGAAGGATGCTAATTGAGACCCTTTCACTCCCACTTTGGGACTTAATTGTGAGTTAACTCAAAAGGGCAATTCAGGGGCACCTGGGTGGCTCAGTCGGTTAAGCGTCTGCCTTCAGCTCGGGTCATGATCTCAGGGTCCTGGGATCAAGCCCAGCATCACGCTGGGCTCTCCGCTCAGCAGGGAATCTGCTTCTCCCTCCCACTCTCCCTCTGTGCTCTCTCTTTCTCTCTCAAAAAAATAAAATCTTAAGAAAAGGGCAATTCAATGATGGTACTTTATTTTATGCACACGTTTTCTGTTCTGTTACTTGCATCATAAGTAAATAATAGAGGGACAATAAAAGGAAGCACACTTAGGATCTTTAGAGCTGGAAGAACTCTTAGAATTCACCTAGCCTGATATCTAAACTGATGGATAAGAAAACTGATGCCTACAGTGGAAGACGTAAAATCAAAATCACAGAGTTGGTAAGTGTCAGTCCCACTAAAGCCTAGAGTTAAGTGTTCCTTCCCCTAATATCAAGGTAGCATCTTTTCTTTTTCTTTTTCTTTTTTTACTGTGGCTTGCAGCAGGAAGCTAGTACTACTTCTTTATATTTATGTAGTTATTTTATAATTTAAAATTATTTTTGATGTCTATTACCTCATTTAATCCTAACAACCCCCTGAAGGAGATATTATTCCCATTTTAGAGATGAGCAATTGGAGGTTTGGATAAGTAAAATAACTCATCCAAAAGGGCACACAGCCTCGAAATGACAGAGCTGTTACTGGGACTCTGGCTCTTCATATTTCAAGATTCCATTACAATACATCTGTAATTCGGCTATCTTTTGAAGTTTTTCCAACTCCTGGATTCTATGATCTGTGAAATTGTGGCCAGTCCTTATAGTGAATAACCAGTATGCCTAAGGGTCCTGGCCCTGGCCTAGACTTCCACACATCAGTATTTTCTTTTCACACAGATCATGAGCTATTTAGAAACCTATTGTGAAAACTGCAAATGGTTTAAAAAAAAAAAGGAGCCAAGAAGAAAAACAGGAAAAGAAAAAAATGTGGTTGATGGTAAGTCTTTGACAATCATTTTGCACTTTGTCTTTAGAGCACGTCTGATTTAAACAAACTGTGTGACATAATTGGGGAATTGTACTCACAAGGAGGTGATACATCTCTAGTGTATTTACTTGAGTCTATGTAGTCTGATTTCTCATTCTAAAATATTCAATTCAACACAATATAAATGCCTGAGTCTCCAGTGCTAGTGCTTATTAATTTATTAGGAATGACTGTGAAATATATAACTTTGTTTAATTATATGCAAGACTAATGCAAATTTTTTTTAAAAGATTTTTATTTATTTGTTTAACACAGAGAGAGAGAGCACAAGCAGGCAGAGCAGCAGACAGAGGGAGAGGGAGAAGCAGGCTCTCCGCCGAGCAGGGAGCCCGATGCGGGGCTCGATCCCAGGACCCTGGGATCATGACCTGAGCCGAAGGCAGCCGCTTAACGATTGAGCCACCCAGGAGCCCCAAGACTAATGCAAATTTGAGGGATGGGCTCAAAGGCAAGCTCAAAATGTAATGTCCAAGTCTACGCTTATGAGAATGGAACTCACATTAAGACCAATGCTAAAAAAAAAAAAAAAAAAAAAAAGCAAGGAGGATATAAAAACACGGCAAAATCCAAGATGCCAGAAGATCCTAGGCAAGGGACTTGATTTTGAAGGATCTCTAAAAGACTTGCATCATAGTATAAACCAATGTTTAACAAAGCAGCTTTGGAATTAAAAAAAAACAAGACCTTTAAAAGGAAATTCAGGTAATTCCAGTAACTCCTACTGAATTTTATAAAGAAAAGGAAAACCATTTTCTTTAAATATGGATGTGAGACACATGATTTTGGTAAGAAGCACAAACTGTGTTTTTAGAGCTTAAATGAAGATCACTCACAAAACTGCCATTAGTACTCAAAACAGTTCACTGTCACACTGATAGCAAGAGTTCCCAGATGCATTCATTCCTCTAAAAACTGAAATAAGAGAACATTAAGATTAAGCAGTTTATATTAAATACATATGTTTGGATATATTACTTAAATCAAACTTCTGGGTGCCCAAATATGCCTCCACATTTAAAGAAAATGTGTCCCAAATCAAACTGTAATTTGTATTTTATTCCTTAAAAACATAGCTTCAGGGATGCCTGGGTGCCTCAGTCGGTTAAGCGTCTGCCTTCGGCTCAGGTCATGATCCTAGGGTCCTGGGATCGAGTCCCGCATCGGGCACCCTGCTCCGCGGGGAGCCTGCTTCTCCCTCTGCCTCTGTCTCTCTCTCTGTCTCTCGTGAATAAATAAATAAAATCTTTAAAAAAACAAAAAAACAAAAACAAAAAAAACATAACTTCAAGCATATATCTAGTTTGTTACACAAATTACACTGGACACTTTTCCGGTGCCTTTCCACCATTTCAGAATTCCCTCCTACCTTGTAAGTTCCAATAGCATATTGTTTCTACCTCTTTTTGTAAAAGTATTTATTTGAGAGAGAGAGCGTGCACAAGTGGGGGGAGGGGCAGAGGGAGAGAGAGAGAGAGAGAGAGAGATGGATAAGCAGACTCCCTGCTGTGGGACCCTGGGATCATGACCCGAGCCAAAGGCAGACGCTTGACTGACTGAGCTACCCAGTCACCCCTCTACCTCTTATCATATTCTGTAATTGCACTATTCATGTGTCTCTCTCTCCTACTAGATTGCAAGTAGCTGGAGGACTGGGCCTTAAACATTTTTTTTTAATTTCCCATAGAGCCTAGTAATTGCTCAAAGAATAGCTTCTGAATTTAGAAATCAAAACAGATTTTCATGATTTTCTCATCCAAGTCACAGCTGTACTCATTAAAAGCCTCTATTCCACAAAAACTGGGGAAAGAAAGGCTTAGGGAACAGGTATTGGCCCCCACCATGGTCAGGTTCAACCCTAAGCTTTTTTACATGTGTCATCTTGTTTAATCATTAACAACCTTATGGAATAGGTATTTTAATATCCAAGGTTTATAGACAAGAAAAGGTTCAGAAGCTTGATTAAAGTCAGGCAGCTGGTTAGTTGCAGAGTTGTGATTCAATTCAAGTCCAGGTTCTATCTGGCTTTAAAGCCCATGATCTCTCCACTATAGTACACTGCCTCCATTGTGTAATAGCAAAGAAGCCTTTAAAAGGCTTCACATTCCTTGTGAAGAAGATAAATGAAAGAATTAAGAAAAAAAACCAAAAACCTCAAAGTCAGCTATTATCCAATCTTCAAATCCTTCCTAAATTCGCTACTTACTGTGATTTGGGGGAACTCTTTTAAGCAAGTATTTTATACCAACAGACTCTCCCTGCCTCCTCTCCAATCCAAAGAGATACCTGGTGTAAGAACACTTGGCAACAGACTTGAAGACTAATTCAAAAAAGCTTGGTGGTCGGCCAATTTTCTTAACAGAAGCTTAATGTCATTACTCTGTTCAAAAGCTGTGATCATTCTAGTCACTGAAGAAATCTCGGCTATATAGTTTTCTTAGTTCTGAGTGAGACTTTATTTGGGCTGAAAATGAAAAGTCAAGCCAATTCTTATCCTATATTACAATGTTCAATTTTTAAATTATAAACTCAAAGATATTCTACTTAGTTTATTTGTGTATTTACATCTAATAAGTAAAATAAATGTTCCAGGCTGGTGATTTGTCAGCCTGGTTTTTGGTCCCAAGGCATTCAGCTTTTAGCATAACTGAAACCCACATGAATAACACTAGGCATGTAGTCAAACCTAATTACTTGATGGGGGGCAGGGTATGCAAAAGCAAGAAAGGAGGGTGGATATAAGCAAACCAGATTTTCTTGCTTTAAGTCATCACTTCTTTTAAAATGAAAATTTTCATAAAGGTTTGACTCAGAATTTATAGAACAGAATCAAGACTTATGGTAACAGGATTCTGTCCCTCAGATCTATTCCTGTGAACAAAATCAATGTCTGAGTCATGTGGCTGTTCAGATATACGAGAAATGAAAGAAATCTTTTTTTTCCAATAAAAACCTATGCATATTTTAATGAAGGATTCCTAAAGGAAAGAAGAGGTACAGGCTATAAAACAGTTTCCCATAAGTCTATGGAACTATGGAGATGGGGATAAATAGGAGTATAGACTACTTGCCTGAAGGTGATTACACTGTGAACAGTGTGAGGAAATGCACTATAAGGAAGAGCAGTGAGGGAAAGGGGAATTTGACCCAGTAGATAACTCAGATTATTGCATTTTTCAAAAAAGACAATCAAAACCTTTAGAATTAGTGATGTAAATGTAAGATTAGTGAATATACAAAAATCTTGAGACCCATTGTAAGAGCTTCCTTTTGTTCAGTGAGAGTCAGCGAAAGACTATAAAACTAGGTCCTACTAAGAGAATAATTTATTTAATCTACTCTTCTTATCTAAGAGCCAAAATAATGGTTTTGAAAAAGGCTCCAATAAGTCTCAAATTTGAGCAGGAACAGATACATACGTATGCATACACCCACCACAAATGTGTATATTGACATTGGTAGATATGCAGACACCTGATAAGTCTTCCAGTTAATTTCATGTACTAGTGAAGAAAACCTAATGTAACCAGAACTATTTCAGATATTATTAGTCATGCTTTAAGTTCAAGGACAAATTTTAAGATATTAACGTAGCTTAGTTTTTCCTCATGTGAGACCACAAAGAGTGCTATCTTTTTGGCAGCAAACTACAAAGACATGTGTGGCGTATCTTTGCCCAGGGAACCAATTTGAGTCTCAGGGTCTGAGGCTCAGATGGGTGGCTGGTCACTAGATAATCCTGCTAGCAACTCGCCATACTGCCTGAAACTCAGGACCCCAACAATGAAAATAGGTGCATATCATCAATCTCGACTATAGTGCCAAGCAAGCATGACAAGCTGGTACAACATGGTCCATTGCTCCAGGTGTGTATAACAAAATCATCAGTAACTAACATAAAAAACACTTTGAGGGCCACATTGCCAAAGGCCAGTCATCGTTCCCTTGGAGACTGGTAAGGAGTAAGCAACTAGATCTACTGTGCTACCTTTCATCACAATCCATCCCCTATCTCTCTTTTTCTTTTAAAGTAGTCTTTTTTTTAAGTAGGTTCCACACCCAGCATGGAGCCCAACATGGGGCCTAAACTCATGACCCCTGAGATCAAGACCTGAGCTGAGATTAAGAGTCCGACCCTTAACCAACTGAGCCACTCTGGTGCCCCCCACCCCCATCTCTTGATCAAGGTCTTTTTAACAACAAAATAGTCATAGTTATTTGGACTTCTGCAGTCAGTACAGCATTTATACATAAAGTGCAATAAGAACAACATAAGCATACCTAATACTTGCAGAAGCCAATGAAGGGCATAAATAGGCTTCTTTTAATCTGTAAGACCATTTCAAACATCTTTATATTGATGTACCAGTTTAATTATCTGTTTACTTCCTTGTTCTATGACTACTTGAACTTTGTGATAAAACTGTATAGAGCCATTTAATATGGTAATGGAACTAAATCTAATTCTTCCTCAGGCCAATCACTCTCCATTGGCATCATATTCTTTGGAGGTTTTAGTTCGGTTTCCCAATACATTTGACTATCACGTGATTTATTTATATAAGATAGTTGAATTTTGCCAACAATACTAGAATTACACCATATCACAATATGGCTAGGATACAGTTTGGTTTGGTTACAAAATAAATCAGGAAGTACCACAGAAGTGTTTATTAAACCTTCCTAGAATTGTTCTTTGCCCACATACTAGATATTATTATGGACAAGTGTTATCACCAGTGAGGATGATTCTGTCATTTCTAGGTTCCATGTTAGCTGAGGACAAAACAAATCACTTGGCTCAAACCACACTATTATATAGTTATAGGTTCTCACTGACTATTGTGCAGGAAGGCCATCTCCCTCCCATGAAGAATACATGGGTATCATTCAATATTATTCCTACTAGCTCGTCTTATTTTGGTCCATCCCTTTGGTCAAGGTAAGTTAGAGATCAGCAATGTAAGTCACAATTTCACTCAAAAAAATTCCACAAGGGGGGCACCTGGGTGGCTCAGTCGTTAAGCGTCTGCCTTCGGCTCAGGTCATGATCCCAGGGTCCTGGGATCGAGCCCTGCATCGGGCTCCCTGCTCAGCGGGGAGCCTGCTTCTCCCTCTCCCACTCCCCCTGCTTGTGTTCCCTCTCTCACTGTCTCTCTCTCTCTGTCAAATAAATAAATCTTTAAAAAAAAAAAAAATTCCACAAGGTTGGGGATCTGCATGTGTCTCAAAGATGTTCTCCCTGAGCTTCCATAGCTAAAAATGGGAGGCCGTTACTACATGGGTCCTTGGGCCTCCATTTGCAGTAAAATAGTTAACAGACCCTGTTGTGTCAGAAACATGCTCTTTCCCAGTGTTGAGTGCTAGCACTCTCTAGCATTATGTACTGGGTCTGTATGACCATATTATCAAGGCTTTACCCTCTTTCCAAGAGGATTCCCATTTTTTCCCTCCTGGCAGATGATTCCTTCCAATGCCTAATTTCAAAGAATAAATTCTTTTCTTCTGAAAGTCACTCTTCAAAAGTTAATTCAGCTTCTTCCATTATACCTAGGCCAGCTTCTATTTCACCTAGAGCCCTCTTTTATTTCACTAGCCAATGTTTAATCCAACACATGCCTTGTTGCCACTGAGTATTAACTGCTTAAGTACAGTTAGGATTCATGCACCACACACCAAAATTCTGGGTGTCTCATGCCAGAATCAAGTTATAGTGGTCACTCCCAAATTCATTAGTTTGAGCACACCAAAAGGTTCTCCATAATCTTCGTGGTCTCAGGTTAGGGTTGTTCCCAGTGTGGACACAAATCCACCATGTAATGCCTGATACGTTATTTTCATTCACAGCCCATTGATACTTTTCAGTTGTTTAAAAGCTTTCTATGCACAGAAACAGGGATGATATGTATTCTCACACATCGTACTATGACATCTCAGGCATGTGGCCACTATGTGCTGCCCATTATATTTGGGCTCTTGGTCATCAAAATTTATGATTACGCATTTATCAGTTTGCCTGACATTATATACTATGCATTATAATAGTTCAGAGGGAAGACATTCCTGAATATTCTAATGAATTCCTCATATTCTAATGAATTCCTCATATTCTAATGAAGGCAAGTTTCCATAACTCAGTTTCATTACCATTTCTACCTGTAAAATGGGAATAATGCGGTTAAGTATTTAGTGATAGTTATAACCATCATGTATATCAAGCTCTACCTTTTAAAAATAAATAGGAGGGGTGCCTGGGTGGCTCAGTTGGTTAAGCGACTGCCTTCGGCTCAGGTCATGATCCCAGGGTCCTGGGATCGAGCCCCGCATTGGGCTCCCTGCTCCACGGGAAGCCTGCTTCTCCCTCTCCCACTCCCCCTGCTTGTGTTCCCTCTCTCACTGTGTCTCTCTCTGTCAAATAAAAATAAAAATAAATAAATAAGTAAATAAATAGGAAGTCAGGAAAACTGAACAACATGTAAATGACATTGTGACACCTTCAAATATTAATAAGCAAAAGGGATTACCAGTCATATATGTAATTCTTTAGTCACCAAAGGATACACAGAAATAGCCCACTAAGTAGTGAAAGAAGCCCTTTTCAAAGCCTTCTCTAAAAGGTGGGAAGTTTTAATGCTATTCTTTTTTTTAAAGATTTTATTTATTTATTTGAAAGGGAGAGAGGGTGCGTGAGCGCGCGCGCACATGAGTGGGGGGGAGGGGGAGAGGGAGGGGGAGAGGGAGAGAATCTCAAGCCAACTCTGTGCTGAGCACGGAGGCTGGCGCTGGTAGCTTGATCCCATGACCCTGAAATCATGACCTGAGCCAAAATCAAGAGTCATACACTTAACTGACTGAGCCACCCAGGCACCCTGTAATGCTATTCTTTACACAACTTAATGTTCATAAAATATATTATAAACTATGAAAATTACTTAAATGAATGATGAGACCAGAGTTAAATATTCAATGGAAGTTATGTGACACCAGTCAGTTCTTTTTTTTTTTTTTTTTTTTTTTAAAGATTTTATTTACTTATTTGAGAGAGAGAGAATGAGAGACAGAGAGCACATGAGAGGGAGGAGGGTCAGAGGGAGAAGCAGACTCCCTGCCGAGCAGGGAGCCCGATGCGGGACTCGATCCAGGGACTCCAGGATCATGACCTGAGCCGAAGGCAGTCACTTAACCAACTGAGCCACCCAGGCGCCCACCAGTCAGTTCTTTATAAACTGTATTACTTTCTGATAGGGTTTAATGCCATGTTAACAGATTATAGCACTTAGAATTCAGAAATACATACCCCACCATGAACATATACAAACCAAACACTCTTGTCATTGTATCCATAACCTTTAATAGTCATACTGGATACCAATTTCTCTCCAACCTCAGAGATAAAAACAGCACAGTATATAAATGTCAAATATTAACACACTGTGAAACTACTGAATGGCTTGGCATAAGAATTTTAAACATCCTTTTGACCACAGCTAGTAACAGGCTGAACTTGCCACCAATGTGATAAGCTGCTTCTCTCAGGAGAGGAACAGAAGTCAATTAACTTTAAACATTGAGATAATCATCATTCATTATCATATACTGGTGTCTAATCTTTATGAAGGTTTTATAAGATTTCAATTTCTAATCTGTTCCTAAATTCAATTAACTTCAATATAGAAATCTTCACTGCTCCCCAACTCCCAAATAAATTGGGTTCACCTTTCCTTCTTGGAAAGAGGGTGCATAAGTGGCCAGAATTTCATTGCCTTGGGAGGAACTTCTCAGTACATATAAAAATGTATTCCTGCCCTTACTATATGATCAGCTGAATGCATTAAATCCCTACTGAGCATTCTGGAGAAATAGCACCACACTCTACTGTACTGAGACTACTCGAGAGGGGGAGGAGCTAAGAAATGATGATGGCTGGGACCAGGGTGGAAGCAATGGAAGTGGTAAGAAGTGGATTCTGGATATTTAATGAAGGTAGAACCAACAGGATTTGCTGATGGAAGTTATATGGGAAGTGAGAGGTAAAAGAGAAATAAAGGATAACTCCAAGATTTCTGGCCTGGGGTCAAGAGAAGTTCTTTTGAAAAGGGAAGCAATAATAGCATGTTTGTGTGTCCACAGTGACAGAAGACAGGGCAGAGGACATAGGATACAGACACAGATACATACAGATGAATAGCTGTGGCGGAAGCAAGGAGAAGTACTCTTTGGATCATTTCAATTTCCTCCGTGCAATAAGATCCAAACTACAAGCAGAGAGTAAAGTTAGAGGAGGTGCTGGAGGTTTAAGGAGAAAGGAACGTGTATGATTAGTTACTTGCGAAAGCAGGGGGCGTGGCTCAGAAAACGTAGTATGATTGTTGGCAGCATTAAGGGCTCACTCCAAGTTTGTGGTCATAAATTTAAAGTGAGATTAGTCTGTACTGAGGTCAGTGTTTTTTCTGTGCAGACACAGAGTAGGGAGGAAGTAGGATTTAACCAGGGTTGGATTTTGACAGCAAGTGTAACAAAGAGAGAGAAGGGCCAAAGGAACTGAAGATGTATACGTGGAAGTGACCATGGAAGTGAAGGTGGGGAAGGAGAGAAGTGAGGGTATCAAGGGGATGAGGGACAGTTTAAAAGTGCTAGGATCAATGGCACACAACCACAGGTAATTCCCTGGTTCAGTGATGCTTTTGTGTTTTTGCTCTACTAATTCTATACTTTGTACCTATTTATACATCAGTTGTTAAAATATGATATGATAGAAATTATGAATATGTGACCGGAGCCTAGCACTATATCATGTACCATCAGATCTGTAGACCTGCCTTCTCATGATATTCAGCCTAGTCTCTCTTCCCAGCCCTGATCCCACATGCAAATACACACATGCACAGACACACACATACATGTAAAATAACAGTGGTTACCTTTTGGTGGTGACTGCAGTTTTTTTGTTACATGGAGTTTGGGTGAAGGTTTTTTCTTTGTACTTTCTGATTTCTAAATTTTCTATATTGAGCACAAAATGCTTTGCTAATTTAGAAAAAAACTAAAAGAACATATGCATTTACACCCATATATAATTAAATGCTGGCTGTGCTCCCTAATGAGGTGTCAGAAGACTTAATCAAGCAGGATTAAGGCCATAGACAAATTACAGAAAATAAAACTTTTGAGAGGATGGAAGCTGGTATGCTTTAAAAACTATCAGTTTTCATAAAACATGCATGGATCACTGTCTAGCAAGTGAAATATATTAAAATGCATGACTCTGAAACCACAATTAAAAGAGTATTTTGGGGGCTCCTGGCTGTTTCAGTCAGTGGAGCATGTGACTCTTGATCTTGGGGTTGTGAGTTTGAGCCCCACGCTGGGTGTAGAGATTACTTAAAAATAAAATCTTTTTTAAAAAAGTGTTTTTAGATTGGAAGAAAGAACCACTGCAAACCTGTTTCCTGCTTTGAGCTCTTGCATTCCGTAATCTTCGAGCAGAATAAAAGATAAAATAGCCCACAGTTGCTGCCGTAATAATAAAAAAGGACACAGAAACGAAGAAAATTGAATAGTGATTCACCCAAGGGCCATGTTTTTTCCCTACTTCGATGACCATTGTTACTTGTATGCCTCTTTGAATAGATTGTAGAATTTTTGTGCCTTTCAGATTGCCAATCATGATTGCAACAATGTCTCCTGCACCTGTAAAAGAAAAGAAATTCAGTTTTAGTTTTGGTAAAGCATTCTGAGTATAAAAATCCAATTGCTAAAGTGATTTTACAGTATTCCCAGTGAGACAATGGGAGGATACTCATTCATTCAATTAACGTACATTGGGCACCTACTATGCATATATGTTATAGGGGATATAAACATGCTGAGACTTGGTTACCGATCTTAAGGAACTCATAGTTTAGTAAGGAAGCTATGACATATAACAAATACCTCTCCTCTCTTCAGGTTAACCACCTATAATTCAACAGTATTGAGTTAAGGGCCAAATTTGCCTCTTACATGAAGGCTTTTTTTTTTTTTTTAAGATTTTATTTATTTATTTGACAGAGAGAGAGACAGCGAGAGAGGGAACACAAGCAGGGGGAGAGGGAGAGGGAGAAGCAGGCTTCCCGCAGAGCAGGGAGCCTGATGCGGGGCTCGATCCCAGGATCCTGAGATCATGACCTGAGCCAAAGGCAGATGCCCAACGACTGAGCCACCCAGGCGCCCCACATGAAGGCTTTCTTAAAGATAAATAGTCCCCCAGATGGTAAAGAGGAGGGCTTACATCCTAGGGAATCTGAGATTTGGGGAAGACAGAAATAATTAACTACATACTTTCCCAATTTATAAGGTGATAGACTGTCTCATGAGCTCACTACTAAAATGTATAAGAATTTACATATCAGGAGTAGTAATCTGAGATGTTTACCAGCCCAAACATTCTATCTATCTATCTATCTATCTATCTATCTATCTATCTATCTATCTATCATCTATATATCTCCATGTGCCATTTTCCCATGTCCTCTAAAGCAATATAAAATTTGTCCAAGGTACTCTAAAGTTTTGCACGGACCTAATCAGGTTAGCAATGAATAGAGCATGTAAAATTAATAGTAACGTATGGTTCTATTCAACACCAACTAAGGTCAAGCCTGAAATTAAACTAACAGTCTAATAGTCTAAATCTTAGTCTAGAGGCTTAATCTCTTTAACACCTCCCTCTCCACCCCCAACTATATAAATCTTGTGAAAAAAATAAAGGACAAACATCTTTCCCGGTGTTGTGAGAACGTCAGATTACTCATGCCATTCCAATGCTTATCAAGGTTTATATTCCTTCTAATTTATATGACCTGAGACCAATAATCTTAAGCAAAAGAATAGAGTTCTTTGAATGTTAAGAGATTACCAACCAGAGAAACCTCCCGCGGATACTAGGTTAAGGCACTAATCTTGGTTAATGATCAAACTCCAATCTGGAATAAACACAACCCCACACCCACCCACACAGTCGCCCGCCCGTGAGCGCGCACGCACACAACACACACACACACACACACACACACACACACACACACACAGGACTCTAAAAGGCTTAATCTCTTTAACTAGACTTAACTACGTAATTTTCTCAATTTATAAGGTAATAGACTTTAGAATTTAAACACAAAAGTACATTACTGAAATAGTATTCATACTTTCAATGGGCAAATTACGAGTACAAACCTTAAATGACAATGTACATAGCAGAATTACTACCCGAGTAATCCCTTAAGTTTATGGTCCCTAGTGGCCAAAGTCTTCAATAGATCAAGATGATCTTACTTGAAGTTACTAATTCAAAAAACAGAGTCATAGGGTATTATTACAGATCCTTAAAGTTCTAAAGACACTTTAAAAAAAAATATATATGAGAGCCATTCAGTTAAAACCTTTTACAACTTTGCTAATTTGCCAATACTTAGTTTGGTAGATACTGACGACTTAGTCTCTTCTCATTCACATGAAGAAAATCTTGAAAGCAATGGGAAATGGAGGGGTCTGAAAAGCCTTTTGATATATCTTTTTCCTCTATTAGTATATGACCCAAATATCCCTTACAGATCTAGAGAATTGGCTATTTTGCAAGACGGCAGCTAATTTTTCTATTTATTTGGGAGTTTTACATTTCTAGCTTTGGCACTAAAAGCACAGATATTATTTCAATTCTCTTTTGTCATTATTTGTCTTTCCTCTACAAGCCATCTGTCAGGAAAATTTTGGGTTATAAAGATTTATTATATAACCCAGCATTTATTTCTGATAGTGCAACCTGTATAATCTTTGAAAAGTAGAGATAATTCTAAAAATCAAGCTTTAGAATTTAATTTTAAAGATTTCTTTTTAAATCACAGATGTGTCCTAAACTTTTTGACTAATAGAAATAAGTTTTAATTCTTTTAGAAGATATGAGGTGGGTGGCAGGGGTGGATGCTCAGGAACATATGGACCATTGTGGCCAGATGGCGATTAAAAAACAAAGAAAGTCAAGAAATGTACTTTGTCTACACATAGGGAACAATGCTGTGCTTCAGTTGCCCCAAATTCATATTCATACATGCTATATATAGTCCAAACATCTATTGAATTAGTTTTCTAATCATATACAAGACCTATTTCTAAATATTCTTATACATCTCCTCCTCCCCACACCTTTGCAACTATTTAAAAATTGCTCCCTCCTTCCCTTCCCAATCACAGTTATGGTATCACAACCCTCTGGTCATCTGGTGTGAATACTCAGAATCCTGTCTGAATACTCACTGCTAACCTAGTCAGTCACGTAGATGCTAATTCCTTGGTGTCTCCCATTATCAGATCCTTCCTTCCATTCCTGCTACCTATTTAATATAGGTCCTCCTAATTTCTTTGCCTGAACTCCTTCAGTAATCTCCTAACTTGTCACTCTATATCCCATATTTCCCTGTCCTTTAAAGTTTCATCAGAGTTTACCTTCCTGGTTGACTTTTGCCATCACTTGGTTGCATCATGCCTCCTTCTGGCTCTAAAGTCTTTCCTGACTCGTTGGCCTAGCATTTAAACACTTTTATGATCTGGTCCCAACTGACCTTTCCAGTTTGATATATCTCCACTACAACCCCATCTCATGAACACTCAGATCCAGGCACATGGCATAGGCTATTGTCATTCACTTTTTATAATTCTCCTTTTTGTTCATTCTGTTCCCTCAGACTAAAATTTCCTTTATCTGCTGACACTCCCCCCCCTTCTTCTCTGTCTGTGCATTACCCAAATCCCAGCTCAAATGCTGCCTCCTATATTCTTTTCCCAAGTTCCCAGAGAGAACGTAAATGTTCCCTCTTTGTTCCCTTGTCCCTTGGTTTTTAACCTTTGTCTAATACTTCATTTTCCTTTGCATTTCAATTGGCATGTTGTAGTCCCTCTCTAAATTAAGAGCATTTTAAGGACAGAGACTGTCTTTTAATGAACTACAGTAATGCTTTCCTTTAACTGGTATTGTCAGGGAATTAGGTATCCTGTAAAAGTAAAACTTCCAAGTAACAAAAAGTTTTACACAAATAATTTTAACAACATTTAAGAAAGTAATCTATACTGTCCTATTTTCCTAACTAAGATATACTGATTATGATTTATTATTGACAGCGGATCATCTTTGTGAGCCATTATTTGATATGGTACTGGTAAGGTTATTTGTCCCCAAACTGTTAAGATTTCCCACCAAAGCCATAGATTTTTGGAGCTAGAATGGACCTTAGAGGTCATCCAGTCTGACTCATTTTTGAGTTCTCACTTTGGGTAATTTTTTTTGGTCGGGGGGGGGGAGGTTCTCGCTTGTTGCCTCTAGCAGTGTCTCTCCCTCTTTCTAATTTTGTACTTCCAATCTGCTTTCAACTCTGAAAAGTCAATGAAGCTTTGGTCTAAAGAAAAAGTAAAACAGACTTCCAAAGAATGCTGGAGGGCTTCAGTTGCAAGTACCCTCTGATATTTATATTGGTTGCTCAGTGACATTTTTGTTTGCTTCCTGAATCCTGGCTATGCTCTGGGTAATTGAGGTTGCCAGATAAGATTTATCTATAAGCTAGACCCTGTTCTAAGTGCTTTACATGCATTAACATATTTAATCCTCATATCCACCCTATAAGGTAGACATTGCTATTATCTCATTAAAGATAAGATCGACTAACTTGCCTAGGATAACACAAGCTAGTAAGTACAGAACTGGTATCTGAACCCAGGAAGTTTGGCTCCAGTGTCTCTTCACCACCATTCTACATCACAGTGAAACCTAAAGCTATTATTTTACTGTAAAAATGAAAATTAAATAGATACATTCAGGATGAGGGGGGTTGTGGCAAATATTTAACAAGGAGGAAGCCTTGATGTGTAGTGCGTGTCAATTTCCATGGCGTAAATAATCCTCCCTTGGCCATATGAGTGCACAGTTGGGAAAATATGGGTACAATTACCTTTTTTTTTTCTTTAAAGATTCATTTATTTTGAGAGAGAGAGAGCACGCCTGAGTGGTGTGGGGCAGAGGGAGAGGGAGAGAGGAAGCAGACTCCCTGCTGAGCACAGAGCCTGAGAGGGTCTCAGATCTCAGGACCCTGATTATCATGACCTGAGCTGAAAACCAAGTCAGATGCTAAACTGACTGAGCCACCCAGGCGCCCCTGGGTACAATTATCTTGATAGCATTCACTCAATTCAAGAAGGAATCCTTGAACTTGCTACTTAAAAATCATTAACAACACCAAGGAGCTCAAGTTTTGTTTTTTACATTTTCGCTCTGCTACCTAAAATATTTTGGGAGAAGGGACAGATTAGGGATAGGTAACAATTATGCAGAAGAAATACTCCAGTTTCAAATGTTCAACAGTGAATAATGGTTTGTGCCTGTGCCTATCTTGGGAACAAAGGTAATAAAATAGACTGTAGTAACTCTTATACTCTTACAGAATATCATTTAATTAAAATGTTCATATAAATAAAGTGTGTTGATCCTTGGCACTACTGGTGAAAGACACTTTCCAGTTATTATTCATAATATATAGAAATTTGATCTCGGATTCTGCTGGTGGCCAAGCCCTTTCATTTCCTTCAAAAAGCTAATGATATTATGGTTTTGGCCTAATCTTACTTATTCGTGAACACAGACAAATTCACTGAACAAATATCAAGTACAAACTATGTAGTAAGTTCTGTGCTTCTGGACCTTCCCCCCCGCCACATTTAAATATTAATGTGTCAAAATGTAAAATAGATTCTAAAACATTTTACAATATATGAAATAGTCTAAGTATAATGCACTGTGGCATTCAAACACAAAATACAAGGGGGTGTGGAATGCTATTCTAGTATCTCTTTCAACCAGTATTCCACTTTTAATATTAGGAAAGAGGATATTTGCAATGAATGACTTACAAGATTGGTAAGGGCTACTGAAGGCCAAAGTAGCTCTTCCAAAACTAAGCTCACATTCAATACTGCCCAACATCTTGATAATACAGTGAGGTCAGCACTTCTGAATTCACTCATATGTAGGATGAATAAGATCTAGGTGTGAAGAATTCCAATACGATTCTCCAACAAACATTTCCTCCATGAGAAAATCTAGAACCAATTCAAGTGGACTTCTGAATATTCATTTCGTTCACTGTAGCTTTCAAAGGCTCAGTCTCTCCTCCCTCCCCCCCCAACCATAGCAATTAGGGTAGGTCAACATATTTCAACTTTGGGCAACTAGGGAAGGTCAATGTATTTCAAAGAGGAACACTAAAGATCCTAAGACCAAGGAGTTCTAAGTGGCATTTTTTAAACTAGTAAAAAAAAAAATTATGTAAACTTTTAAGCCTGACTAGCTTATCTTTCTTCAAATTCCTGCCTTGTGACTTTTCCCCCCCCCTTTTGATTGCTGCCAGCCACAGATGAACCAAATTTACGTTTCTTAAATTGACTTCTTCACATCAACTCTCTCGATTAAAAAAAAAAATAGTTCTACCATTGCACCCCAACAGACATACAAATGATTTCTCAAAGGTATTGGAAATATAGGCCTGTGGTTCACTGGGAATCAGACAAATCAGTACTGCACACCTCTTTAAATATGTCATTATGCTCCTAACTAGCCTTTTAGTTAAATTCTAGTCTGTTGCAGGATATGAAATAGGCATTAGTACAGGTTAGCTGTTGGGTAAAGCAATGGTTCTTAACATTCTGTATTGTTAACAAGTTACCTTTTTGGGGGGAGGGATGGTGACAGCAAAAAAGACTAAAATCACCTTATATTATCATTCTTTTTAAATTTTTAAATTTTATTCATTTATTTGTAGAGGGGTGGGGCACAAGCAGAGGGAGCAGCAGGCTCTCTGCTGAGCAAGGAGCCCAGTGCAGGACTGTAATCATTGTTTTAAGCCAAAAAAAAAGGGTGCTGAGGTGGACAACCACGTGTAGTACGGCAAGTTGCCTTTCTTTCTGCCCTGAACCCACAGATACTTCTGCTATAGGTTTTGAAAACAATACTACATTATAGGAATAGGTCTCAGATTTGATATAGCACCAAAAAATCTCTGGCACTGGGGAGACCTCAGAAAACAGCATATTAAAGACACCAGGGAATTAGAAGCAGCACTGTTCAAAGGTCACATTTTCATAATTTGTGGATGACAGGTCATATTCACAGGTAAACAATTCTTAGAATTATTATTTAAAAATACCTAGCCCTGTCCAGACTATTCTGATTTTCATTAGGGTATGTTTAGCATATTGTTAAGAACCAAAGGGCGAGATCATCATTTCTCCCAAGTTTTTAGTCTCAGGACTCCTTTATACTCTTTAAAGTTTTTGAGGAATCCAAAGAACTGCTGTTTAGTGCATTATTTCTAGTTATAGTTACCATATTAGAAATTAACACTTGGAAAAAATTTTTTAACACTGGAAAATTTTTAAAATATTTATTCATTCATTTAAAATCACAGTTGTAAATAGATGTTAATGTAACAGACTTTTTTAAAAAGATTTTATTTATTTGAGAGAGAGGCGCCCCTGAAGTAACCTTTCTTTAAACAGCTCCTTTTTAACTTAGAAGTACTACTGACAGATGATTAAGACTTGGGTATCTGGACGACCTTTTCTAAAAATTGAATCAAGTGAGGGGCGCCTGGGTGGCTCAGTCGCTAAGCGTCTGCCTTCAGCTCAGGTCATGATCTCGGGGTCTTGGGATCGAGCCCCACATCGGGCTCCCTGCTCCACGGGAAGCCTGCTTCTCCCTCTCCCACTCCCCCTGCTTGTGTTCCCTCTCTCGCTGTGTCTCTCTCTGTCAAATAAATAAAATATTTAAAAAAATAAAGTAAATAAAAATTGAATCAAGTGAGCCTGTCCTTTCAAGGGAAAAAAATAACAGCATTTGTTGCTGATGGTAAAATGTAAATGTTCAAGCAAAAATTAGAATTTTAGAAAACTTTTATCCACCACATGAACTTGACAACTTCCTAATACTTAGATTTTTCTGATGAGATCAGTGATGATGTTAAATAACCATGATTTTTTGATATTGTATAATCTTGAATCACCGTAAGATCTGCGTAACTCAGGGAACCAGTACTTTCCAAATGACCAATGCATGAATTACAAAACCATGCATGGATAAAGGATCCATTTGATATGTAAGACAGATCCGTGCATTTTTATTTAGTACAAAGAGTTCACTAATACAGTTTCAAATTCTACCTTGCACCTAACCTTTAAGAAACTGCCACTTGTTGAGTTTTGGTGCAGTTCCAAAGATGTATACAATTATTTCAAAATGCTATTAAGTGCTATAAATACAATTTTCTAATTGCCAATCTGCATGAGTACAGATTTCCTTCATTTACCTAAACCAGAAGAACAGATCACAATAGATCTAACGCAGATATGAAGATCCAGCTATCCTCTATTAAGTTTGACATTAAAGAGGTTTCAAAAATGACAATGCCACTCTTATTACTTTTTTGGGGGAAATGTTTTTAATTAAAAGAGTCTATTCCGGGACGCCTGGGTGGCTCAGTTGGTTAGGCATCTGCCGTCAGCTCAGGTCATGATCCCGGGGTCCTGGGATCGAGCCCCGCGGCGTCGGGCTCCCTGCTCAGCAGGCAGTCTGCTTCTCCCTCTCTCTCTACCCCTCCCCCGGCTTGTGCACTCTCTCTCTCTCTCTCAGATAAATAAATAAATAAAATCTTTAAAAAAAAGAAAGGCTACTTCAGCTGACAACTCAGTCATACAAGTGCTTTTCCTTCTGACAACCCTCATACTTTGGAATGGCGCAGAAGTGCTTTAGGCCTACCTCCCATTTCATTGCACAGAATATTCCAAAACAGCTGTGCATGACAGGGCAGAGATTTAACAAAATTAATTATGCATACTGATTCATCAAGGGCATTCCTAAGTGAAACTGGAATTTTTTTTATTATAAATGCATAGGGATATAGTATACGATACATCTTGGCGCCTCTGTCTTAATTTCTGCTAAAGGTGCCAGCAGTATTTTCCCACCATTGCGCTTTTACACCAGCTGTGTAAACATCAACACAGCGACTATGGCAAATTATGTCTATGTATTACTATGAAAACAGTTTTCAATTCGTGGACCCCTGAAAGAGTCTGAGGGACCAGGGGTCCCAGATTATATTTTTAAAATTGTTGGGCTAGATTAACGGTCCTCAAACTTTAATAAGCATGATGATTACTTGAGAAACTTGTTAAAACACTGAACTCCGTGGGCCCCATTCCCTGATTCAGTCTGTCTGAGGCCAGACTCAGAAATCTGTAGTTTAACAAGTTCTCTGGGTTCTTTTGCTGCATGTGGTCTGTGGCTCATGCTTTCAGAGATACCGGGCTGGAGTTTGAATGATAGCTTGATGTTATGGTCAAGGAATTTCAAGATAGTGGTTCTCTCTGGCCAGATCAACACTCATCCTTCACTCTGCATAGAAGAACTCCGCCAATAGAATTATTTTGTTTTTATCAGTAAGTACTTCATACAGAGAAGTTCAAAAATTAGCCACATCAGAAACAGGCCCATTCCTTTCCTGTTAGCATACATCTCCATTGCCTCTCCCTTGTTTCTCACCTAAATCTCTATAACAACCTCCTAACTGGTCTTCGAGCCACCAGTATTAGCCTCCAATTCATTCTTCCACAGCTACCAGATAAATTTTTCTTTTTTTTTTTTTAAAGATTTTATTTATTTATTTGAGAGAGAGAGAGAGAGAGCGCAAGAGGGGGGAACGGGAGAGGGAGAAGCAGACTCCCCGCCGAGCAGGGAGCCCGATGCAGGACTCGATCCAGGGACTCCAGGATCATGACCTGAGCCGAAGGCAGTCGCTTAACCAACTGAGCCACCCAGGCACCCTACCAGATAAATTTTTCTAAAGGGGAAAAAATGTTCATATTATTCCTTTGCTAAAGGCCCTTAAAGGAGCTCTATTTCACCTACAGAATAAAGTTCAATCTCCTCTTATAAGATCCCCACCCATCTGGGTTAGGAATTGAGCTTTTACACTGTCTAGCACGGACTTCCCTTGAAGTTATCTGGGTTTTTTGAGTTTTGCTAACTATGAACTCCTTCAGGTCAGGGACTGTCTTTCATCACTGTAACTACAACATCTAGCAGAGTGCCTGGCACATAATAGATGTCATATAAATGTTTGATAAATGTCATGTTACGTATGCTGTACCCAGCGGTAACGTGAATCGTGATTCAATCTGAAAACAAATTTATCCTTAAAGATAATTGTGGTGAACAGAGTCTAAGGTGTGCCTCCTCCTACAGTCAAAGACGGCATATCCTGAGAGGGCATGTCTGCCTACAGCAAGGACACATTATACATACATAGATAACAAGTTAAACACTAATTCTACTCTAAAGACTTTGGGTTTAATGTGACGCCTACTGCCACAGGGAAGCACTAATGGCCGCACTAATCCCTCTCCAACCTGGGCCCTGACCATACCTCAGTTTCCCATTTACATTCAGGAGCTAGGACAGATGGCCATTTCAGCCCCAAGCTCAAGTTAGAACCCAGTCATCCCGGCTCACTGGGAGACTGGTAATTCAGCCACTTATGAGGAGGTTCAGAGGACATAAAAGAGAAGTCTGGCAACAGCTGGAAGAGGTTTAATGTCTATACAACCTTCAATTTGCGCTGATACTAAGGAGAGGAAAACAAGATATGGTATTGCAAGACTATGCAGAAACTGTAGTATGTATGTTATTTCATTAATAGGGTATTCTGTAATTGTAGTAAAATTTTTATGCTAAAGTTCTACTGTCATAGTTTTTGTTTTGGGGTAGTAAGGTTTCTAGAAAGCAAATTCAACATTTGTTGTTGCTGTTTATTAAATGTTTTCTGGAGGAAGGTTAGCCGGTAAACTCCACAGCATCAATGTATTTATTCAATCCTTCGGGATAATAAATTGTGCAATATCCAGAGCTGTTCAGAATCTGATAAGAATATTTGATGGTGCAAGGTGAAGCAACTACTGACTAGCAACATAGACACCACAGGTTAAAAACAATTAGAAAGATATTTGTCGGGCAGTAAAAAAGGATAAACAAGAGATTTAGGGGTTTCGGGCAAAGGAAACTTAGACAAAGGAGTGTAAGAAATTATGGTGATCATTTGTCCTTGTATTAATCAGTTCTGTTTCCCTGTAACATGAGACCTTGGGAAGGAGAATTCCAGTGAATAAATTGTTGCTGTAACCACAGGGAAAATATTAGCACAAAACCAAGCCACAGCCTAGACTTCCAATGAAACTGGGACATGGTCTTCACTACTTGCCACTTTACCCTCAACCTTTCAGACCCAGTGACACTAGTACAAGAATGTATGGAAGGGACATGCACTTTGTACCCTAAATATTTCCGAACTCTAGGGGGTGCCATTTTTGTGTAGATCTAAAAAGCCCCATCTAAATTGATGTTTTAGTGTCAGACTAAAATATCATTGGCAAAAAAAAAAAAAAAAAAAATGCAATAAGGGCTGAAAAGCGGGGCTCCCGGGAAGAAAAGGACCACGTCATTGTTTATCTTTAGCTACTCCCTGCTCACTCTTCTCCTACCACAATACCCAGCACAGTGCTGGTCATAAAGGGTATTCAAAATTGTGTTTAAATTGGAACTTCTTTTTGCACGCATTCTCTTTAGGTACAGTTTGTGAGAGGGGAATTACACTGGAAATTTCATTAATCATTAAAATTAGGAAGAGCATTGTGTTTAGAGATCTGGTATTCATCTTGACCTGACCATAAGAACCCAAGGGTACAAAAGTCACAGATGTCCCATTAGTATTCTATTAGGTCTCTGGATTAGAGAAAAAGAGAATTTGGTATGCCTCTGCAGAAATTCTGATATCATTTAGTATTAAAAAACTCATAAACAAGGACACTCTACTAACTGAGAATATTAAATTTCCTCCTGTATGAAGTATTACAAAAGCTAACTTTTTAAATTTTTTTTTTTTTTAGATTTTATTTATTTGAGAGAGAGAGACAGAGATAGTGAGAGAGAGAGCACAAGTAGGGAGGAGAGGGAGAAGCAGGCTCCCCACAGAGCAGGGAGCCCGATGCGGGACTCAATCCCAGGACCCTGGGATCATGACCTGAGCCGAAGGCAGACGCTTAACCGACTGAGCCACCCAGGTGCCCACAAAAGCTAACTTTTGTACTAAGGTCCACACACTAAATATAAAAACAAACATAAACTGGTCTCGCTTGTGTTTTTATACTTTCACAATAAATTGTTTCTGAAAGTCAATAAGGAAAATAAGCCTAGCCTGTAGAGAACTATACTTTGAAGTCACATTAACTTGATATAAAAGGTACCAACCACATTAGTACAAAGAAATATAACTAAAAGGTTTGTCATCACGTCTAAAACATGCTGTTCTTATCAGAGTGAGATAACTAGTTTAGTCACTCCTTGACACTGACAATACTTTGATACAGTTGAAATCTGAGGCCAGGCTAATAAAATAAGGGAGGAGGAAAGAAGGAGGGAGGAGTTATCAAATGCACGGCAATATCAGTGTTTTCCAAATTCTATTTCAGGTGGTAAGTATTTTAAGAAAAAAAAAGGGTTCTAAAAAAAAAAAGAAGAAGAAAAAAAAGGGTTCTATAGATCAGTAAGTTTAGAAAATGATCCATGGAACAAGTTGAACAGTGCTTCTTTAGCATGCCAGGGGCTCTGAGAAGCCGTGCAGCGATCTGCATTGCCAATCTCCAAAAAAAAGTGCTACAGATGAGGGTAAGGAGGTTGTTAATTCCTTTAAAGAACGTGGCTGTGTAGTACTTCGTGCTTTATATGTTATTTGATTTATCCCTCACAATAACCCTACAAGGTAGGTACGATTATCACCTCCCATTCTATAGATGAAAAAACTGAGGGTTTTTTTGGTAAAGATTTTATTTATTTATTTGACAGAGAGAGACACAGCGAGAGAGGGAACACAAGCAGGGGGAGTGGGAGAGGGAGAAGCAGGCTTCCCAAGAGCAGGGTGCCTGATGCAGGGCTTGATCCCAGGACCCTGGGATCACGACCAGAGCCGAAGGCAGATACTTAACGACTGAGCCACCCAGGCGCCCCAAAAAAGCTGAGTCTTAAAGAGGTTAATCTGGCTAAGGTTATATATAAAGCTATTACATGACAGAGTTGGGATTCAAATCAAAATCCATCTGATTCCTAAGTCCCCTCTCTTTGTCACCATGCCATCAAAAGGTCCATAGCCATTTCTATTGTTATAGTGTAACATCTTGATTTTAAGGAGTTGTTGCTGCTTAAAATAGAAATGCACAGGGAGAAGAACAAGATAGTTGTTTCAGCTTCTTGATTATGTGATTTCTCCCTGCGTTTCTCAAAAACTATCCAGAAAAACAGCAATTTGGATGTCATGGGTTTTTTCCCCCTGCTTTTACATATAAAACAATTACATATTTCAAAATGTGGTAGTGAACAGCTACAATAACGAAAGGAGAAATACTACGTTTAGTAATAAAACTGTTAGCAAAAGGTTCGAGAGAACTAACATTTGCTAAATGTCCCTCCATGTCAAACACTTTATTTACAAAATCACAGAACATGGGCATTTCTATTCCACTTTTTATGAACAAGATCAATGAAGCCCAGGTTCACAACTTGCCCAAGATCACATATTTATTAATTGGTAGAACTGGAATTCAAGCTAAGCAGTGTGACTCAAGGACACCCATTCTTCCATTGTAATATGCTATCTTTCAATTTCAAATAGAACACATTCATCCTTGGTACACTAGATTGAAATAAAAACAGAGCAATCATGTAGCTTTCCTTATCATCAAAGAATAATCTGTTAGTCTTTAATTACATTACTCAAGGTAAGTCAACAACCTCTTCTTCATCAATTCAACCAAAAGGCATCAGTCAAATAGGAATGGCAAAAAGGGTTGGAGGACGGGGGCTAGGGCAAGGGAGGTGACTGGTGGGCTGGCATTAGCCAGTTTCGGTCTCTCAAACATCCTTGTCCTCTTGCCAAAAATGAAATGAAGGTGGCGGAAAACAAGACTTTGAAATACCACTAGACTCAAAGTATTTTGGGACAACGTTAAATATATGTTGCTCACAGGTCTATGAATGGAGACCTCACTCGATATAATCACGGTTTTCTAGCCTTCATCTAAATGATTGTTGAGAGCCTCTAAAATAGAAAAGATGCACCACTTGAAAATATATTAATGGCTAACTAAGTTACAAATCATAGTTATGTTCTTAAAACTTTCAGGAACATTACAAATGCTATTAAAATAAGCCAACTTCTGAGATCACCATAGGTTAGACCACAGGTTAGGAAAACAAATATGTAGAATCCTTAAGGTGAAACACATGGAAAAGGTAAGGCAGAGCTAGAGTGAACATTACAAAGAAAATAAATAAGCAGAGAAAATTCTAAACCAGCATGATCGGGACAAATACAATAAACTATATCTCACCAGGCTATCATTATGAACAAAAGCCACACAGGAAACCCTAATGGGTTGTGTTTCAAAAATTCATTTGTAAGTCAGTTGTTGGGAAGTAGAGGCAACACATTTTCCCATAGTAATGTTGCTAAACAGTGCTTGGGTTACCAAATGAGCCCACAAATGATTGCATGTAAAAGGCTTTGAGGACTAAAAACTGCAAAGCATATATGATTATTTAACCCATATTTGTAATAAAACTTTGCAGGAAAGAGTTATCACTGGAATACCTAAAGCAAAACCAACAAAAGCATTTCAAATTTATCTTAAATATTAGGACAGAAGAAAATACATATTTAATCAGGAGGATTACATGGCTCTTGGGAGGTTTTTGTGGAGATTACAGGAGTAAGTTATGGACACATTCAAGGTTGTTAAGATATGAGAGCCGTGATTTGTTATGATGTTTAATTTCACTTCAAAAGAAGTGGAACAACATAGAAGGAAGCTCAGACTTTTTAAAAGATTTATTTATTTATTTGAGAGAGAGAAAAAGAGAGAGAGTATGTGAGCTGGGGGAGGGGCAGAGGGAGAGAAAGAATCTCAAGCCGACTCCCCACTGAGCAGGGAGCCCGACTGGGGGCTGATCTCAGGACCCTGAGATCATCACCAAGCTGAAATCAAGAATCAGATGCGTAATCAACAGCCACCCAGGCGCCCTGGAAGCTCAGATTTTTTAAAAACGAAGAGGGGGCTCCAAGAGTGTGTGAGGGTGTGTGTGTGTATGTGCAAGATTATCTAAGGTAGAATTAATCAAGCTATGAAAGACAGGGGAAGAGGGTGGAAAAGTCGGATACAAAATCTGTCCTCAGAGGAAAAGAAGTGGTACAGAAGGTACCCTTGAATTTGAATTTCTTATGTGAACTGCTAATTGGTGGAGTTTGTCTAGCAGACTATCACTTCAAGGGAAATGCTAATTTTAAAAACAAGTAATTCAATTTTAATGATGTCTTAAATATCATCTTGATTGAGCTTGTATGTTCAGCATATCACCAATAAAGTGTAAAATAAGAACACCATGATTCTCCTCTGCCCTTACTCTTAACAAATTTTCCTCTTTTCCTGAATGACAAAAACTACCGTCATCAGATGAACCCAGTGTGTCATAGGTAAGAATTGCCAATATATCGAATTCTTCATACAAAGCTGTTAAACTTAGCACTATTCTTATAAGTACTGAAAAGAACAGATATTGAAGGGGGCAAGTGAGGGGAAGCAGGCTTCTTATGGGAAAGAAACAAAAATACCGAGAAAGGTGAGAGGTGTGTGTATGTGTAAGCGGGGGTGGGGGGCTGGGGGGAGGGGGAATACATAAATAGTGATACAAAGGATAAAGAGAAATAGTTCATATTAAAATAGGAAAAGTCAGTCTTTAAAATTCTTTGGTGTTCAAGGTTATTTTACATATGAAGAAACCAATTAGTGTTAACAAGAAAGGACCACATTAATAATCATACGGGTTAGGTATATTCAAAAGGCCAAAGGAATTCTTTAAATTTTCATAATAGTCTGTAAATCATTTCTATTATCAGATATGATTTGTTCCTATTGTTGCTATAGTCACATTATTAATGCTTTCTTTAGGATTATCAATGCTATAGGAATTTTTTTGGGTTTTTAAAAAAACAGTAACTGATTTTTTCTGATTACAAGTATAAAATATATTCAGCATAGGAAATTCAGAAAACACAGAAAAACATGATGAAAAGAATAATAATCGTCCATAATTCTACCAACCGGAAATAGTCAAGGTTAACATTTAAGCTAAGACTTTTTAGTTGCAGGCAGCATTTCACTAAGCTACTTCAACATTTTATCTGAAACGATAATGACTAATATCTTGAGAGAAACACACACACACAAACACATCATCATCATCAAGTGAGTTCTAGACCATCTTCTTTCAAAAAAGCTCAAAATAAATAGGGTTAATTTAAAGTCACTGATTTGTAGCTAACTTGAGCTTTCAAGCATTAAAACCAAGTAAATCACGACTAGGTTCTGAACCTAACGGCCTCCATGAAGTCAGGCATGAATCACCAAACTTTCTTTTCCAAAGAAATCAATATTGTAACAAGCCTATGGGTAAATTCAAGCAGCAAGCATGTGCCCTGATATATAGAAAGACATACATACAGCTTAAAGAGAAAAAAGAACAGGAAATAGAACAACAACAAAGAGCCCTTGTGCTCTGCTTTGCTCATTGGGCTCCAAAGTGGGTGTTAACAGCAAAATGTGGCAACTCTGAACTGGCTTGGTAACTGCATCAAAAAGTGCACGTCCTCTGTGCTTGGAAAGCACTCCCCTACAGTACGCAGCTGAGGATCACCACCGGTAACTAGCTCCAGAGCAGCAAGGTGATGGTTTCTGTGGGTGACTCAGTTCCTACCACACGCTAACAAGAGGTCACTCCCTCAGGACACAAACTTCAAAAATTCTTCATCTTGGGGTGTGAGGTAGTCTTCCAGCCTTCTGGTATGGTTCTGTTTCTTGATCTAGGCACTCGCTGCACAGGCATGTTCACTTTGTGAAAATCCACTGAGCTACAGACTAATGATTTCTGTACCCCTTTGGTACGTACGTTACACTTCAACAAAATTTGCATATACCGAAAATTCTTCATCCCCAGATAATATTTGTGATACCCTCTCAAGTAAACTCTGGGCAAAACTCCAACAACAGTGTACAGTTCAGTGGCCATCGTGAAAACGAAAAGCCATTTTAGCCAATAAGGTGCTACTTAACCAAGCAACAGGGAAACTAGGTGCAAACCTCATTTGTGACAAAGACATCACCTCTAGGAATATCATGGGAGAAGAGGAGCTAAAAGCACACATGGTGATCAAACCTCTCTCAAAAGATCAAGGCCACAACAGGCAATGCATATGGGTTAGACCAGATCACGTTTATGGCCAGAAGTATACATTTAGGTAAAGCTCTATAGAGCATATTTTTGTTTTAAATTTTCCAATTCATACCCCTCCCTGTCACCATTTCTGCACTTTCTTTCTGCTGGTTAATGAAAGAGAAGCTTGATCCCTAACCCCCCAGTCAAAAACTACCTCCTTCAACTTATAAGGAAATCCTCTATTTTTAATTACATGGGGAAATGCTTACAATAACAAGTTGGATACAAAATCGTACATACAGTATATATTTATAATTCTTTAAATACATATGCAGAGCAAAAGGAGAAAATGGTAACAAAAACACCCCAAAATGCTAAAATGCTTATATCTATAGATTTTTATGTTTTTCTTTAAATTGTATTTTTTTTTAAAGATTTTATTTATTTATTTGAGAGAGAGAGTGAGAGAGAGAAAGAGCACAAGAGGGGGGAGCGGGAGAGGGAGAAGCAGACTCTCTGCTGAGCAGGGAGCCCGATGCGGGACTCGATCCCGGGACTCCAGGATCATGACCTGAGCCGAAGGCAGTCGCTTAACCAACTGAGCCACCCAGGCGCCCTTTAAATTGTATTTTAATGCTACATTAATATTCATTAAAAAACCATTATGATCAAAGCAGGATATAAAACCCTATCTATACATGAAAAAGGAGACAAGAAAGAATTTTAATGGAATTGTGGAATTATGCATAGCTTTTTAGTTTTATACTTTTCCGTATTTTCCAAGTTTTCCGCAAGAGGTAGGATTAATTTTATCATCCGAAATAACATGGAAAATGTCTTTGATACTCCCCTGTTTACTCCACTTAAGCCTGGGAACAGAGATTAAATATGGCATTCTGTAGGAGATAACACATCTTCCAGGGACTGAGGGGGGCGTGGAGTTCTTTATGTGCTTAGAAAAACAATTTGCTGATCGAGCTGTATTTCTTTTTTTTTTTTTTTAAGGTTTGTATGTAATGGAATTCCACATATCACCAACATGTTCAATGGAAGCATTTTAACTGGAGACATAAATTGAATGCTGGTGTAAACCAAGTTTTTAAAACAAAACAAAACAAAAAGCAGAACAGGGAAAGTTCAATGTAAATACTCATTCTCACTATCTGTTACCTAGGTCATTTCATCATTAAAACCCTATAAACTGGCCTATGATGGTGATCACCATAAAAATTAGGGAGCTTGCAATCTGGAAGCATTTGTACACTCTTATTCCTCCTACTTTACCTTAATTATTTTGTATATTCAGGCAAGAAGCACAGTATGCATACAATAGATCCTTGATAAAAGCTCAGTGAAGTGAACTTTTTTTTTTTTTTAAAGATTTTACTTATTTGAGAGAGAGAGAGACCGAGGGAGAGAGAGAACATGAGCAGAGAGAGAAAAACAGACTCCCCGCTAAGCAGGGAGCCCTGATCCCAGGACCCTGAGGTCATGACCTGGGCCAAAGGGCAGACGCCTAGCTGACTGAGCCACGTAAGCGCCCCTCAATGAATTGAACTTTAATCCCCTTCCCCATTAGATACTTTTCTAGTGAATCTTATGACCCTCTGGCATTCCTGGGTATTTTTTTTGCATTCTTGGGTACTTAGAGCAACCCAACAAGCATTTTTAGAGCACATACAGTACAAAGGTTCCCACGAGGAAGATGAAAATTAATCAAATGTTACAGTCCAGTAGGAAGGCAAGAGAAGTAAACATATAACTACCAGCAAAATGCAAAAAGTACTATAAGACATGGAGTGCCATGAGAGCAAAACAAAAGGATTATTTTGGTTTTGGTGTGGGCTGTGGTGGGAAGAGGAAAAGAAGGAATTGAGAAAGGTTTCAAAGATGAGGAGGCATCTGTGTTGGGTTTTGAAGGATGGGTAAATCTTTGGCTAGCAGAGCTGGGAAGAAAAGGGTATGGAGGAAAAGCAGTACAAACAAAGGAATGATAATGGGAAAGGACAGAGGGCATTTAGGGGTCAACATGAGAGAGGAGGTATATAAAGCTTTGAAAGGGTGTTGGGACCAGATTAAGAGGCTCATGTGCCATGCTGGGAAATACAGTCTAAAATTCGTAAGTAATGGCATAGACGTGATCAGAGCTGTGTGCCAGTGGTATATGTGGAAGAACGGCGGGAAGAAACGACTGGAGGTGGAGACCAATTAGAAGCCTAAGCATTTGTTCCTATGAGAAGACACAGGAACGAAAAGCAGGGTAATAACAGTTGAAAGGGAGAAGGGGACATTATGTGAGAAGATTTAAAGTGATAGAATCATCTGGACGTGGCAGTTATTCATCGGAGGTGGGGCTGCTGGTGGCCTGAGCGTGAATGTAAGGAAGAAGAGGTGTTGGATGAATGAATTAATAAAATAACAGAAATAAAACAAAAGAGAAGCAAGAGAAACAAAAGACTGCTTGGGAGAATTTCAAAGGAGTGGTCAACAGTGTTAAATACAGTACTGCAGAGATATCAAAAAGGATGTATCTAGAAATTGATTTTGAACCAGTACTTTACATTGCTAAATCATCACCACCCAGTCTCTTCTCATCCTCTTTGGAACCTCTCTATTTAAAAAGGTTCTTTTCAAAGTCAACATCCTAGAAAAAAAAGCAGACTAACAATTAAATGTCATGTGGCTGACAAGGGACTGGGTGGTGATAAATCAGTGTAAAATATTATCTCAAAGTCCTCTGTGAAGGAGAAGATTGGTAGCTTGAGGGAGAAGTAGTTATATGAAAAAAGAATGACAAACACAGGTGGGCCCAAAGATCATTTTCTTGTAAAGAATTCAGTCGGCTCACCCGATTCCTAAAGTGTTGAAGGTAGCATTTTAGGTAATGTGGACTTTGAAGTACTCCAGGCTCTTCATCTTCAAATTATGTACTACCAACATCAGATTCCATTTTTGTTTTTTAAAATACATTTAACTATCTTAATTGTCATACAAACACTTTTTTAGTAGCTTCCAATATGCCAGGCACTGTGTTAAACACTGTATTTGCATTATCTCATTTAATCCCAGAGATCTTTTTTTTTTTTTAAGATTTTATTTATTTGTGAGAGAGAGAGAGAGAGAGAGAGAAAACGTGCGTGCACAAGCAGGGGGAGCGGCAGGCAGAGGGAGAGGGAGAAGCAGGCTCCCCATTGAGCAGGGAGCCCGATGCAGGACTCGATCCCAGGACCCCGGGATCATGACCTGAGCCGAAGGCAGCCGCTTAACCGACTGAGCCACCCAGGTGTCCCTCCCAGCGATCTTATGTGGCAAGATTATCATTATGCCCATCCTACACAGGAGAAAACAGAGACTTAAAGAAGTAAAATGACTGGCCTAAGATTTTAAAGATACAGAAAGTCCCTGACTTCCGATGATTCAACTTAATGACTGCATCAAAGCAAAATGCATTCAGTAGAAACTGTACTTCACATTTGGAACGCTGATCTTTTCGGGAGGTAGCAATTTGCAGGAGATCCGCTCTCAGGATGCTGGGCAGTGGCAGCCACCGGGGACGCCCAGTTAGACAAGCGGTCATGGTGGTAAACAATCTGTACATTTATGTCCCTTCTGTACCATACAACCATTCCGTTTTTCCCTTTCATTACAGCATTCAATAAATCACACGAGACAGTCAATACTTCAGTATCAAATAGGCTTTATGTTAGATGATCGTGCCCAACTCTAGGCTAATGTAGGTGTTCTGAGCACGTTTAAGGTAGGTCAGGCTAAACTATATTCGGTAGGTTAAGGCGTTATTAAACACATTTTCGACTTAATATTTTCAACTTACGATGGGTTTATCAGGGACGTAACCCCATCGGAAGTCGAGGAAGTTCTGTAGTTTAAGTGGCAGAGCCCAACCTCTTAAGATGTTTCAACAATGTATACAAAGCAACCGTTTTATACATCCCATCGGAGACCACCAAATCATTGACTTAAACTGCTTGGTTTATTCACTTTTTTTTGTTTGTTTTAACAGCCCTCAGGAATAATGCTTCTCCTGTCATGCCTTTGAATATGTTTCAAGTTCCTGTAAATGTGTCATGGATTAGAAAGGTTGTAGCTCTCTTTCAATTAATTCATGTCTGCGCATATTGACTCAAGGAAAATTGTACAAGTAAGTACCCATAGCACTTCAACCCGTGGGCTGTGCTCAATTAGACAGCATGCAAGGTTCAGGCCCATCTGCCTTGGAAAAGCAGAACAGTTAGTTGCACAATAGCACGTGTAGCGTGTCTCACTGTGACAATCCTACATTTTACATGGCTTTCATGCTTACTCTCAGTTTTGGTTGCTTATTTCATTCTCATACTTAAGATAAGCTATATGAATAGTGATTAACCTTGGAAACCAAAAATTTCTCCTAATTTTCTTCCAGGATTCTGGATCAATTTGACGGAAAAATACCCAGAGACTGCAAGACAAACTGTTAATAAACATCTATCATATGCAATTATTTATCCGTGTGAATCAGGATTTTCTGGACACTTTGCAACCAAAACGAGGTATGGGAACAAACCGCATTGGTTGATGCAAGGCTAAAACCACCTCCTGTGACATTTTGGTATATATAAAAACAGCCTCGGGGTGTCTGGGTGGCTCAGTGGGTGAAGCGTCTGCCTTTGGCTCACGTTGTAATCCCAGGGTCCTAGGATCCAGCCCCACATCTGGCTCCCCGCTCAGCGGGAAGCCTGCTTTCCCTCTCCCTCTGCCCTTCCCCCCCCCACCCCAGCTGGTGCTCCCTCTCTCTCTCTCTTTCTCTCTCGAATAAATAAATCTTTAAAAAAAAAAAGCCTCATTTTCCCAACTGAATGCTCTTTAAAGTGGAGTTTCTCTCCAATAAACAAAAGTTTTAAAGCAACTGCTCTAAACCAGTTAGTTCTGTTACTTCAAAGAAACGGGTCTTCCTTCATGTTCCCAGGCCTGTGATAGGCGAGAGTATGGATGTTCAGCATAAACTTAAAGAACAAACAATTCAAGCACAGGCTCTGCTGAGAGTGGGTCAAGAGAGGTTTCATAAACACCTAGGACAGCAACGGCTTTTCAACATTTGGTGGCCTTGTATAATTCAAGCCAATACACATTGAGTTAATCAACACTTAAACCTCAATCCCACCTCTTTGCCACGAAGATCCCGGATAAGTTGTTTCTGATCAGAGATTACAATGAACCCTAGGCTTACTCAGGAATGAACAAAGCAAAACACACAGAACTTTGGGAACAAATGTTCAACAACACACGTGCATGAAATGCAAAGTGATTTTCTCCCCCTGTGTTGAAAAGCAGTTAGTTTCTCTAGGAGTTTACGGAGGAAATGTGATTCTATACTTAAAGTAACCAGCTAGTTTTTTGATGGCTAGTTACCCTAATGGTAAAGTTTGCTATAGTTACCATGTCCGGAAGAAATTTTAAAGTCCTCAAATACCTTTCTGAGTGTAATTTAGCTAAGTGGTCAATATTTAGGGCTTTATTACTATACAGTATCCTAAAACAAAACAGCCATGATTAGATTCAAACTGACAGCTGCATGAACATTTATCTGTATGTTTTCTGCATCTTGTTAGCATTAACCTATCGTAATAACTAACTTTAATTGAGTGTAATTATTATCTGCTAGGTGGTTTAGATTTATTATCCTTAAGAATCATGGCAATGTAAGTATCTCCATCTTACGGAGGCAGAAGCGGAGTCTCAGTAAAGTTAAAGAACCTGACCAACGACACAACGCTATTGTGTAGTAAAACCAGAATTTGATACCCGTTCTTGACTACGGTGCCTGTGCTTTTCCTAGTCCACCATATGGTCTCTGAATAACATACAAGAAAGATGTATGTAGAGTGCCTGGCACTCAGTGGGAGCTCAACAAAAGTTAATTTTATTGTCCCTCAAAACCATCAGACAAATATAAGCCTATATTCTTAACAGAATTAGGATGAAAGCACTCTAAACGGGAACTTTAATTAAAGGGTATTCTTCATTTCCCAATCATCCATGCAAATGAATCTCATTTGGAGGAGACAAAGTCAAACCTTTGCATTTACGTAGCCAATGGAAATGTAAGGACTTTAAATTTTACCAAATCCTTCACTGTCATTTTTATTAGGCTTTAAAAAGTAATTTCATTCTAACCAATGAATTATCAACCAAGAGAGATACAGCTGCTCCTTTAACAGACATTCACATCTAAGAATCACAGCAGTTCAGAGCTGGAAGGGATCTTAAGAGTTCATCTAGTTCGCTTTTGCCTCTGCACACTCTGCCAATTTGGCCTCCACCTTCTACCTCTCTATTATTATTTGGCTAGTGAGTAATTTGTACAAGGTCACAAAGCTGCTAGAGGTACAGAAGGGACTAAAAGAACTCCGATCTCCTGAGTTCCAGTTCAGTGCTCTTTCCATTATACCACCCAGCCACTCAATGTGAATGCTCTCTCTAGGCAGGGCCAAACCCACTGCTTTTAAGAAAAACGCAAAACCTCTAGCACTTAAATAAGCAGATTCATCTCCCCAGTGACTCCCTAAAAGGCTAATCCTATCAGCTAGGCTTTACTGAGAAGGATGATGTGTTAAACTCTTTACAGGCATTATTTCATCTCATCCTCAAGGCAAACCTGTGGGAGTAGTTCTTTCTTAGTTCCTTCCCTTTTGATGGATGAGGGAACACAGACTCCAAAGCTTCAAATAAGTTGCCGAAGGTCACAGGACTAGTTAGCAATGGAGCCGGAATTTAACCAAGGTCTGACTTGGGCCCCAGCTCTCAACAACTATGATATACTACTATTATGTGTCCCTTCCCTTCTACCCAATTTTTTTTTTCCTCTGTCCTTTGGGGCTTAGGATCATACATATGCTAAGACTACCTAATCACAAATAAGGTTTCTGGAAGAATCACCGAACAGGGAAAAACAGTAACCCACAACATCTCCACAAACTGAAGACGCACCCAGATTACTTTTTCCCCAAAGTCTAGGCCTTTGCTACCCTCATGCACAAAGCTCTTTTTTCAGTAACATTAATCACCTGTTTCGCCACTCAATAACCTAAATCGGATTTTTCAAAGGCCAACAAAAGCACTGATACCGACAATCACTTGGGACCCGAGACCCCCGGGGGCAGAGAAGAGCCCAAGAACTAGGCAAAGTTTCTGCCCAAACTGCAATGAGGTTAACAGGGTACAGTAACACAATCTCGAACCTGATACTAGGAAACATGGAGAGAAAAACAGGGAGAGAAGAGGGAAAAACCCTGCCTTGGGCCTGAGTCTGTTAATCATGGAAAGTGTGAGGAAGGGATTTCCAGGCCGCCTTCTCTCCAGTCATTATTTCAAAGCCAGTGCCCACCACCAAAGCAGCCAGGGCAAGACACCCTTGTGGAACACCAGGAAAAGGCGACGCAAAGAGCCCAAACAGTCCTTCTCGAGTTGCCAGCCTCCGCACTCGGTTTGCCTTACCCTTTTCCCCCCAGCCAGGCAAAATCTGGAGGATTTTCTCGCCCAACCCCCCGCGCAGGGTGAAATCTCGGGAAGGAGAGGACCCTGCCCCACTCGGTGGGGACAGAAAGGACACTCGCTTTCCTTCGGAGCAAGGGGATAGGGGGAAGACAGCACGGAGGAAAATAAGAAAGAAAAAAAAAGCCACAAAAAAAGAACAAAAACTGGCCTCGGCAGGGGGCTGATGGGGCGCAATGTAGTAGCTGCACTCACCCGGGTGAGACATGGGGATGACCTCATTGCGGGTCCCCGGGAAGTTAAAGATGACGGCTCCAGACGCCCCTCTCTCGTAAGCCAGATGTATCTTGTCGGCGAAGGTGCAGCCCCCGCCGCGCTGGATGAGGGCCAACCAAGAGACCTGCACGGTGCTTCCCCAGTCCCCTGGGACCGTGGGCACCGTGAAATTCGTGTGCGGGTTACAGGCGTTGAGCGCCCCCGGCCCGTCGGGCGGCACCAGGACCCCAGCCACAGGCTCGAGCGGCGAATCCTGGCCGTACACGCCCTCCTCGCTCAGCTCCCACACTGTGCGGTTCACTCCGGTGTGCGGAACCCGCCAGGACACGTTGAGGTACGCGGTCCACACTGCCTCGGCTCCCTGGGAGCCGGGCGCATGGGGGCTCAGCGCCAGCAGGAACCACCACGCCAGCAATCGGGAAAAGCCGCAGCCGCCGCGGCACAAGACCCCGGCCCCGGGCGGCGGCCCCATGGCGCGCGCGCTCTGCGGTTCCCGAGGGCCCCTGGCCCGCGCCCTCCCGGCTCTCGGCAGGACCCCGGCCGGGCCCAGGTGCGCGCCAGGTGGGGAGGGGCCGGCGCGCGCGGGGAGCGAGGTGGGAGCCGCGAGGCACGTAGCGTCGGGCCGAGCGGTTGCGGCAGATGCAGCTCCTCGCAGCTCCCGTCCTCTGCTCTCCGCTCCTGCCGCGGCCGCGTCGGGCTCTGGGGCTTTAGCAAGAAGCTCCGCCCAGGCGGCTGGGGGTAGAGGTGGCAGGGAGGGAGGAAAGGACACTGCGGGATCCGCCTCTTAAAAGGGTAACGGGATGGGCAGGCGTTAGGGTAGGCGCTCAGGCTGTGCGGCCAGGTGTGTCGTGGCGTGTTCTAAAAAGATGGTCAGGCCGGGAACTACAGAATCTGCGACCTTATATAAAAGCTCTCCGGTAGGATCCGAGTCCGTTTTGCCTTGCGAGAATGGGTTTTTCCCTCCGAACATTTGCCTAAAGACTGTTTCAGGCTTAAGGTGCCAGAATGTGAAAGTACTTCTGAAAAGCACAGATCCGAAGGGTCTGAGTTGGAGTCAAAGGGATTTTTGGTGCTGGGGACAGCTGTTCATATTGAGTCGGGGGGGGGGGGAGGGGCAGGAAAAGCGCGTTGTTACTTTTTTTTTTTTTAAAAAAAAAAAACCTTTCTCCTTTCCTGCTCCAGACAGGCGTCATACCTGGGTATTTTCTTAACGCTTACCTCATGCTAAATAGACTACATCAGAAGCCCCTTCTGAAAGTAATCTTAGTCCTCAGAAAAGAATTAATAACGTTTCCATACACCTCAAAACTAAGCCTCTTTTCTTCATCTTCCACAAACCAGGTTTACTCAAATCTCTGTATCTGCACCATTCCTGACCTTAACTACACAACCCTTCCCCATTTCCCACCAACTGAAAGGACCCTGACTCGGCGATTCATTCATGGCACTGTTGCATTATGATTCCTCCTTCCTTTAAGTGTACAAGTTTTATCTACCCAGTCAATTACTGCATTTAATAAGTGCTCCAGAAATATGCATTGGATTGAACTGAATTAATACACCTGTTTTATGACAGCAAGGGATAACTTTTGACCTTGGGGAAATTACTTCTCTGTGCCTCAGTTTCCTCATCATCTGTAAAATGGGGATAATAACATTACCCACCTCATAAAGTTGTTCAGATGATTAAATGAGTTCATACGTGTAAAGCACTGAGAACAGTGCTTAGCAGAGTGTAAAAAATATATCTGTTAGATACTATTATTACTAAACAGGGTCAGGGACCCCACCATACCTTTTAAATAATCTTAAAGTTGTCACTTTGAGATAAAAATCAGAGAAAATGATGTTCAGGATGTTTTAGCCACTTTTTCAGTTAAAAGGGATATAATTCACTTTATCCAGCCCAGCATTTGTTAAATTCCCAATCAATCAGTCCCCTCAGTCCTTGGCCCAACATTTAGTTAATCAATATTATTCCCAAAGATTAAGCATGGGACAATTCTTCACTTGATACTCTTATGGCTTGAGAGAAACCTAGAGGAAAATTAACACCATAACTAAACAGCCCGTAGAATCCAAATAAATGGGCAGTTCTGTGAAACATAAACCCTATATACTGAAAAGAACATTATATTAGAGGTCAAGGCTGGTATGGGAGGCCAATAGCATGGCACCCCCAACTACTGAGGATGTTAATCTCCGGGATAAAAATTACCTAGGGAAAAAAGAAAGGGTAGGATCGATCATCTCTAAGAAATGGTACAGTTCCAGAAATTGTCTGAATTTGTTGGCGAAAAACACTCAAAATTCAATAAATATTGCCTGCATGGCAATCAACTATATTGTACTTTAAAGAAACACTGTGTTTAAAATTAAAGAGATCTGTTATAACGCATCTACAAAAATGACCGTTACACAGATATTTGTTAGTATCCAATCTTAAATATTTACGCCACCTCAACTGTATGCCAGCCATGGGCTAAGCATTGGGGTAAAAAAAAAATCAAGTAAGACATTAACTCTGCTGTCAAAAGAATTCCCGAATTAGCTTTTATGAGACAAACAAGCAAACTGATAGTTGCAGTATAGAGTGCTATATGTACATAGTGCAAATGCTATGACAGAGGTGTGCACAGGGCAGTAATGGGTAACAGAAAAGAGGAACCTCACCCAGACTGGGAAGTAAGGAAAAGCTGCCCAGAGGAAGTTACACCTGTGCTGAGCTTGAGACGGTTAGCCTTCCAAGGCCCAGAATAACACAAGGGAATGAATGCACTGAGGCATGAAACTGACCATGTTGGGAGACAGCAAGTACTACAGGCTCTGTAAACACAAAAGGGTTGGAACCCAGAGTACGAGACATAAAGTTCAGCAGGTACACAGAGGTCAGTTCTTGATAGCCCTTTCGGTAAAGCTAGGGAGTTTGGACTTTATCCAAAAGCAAGGAGTAATACAATCAGGGTTTACGCATGGAGTAATATAATCAGATCTGAATTTGAGAGATCATTATGGCTTCTCTGTGGATAATAGATTGGAGGGGACAAGACTAGAAGCAGGGAGCCCAGAGAGAAGATTTTTGGCAGTGCTCCAGGTGAGAGATGAAGGTGGCCCAGCCCAGACCCAGGAGATGAAGAGAAGTGGACAGATTGGAAATGTATTTTGGAGGATGAAAGAGAGGGATGAATTAGGGATTGCTCTGAGGTTTTTGGCTTGGAAGACTGGATGGCATTCAGTCGGGAGGAGGGTTTTAAATGTGTAGAAAGGGTAGGAGGAGAGATGAGCTCAGTGTAGACCTGTTGCTCTTGAGGTGCCTATGATGTAACTAGGTAGCACTGTCTGGTGGGCAGTTGGATTTTCTGATTACTGAACACCTACCAAGCGCAAGCCATTGGCGAGGTGTAGGTACACAGAGACCAAAAAAAAAAAAAAAAAAAAAAAGTCCCTGCCCTTGCCCTCAATGAGTTCACAGTTTAGTAGGCAAGTCAGAGAGGTAAACAGATAATAACAGCACAGTTTAATAAATGTTATGACTGAGAAAAACATGGAGTACTATGGCAACATGGGTGTGGCTGAGTTTTTAGGAACAAATAGAGTTAATCAAGCAAAGAGAATAAGGATATTGAGGCAGAGGCAATAGTCTATTACTTGAAAACACCAGGAGCTTTCAGGGAACTAATGTTAATTAGTCAAGTATGGCTGGGAGGCAAGTAGCAAAGGGAAAGCCAGGGGAAGTGAAGCTGGTCAAGTAGGTTATGCCAGAACATGAAGAGTTTAGCAAGTTGTGCTAGAGAGTGTCAACTCATTGCGTATGTACTTGCATACACACACACACTCAAAGTGAATATGGCAAAATGGTAACTGTTGAGTCTAGATGGTGGGTCTGTAGGTGCTCACTGTACTATTTTTTTCAACTTGTCTCTGTATTTTAAGCATTTTGCAATGATGAGTTTTAAATTGTGAATTTATATGAAAGTCAGTGGAGCAAATAAATGATTGTTGTCACACCTAAGCTTAAATAGAGCATCTGGGTTGTACGAGGACAAGACCGGAGGCTGAGGGACTAGTGAGGAAGCTCACCCCCACAGCACTATTATGGAGGTCTAGCCCAGTTGTGGAGATGGAGGCATCAGACGATGAACCGTTAAAATCATCCTATGAACTCCCCTTGCTATGAGTCCATTCTCACCAAGCAACCTTATTATCCTTTAGTGCCTCATGTAAATATGCCTACAGGGAGATAATGCACTGATCAGCAAACACTAGTATCTGGTCCACTTGGAAGTTATACTTCTCATTATAAATTAATCAGTTGGCATTCTGGCGTATGTATTGGTCTCTTGCGAATTTGGTGAAGTGTGAGTCAGTCCCCAGGAGCCCGGTCTCTGGTTATACCACCAATCAAATTTCAAAGCCTACAAAGCTAGGAGCCAGACTGCGCATCACGACTGCATCAAAGTCCTTCCCCTCCGTGGGGACTTGTCTGGGTAACTCCATGGCTTTCTCCGATCATATCCCTCTGTCTCGCTGTGATTTCTTTTCAAACTGCAGCAGAGCCTTGCTGCTAACAATGAGGTCTGTGGATCAGGAGCATCAGCATTAGCAGGGAGCTTGTGAGACATGAAGAATGTTGGGTCCCACCCCAGACCTGCTGAGTCAGAACCCACGTTTTAACAAGATCCCCAGGTGACTTGTACATGCACATAAGTTTGAGAAGCCCTGGGGTAGACTATTCCTGATGGGTAGCCAGCACCCAGCCTCTGCTTGAACACTCCCAGTGTCAGAGCATTGCATCCTGAGTAGTGCTATACTTTCCTTGCTGGAAGGTTTGTGTAAGCTCAGTTTGATTTTGCCTCGGTCCTGGGACCTCACTTTATTCATATATATATATTCCTTATACCCTCAAACCAAATGTCCTAGCCCTAGATGTATTCCCTCGGGGTCCTGCCGTCCCTAAGGCTAATTAATAACAGCTGCTGTTCATTGAACGTTTATACTCTGTACTTTACATGCATTATCTCATTTAACTCTCACAGTCATCCATTATTATTCCCATTTGCAGAAGAGGAAACTGGCTCAGAGAGAACTAGCAACCTGCCTAAGGTCATATGACTAGTCACGGAATCAGGATTCCAGTGCAGTTCTGACTCTTAAGTATTAACAGCTGTATCTTCCCTCTGGAGGGTGCCATTTGCATTTTAACATCGCCGTATACCAAAGGCAGTTCAAGTGAAATGTTTCTTGTATGCATTTCAGGCACTGTAACCCGTGAGGGAGACACACTTGGGCCAGGAGCCTTTTTGAATTCCTCAAATCCTACCACAAAGGCTAACCCTGCCAAATATTTGTACCAGCAGTACTGAATTGAAAGCTGCCCCGAGCGGTGCACTATCTAATAATGAACTAATAAGCCGAGCAGCATCCTGCAAAAGCAGCAGCAAGGCACCACTGCGGGCCGATTAAGTTTCCCGTCACACTGAGTCGCTGCAGAGGCGCAAAGATGGACGATAGCGTCCCGCCTTTAATATGTCTGCAAGAAATGAGACATCACATCTGGCTTCTTACCATTAGATAAATGGCAAGGCACCATCTGGGACAAATAGTGTCCTGGCATCTAAGCAATGTCGTGGCTACGCAGCTCCACAACCTAGGTGTAGAGAACGCCTAGAAAAGGGATGGCCACAAATTTCTGCTCCAGGCAGCTGTTCTGCGGAGAGCAAGAAGAAATGGATGGGGGGTGTGGAGAGAGCGAGCAGCCAAACAAAACAAAAAGCCCAAAATGGGATGGTGCGGCATACTTCAAAATAACATCATTTCTGAGTGCAGGTACATCTCAGCTCAAGTGGGTATACAGCCATTAGAAAACAGGGCACCTTTTTTTTTTTTTTTTTTAAACCAAGCTTTCATGCACTCAAAGAGAAGACAGAATTTCAGAGAGGGGTTTTACAATAGTGGGGCTGCTGTATCTGAAGCAGTCTTCTCATATCCATAACACTAATAGCTACCATCGAGAACCTACCATAGGCCAGGTACTTTCCACCTATGAGATAAGTATTATATGCTACTTGTTACAGAAGAAGAAACTGAGGCTCAGGTTAAGTAACTTGCTGAGGTGACCCATGGTAACCAAATGGCAGAACTGGAATTTGACGCCATGTCTTAGTACAAAGCTACGCTCTTCCCATTACACCATTTGCCACTCTATCCAACAGTGCCTTCAAAAGTAGAGGTAGGAAGGCAACATATTTATTGAGAACCTACTATGTGCCAGGCACTTTACATGCCTTAATTCTATCAGTTGATTCTTAGAACAGGTAATGAAATCCCATTGTAATTATAATTATTATAATTCCCCTTTTTTTTGCAGATGAGGAAGATGAGGCTCAGAAAGGTACAGTATCTTGCCAAAGGTCACACAGCCAGTATGTGGCAGAGTTGGAACTCACACTGGGAGTATGACTCCAAATTCTAGGCCATTTTCGCTCTGCCATACTGTCTCTCCACATACATAGTAAGGATATTATTAGAGGGTGGAAAGAATGGGTATATATATATTTTTGTTATTATGTTCAGTTAGCCACTGTATGAGTTTTTGATGTAGTGTTCAACGATTCATTAGTTACGTATAACACCCAGTGCTCATCACCACACATGCCCCCCTCAATAAGGGATGGGTATTTTTACAGCCACATCCAGTGACATACTTTAGTATACTAAGAACCCCCTCACCAGAGTGCCCTGATTTCCTACCGTGCAGCCCCCAAATTCCTAAACAGAGGTTATGAAAGTACATTTAGTCAAGCACATCATCGTCATTTATAAATGCCTACGTTTTCCGTTGAGCACACTCGCACTCATGAGTGTGTGGAGAGGAGTGCCTGAACGTGTGTCACGTGCAGAAAGGGCGTTTTGTGTCCATTGATGAAAACTGGTACAGAAAGGAATTGTATTGATGGAGGACAATGCAGAAAATTTGTGCTCAACTGTGTCGACTTGGTTGCTACTGGGGGGTCAGATTAACTATCTTGAGTTTGGAGAGATGATTGAGGGGATCCCGGATTGCTAAAGAGGAACAAGGGTGGGGAAGAGCCCAAGGTATGGGGAGCAGGAAGGACTTCAGGGAAATGTTGGGCAGGGCCGGTGCTGGGGGGGGCGGGGCCGGAAAGAACTATGGACTCGAGTGGGAGTGGTTTTTACCCTCCACTGCCAGTATCCGGACAACCTAGTTGGGAGACTCATCTGGTCACAGGCAGTCTCCTCTCTTGCCTTTTCAGACGAAGGTTTCAAAAGAAATAAATCTGTGACCATAAGAGATTTACATATACGCTACGGAAAGAAAGGAAAACAATTACTTGGGAGAAAACGGGAGAGAAAAATGTGTGTTTTTTTTAAGATTTTATTTACTTATTTGTCAGGGGGAGAGAGAGAGCACACAAACAGGGGGAGCGGCAGGCTCCCCACTGAGCAAGGAGCCCGATGCGGGGCTCGATCCCAGGACTCTGGGATCATGACCTGAGCTGAAGGCAGACGCTTAACTGACTGAACCACCCAGGCGTCTAGAGAAAAATGTTTTTAATGAATTTGCCCTACACATATGAACACATATTTGAGCTTTACTTCCAACCCATTCCTGCTACTTACTAGACTAGATTCACGCAACTCCCCCATTCCACCTTTGTTGTTATTTTTAACTTTGCTGTTGACTGGTTATGTGACACTGAGGATGTTTCTCTTTCTTCTTGTTCAACTATAAAACAGGGATAATAATAATGCAAAATTACATAGCTATATTTTGAACCACGTAATGTTCCCTCAGATTAAAGCCTAACAAATCGGATAGAATATCTAAAGAAGTGTCTCTGATCTTGCCACTGCCTAGGACAAATGACAGAAGGGAGTGGGCCTGGCAGGCGAGGATAGGATCTGTTTGCTAGATTAGTGAGGAGGGGAGGTCTTAAAAATGTACATGGGCAGTGAGACTTTTGTTTAACCTACAGACAGAATGGGATTCATTTTTTTATTATTTTTAAAACTATTTTATTTATTTGACAGAGAGAGGGAACCACAAGCAGGGGGAGTGGAAGAAGGAGAAGCAGGCTTCCCGCTGAGCAGGGAGCCCGACTCGGGGCTCGATCCCGGGACCCTGGGATCATGACCTGAGCCGAAGGCAGACGCTTAACCGACTGAGCCACCCAGGCGCCCCTGGGATTCATTTTTTAATAGGAACATAATTTGATAATTCCCAGTAGACCTGGGATTTCTGAAAAGCAATTTAAGAATAAACATGCTTATATTGTATCGCGATCACCTACTGAGGCCAAGGCTTGCTTTTTTAGAAGCTCAAGTCTGCCTGAGTGTGGGCAAAGGCAGCCTTTGTATTCCAAGGGGCAAAGTCACAAATTCTCAGCTGCCAATTATATGCATTAGGATTAGCCACAGCTGGCCAGGGCTGAAAACTGATCAATAACACGTAGTAAACAAGTATTTGGCAATAAGTGACTTGGTGCTATCACATAGTTGAGACAACTGAAATCGGCTGGCTTACCACTCATAATTCACACAATAACTAAGTTCTGTCACACCAGAATTAGATATGTGTTATGGTTATATTGGTCGCAGGAACCAGGCAAAGGACAAGGAGGCCTTCAACAAAAGGATATTTTGTGGCTACAAAACTTACTTTGGTTTGACTTCATCACAAATCATGCAGTGTAAAACGTAGGAACATTAACGGGGGGAAAATGCTACCGGGAACATCCAAAGGAAAAAAATGTCCAGATCCACTGAACCACAGCACGCTCTGGAATCTAGAAAATCCCTCTCCCTTAGCTGACAATCTTCCAATTAGCAGGGAGCAGGTTCACTTTTTTTTTTTTCCCCTAAGTTGTCTCTGTGTAACTTTGGGGGCAGATAGCATCAGTATACTTCATGTTCTTCATAGCAAACTAGTTCAGCCTTGGAAGTCAGTGACTGCTTAATATTCTGGATGTTGTCAACTCTGGAGCCACAGAAAGCCTTTCACCAGGGGCAATGAAATGGCTCAGTAATGTTTGCTCTTCGTGAGGAAAAAAAAAAAAAAAAGCAGAAATTGAAAGCCTGAAGCTCTTGTTTGTTTGAAGAAGAGGCTCGTCGAATTTATCTGCAATAATCGCCCCAGTTCATTAAGTGTCTTCGTTTTTCTGAGGTGGGGATGGCCGAGGTGTTTAGAGACCTGATGAGAGCACATGCTGGGGCCCTACGCACCGTGTTTACGGTAGCGCACCTGCTGATTTCAGGACCTGCTATTTGGTTGGATTCAAGACGGGCTGAAAACTTCACACACATTTCAAGAAGGCAGCTATCTTCTCTCAGTGCTTTCAGTTATGCCCCTCATAGGCATTTTCAGCAGAGGTTCTAAGACAGAGGTAATAGTTAAAAAAAAAAAAAAAAGTGTATTTATAATGCCTGCTTTCTTTTTTTCACAGAATCTTACCCCTGTCACCGCAAGTTGTGTTAGGTAGCAGTGAACAAGCAAAGAAGCAGCAGACTTTCTGCGGGGCGGGGGGGGGGGGGGGGGGGAGGCGGGAATTGCCGGACTATTTCCACCCAATCGCTGCAGTCAGTATATAAATTTAGGAATAAAACATTTTTACTAACCTTGACCCTGTGGGCTGCTGACATACAAAATTGTAAGCAGCAAGTATCATTGGGCATGCAGGAATTATAATTTTCTCTTTTGGAGTTTCAGTGATTTAAAAGAAAATTCACCCATTCTCTAACTTATTCATTAGAATAATAAATTTTGGGGGGCGCCTGGGAGGCTCAGTTGGTTAAGCATCTGCTTTTGGCTCAGGTCACGATCCCCGGGGTCCTGGGATCAAGCCCCAAGTGCGCTAGGCTCCCTGATCAGCGGGGAGCCTGCTTCTCTCTCTCCCTCTGCCCCTCCCCCTGCTTGTGCTCTCTCTCTTGCTCACTCACTCTCTCAAATAAATAAATAGATATATTTTTTTAAAAAAGTATAATAAACTTTTTTAGAGCTTTTAATATCTACAAAGTCTTATGACAGTTGCTGCGGAAGATAAAAAGATCAATGCAACATGGTCCCTCCATTAAATATCTCAGGCTACTGGGGGTAAATTGTATCAAGAAAAATTTTGTGGGTCTTCTCTTTGTTTTTGCCTGCATGCATCTAGATTATCAGCAATACAAGCTTTAATTGAAAGCTTCGTCCAATCTCAAATGTCTACTAATGGAACAGTGATATTAATTTTCTCTTAGACTATTGTAAATAGCTTTCTAATTGATCGCTCTGCTTTTTGTCTCTCCCCCACTCCACACCATCCTTCATCTTACTGCCATATTATGCTTTCTGAAACATAGCTATGATTCTGTCACTTCTCATTGCATATTGAATAAAATATAAACTCCTAAACTTGAAAGGCTAGTCCTCCACAATCGAGGTCCATCTGAGCACTGCTTCCTTTATGTATCTGACTGGACCTGTGTTATATAGATAACATCCTCCAGACTCTGCTACTTTTATTTCCCTACATATCTATCACTTCCATCAGAGACAGTTCCTTGAGAGGAGGGACCACATATTTTTCTTCTTGGCAGCCCCAGCTCTTACCCTGGCACCTTAGAGTACGTTTGAAGAACGAGGAAATGGCTGGCCAGAACTGAAGGGCAGGCTGTCTATCTGGTATGAATTTTTCCCATTGTTTTTGTTTAGGTATAATTTACATACTGTAAAACTCATCTTTTTTAAGTGTATAGTTCGCAAGCTTTGACAAACGTATCATTGTGTAGCCACGACCACAGTCAAGACACAGAACACTCTCGTCACTCCCCAACTTCCCTTGTGTTATGCCTTTCTAGTCAAAACCCTGCCCCGCACCCTTACCCTGGCAACCCCTAGTCTGTTTTCTGTCCCTGTGGTTTCGCTTTTTCCAGAATGTCAGATAAATGGAGGCATTCAGTATGTAGCTTTTTGTGTCTAACTTCTTTCACTTAGCAAAATGCATTTGAGATTCATCCATGTTATTGCGTTGGCATGACATTTAAACAAAAAAGTTGTCAAAGAGATGGGTGCTGTGAGGGGGTACAAAGTCCTGTGTGAGTATAGAGGCGAGAATGTTTGCTTCTGACTCAAGGAATTAGAGGAGATTCCATGGAGAAAGTAACATCTGAGCAGGGCCTTAAGGGACAGGTGGGGTTTTTATAGGTATGAATGGCAAGGGACGATATATCAGGAAAGGATACAGCGGGAACAAAAGCTCAGAGTCAGGCGAGAGCAGAGTGGATTTAGAAAACACTGTTAAGCTTCGGCTAGGGTACAAGAGGAGGAGTAGCGGGAGACAGGTTAGGGCTTTGCTGACCTTGAATACCTATTTAAGAATTTGGTCTTGATTTTATGAGGCAGTGGTCAGCCATCGCAGGTTTTCGATTCAGACTCTTCTTTGAGGAGAGTAATACTTCTGCCTGCAGGTAATTATGCTGTCCTGCCAGAGCTGAAGTAAGTTGTCCTCTGTCGGGGTGAGTGTACAACAGGGCAACAAATGACATCGAAATATATCAAAAGCATACCAAAGATATAAAATATCCACACTAACAGTACTTGCTAGAATGTGTATTCATGATATGACCGAATCCAACACCTACAAAAAGCTCCCTTATCTCTCCATTCATTTGTATTCTCTCAATTCTCTCTATAGTCAAGGTATCAAAAAGCCAAGTATTGTTCCTGGATCCTCTTTTCCTAGTTCTCCACGGAAACACCTTCACAGGGGCAAGAATTTATGTTAGGGCTTCTATCTTTAGCAGAGAGCCAATACAAGTCCCAGCTTAACAGCATTAGTTTCTTTTGTAAAACCATATTACCCACCAGTATTATCCAGATTTCTATGTAAAAAGAACCCCTTCCTATTTTGGATGCTTTTCCTCCTAGACAAGAATAGACTTTTGACCAAAGAGGATATGCAGATGGCAAATAAGCACATGAGAAGGTGTGCAACATCCTTAGCCATTAGGGAAATGCAAATCAAAACCACAATGTGATATCATGGAGTGCCTCCCAGAATGGCTTAAAAAAAGTAGTAACACCAAATGATGACGAGGATGTGGAGAAACAGGAGCACATATACAAATACATTGTTGATGGGAATATAAAATGGCACAGGCAATCTGGAAAGCAGTCTAGCCGTTTCTTTCTCTTTTTTTAAGATTTTATTTATTTATTGAGAGAGCAAAAGCGAGAGAGAGCATGAGTGGGGGAGAGGGAGAGAGGGAGAGGGAGAAACAGACTCCCCGCTGAGCAAGGAGCCCGATGTGGGGCTTGATCCCAGGATGCCGGGACCAGGACCTGAGCCGAAGGCAGACGCTTCACCGACTGAGCCACCCAGGCACCCCTCTTGAACAAGTCTGGCAATTTCTTATAAAACTAAACATTCAACTACCACATGACTCAGCAATTTCATTAGTTTCATGAGCCTTTATCTCAGATAAATGAAAAATTACGGTCACTGAAACCTGAATGTGAATGTTCATAGCAGCTTCATTCATAATTGCCCCAAACTGGAAACAACCCAGATGTTCTTCAATAGATGGCTGTTTAAACTGTGGTACATCCATACCCTGGAATACTGCTCAGTAATAAAAAGGAATGAACTATGAATATATGGACCAATCTGGATGAATCGCCAGAGAATTATGCTGAGTTAAAAAAAAAAAAAAAAAGCCAATCCCAAAAGGCTACCTGCAGTATGATTCCATTTATATACTGTTTTTGAGACAAGAATATTATAGTAATGGAGAACAGATTAGTGGTTGCCCAGAGTTAAAGAGAGTGTGGGGTGGAGGTGGGGTGGCTATAAAGGGCAACACGAAAGAGCCTGTAGTGATGCAGTTGCTCTGAATCTTGACTGTGGTGATGGTCACACAAACCTACACACGTGATAAAATTGCATAGTGCATGCAAATGAGTGCCTTAAAACTAGTAAAATCCAAAGAAGGTGGGTGGATCAGATCGATGTCAATTTCCTGGTTGTGATATTGTGCTCTAGTTACTTAAGGTAATATCACTGGGAGAACCTGGATGAAGGGTATAGGATATCTCTATTTCTTTTTTCTTTCCTTTTCTTTTTTTTTTTATTATTATGTTATCTCTATTTCTTACAACTGCACGTGAATCTACAATTTTCTCAGAATAAAAAGTTTTTTAAAGAGAGGAATATGTGTTGGTTGTAGAAATGTATACAGCATTACTTGAATTAACTTTAGGAAATTATTTTTGTTTTTTTTGCCAAGGAATCTGGATGTTTTCTTATGGCATTAAAAAAAAAAACAAAAAACCCAACAGTAAAATTCACCATGTTTCTAGTTTCAGCTATGTTGTCAAGAAACAAGGAGCCCAAGGAGGGCAACTACTTCTGCTTCTGCTAGAGTTGTTCTAAACCTTTTTTAAGAGTCAGAGCTGTTTCTGGGACGCCTGGGTGGCTCAGTTGGTTAAGCGTCTGCCTTCGGCTCAGGTCATGATTCCAGGATCCTGGGATGGAGCCCCATGTCTGGCTCCCTGCTCAGCAGGGAGCCTGCTTCTCCCTCTCCCTCTGCCTGCAGCTCCCCTTGCTTGTGCTTGCTCTCTCTCTCATCTCTCTCTCTGACAAATAAATAAAGTTTTAATTTTTTTTTTTTTTAAAGAGAGCTACTTCTGGAAATTTGATGAAACTTATGTACAGAATAAATGAGCACACACAGTTTTGTGCCCAATTTCAAGGGGTTTTATGGGCCTCATGAAGTTTATCCAATGACCCCATGTTAATGTTGGTCTACAGCTATACTGTTCTATATGGTAAGCCAATAGCCCCATGTGACTATTTAAAATGAAATAAAATAAAAAATTCAGTTCTTCAGGCACATTAGCCACATTTCAAGTGCTCAATGGCCACAGGTTGCTAGCTTGTAGTTATGTATTAGTACAGAGACAGAACTGAATGTTCTAGTGAACTGAATTGCTGTAGAACATTTAGGATAAGATTTACTTTATATTTTAAAAAGCAACTCCATGTACTTATAACTTCAAGAATACTTTAGCTGCATAAAGACCCTGTGTGACCCACCTGTGCACCTCCAAAGACCCCCCTCCCCTAACACTCCCAGCCTAAGAACCTCCTCTTTAGGTGGATTCTATTTTATCCATAAATGTTTTCTTTTCTATTGGGTTTAATCAAGGGACTAATTTAAATCCCCTTTGAATTAAGTAGACTATAGACCGAAATTATGATCATTTCAATTATTATATACAATGGCAGAAGAAGACAGGGCTTACATTTGCAAGTATGAAGCATTGTTTCAAGTGCATGAAGTACTTTTGGAGGAGAAGATAGGTACAGATGAATAGGTATTAGGAGATAGTCAAGAGTCAGGCTCATCTACATAATAACAAAACAATCCGTTAAAAGTGGAACATTCAGTTGCTTTGTTCAACTAGGATTTTTATTTATTTTAGTGTCATGTAAACATATGACATATGTTTTAAATGCTGTGATGGGAAAACAAATAACTGAGTTGAGTAACATTTTATTTTTACATTTTTTTAGATTTAAATTCGAGTTAGTTAACATATAGTGTATATAGTGTATTATTAGTTTCAAGGGTAGAATTTAGTGATTCATCAGTTGCATGGAACACCCAGTGCTCATCACATCCCAAGTGCCCTCCGTACTGCCCATCACCCAGTTACCCCATCCCCCCACCCACCTCCCCTCCAGCAACCCTCAGTTTGTTTCCTGTAGTTAAGAGTTTCTTATGGTTTGCCTCCCTCTCGTTTTTATCTTACTTTATTTTTCCTCCCCTTCCCCTATGTTCATCAGTTTTGTTTCTTAAATTCCACATATGAGTGAAATGACATGGTATTTGTGTTTCTCTTACTGATTTATTTCGCTTAGCATAATACCCCCTAGTTCATGCATGTCATTGCAAATGGCAAGATTTCATTCTTTTTGATGGCTGAGTAATATTCCATTGTATATATACCACATCTTCTTTATCCATTCATCAGTTGATGGACATCTAGGCTCTTTCCATAGTTTGGCTATTGTGGACATTGCTGCTATAAACATTGGGGTGCATGTGCCCCTTCAAATTACTATTTTTGTGTCCTTTACATAAATACCTCCTAGTGCAATTGCTGGGTAGGGTAGTTCTATTTTTAACTTTGTGAGGAACCTCCATACTGTTTTCCAGAGTGGCTGCACCAGCTTGCATTCCCACCAACAGTGTAAGAGGGTTCCCCTTTCTCCGCATCCTCACCAACATCTGCTGTTTCCTGACTTGTTAATTTTAGCCATTCTGACCCGTGTGAGGTGGTATCTCATTGTGATTTTGATTTGTATTTCCCTGATGATGAGTGATGTTGAGCACTTTTTCATGTGTCTATTAGCCATTTGTATGTCTTCTTTGGAGAAATGTCTGTTCATGTCTTCTGCCCATTTCTTGACTGGATTTTTTGGTTTTTGGATGTTGAGTTTGATAAGTTCTTTGTAGATTTTGGATGCTAGCCCTTTATCTGATAGGTCATTTGCAAATATCTTCTCCCATTCCATAGGCTGCCTTTTAGTTTTGTTGACCGTTTCCTTCGCTGTGCAGAAGCTTTTTATCTTGATGAAGTCCTAATTGTTCACTTTTGCTTTTGTTTCCCTTGCCTCTGGGGACGTGTCTAGTAAGAGTTGCTGTGGCTGAGGTCAGAGAGGTTGCTGCCTGTGTTCTCCTCTGGGATTTTGATGGATTCCTGTCTCACATTTTTAGATGTGTAGGCAGAAAAAAGGTAGAGAAAATGTAAGGGTACTTGTGTCTTGCAATAAGTAGCTTTCTGGTTCATTGAATTTGTCAAGTCTTTAGGAATAGAAGGCATTCATGCTTTAAGTGGCAGTCATTTACAAAAGCTCTGATGATCTTTTCCTTATTAGAAGAATTATATTCTTTCTGGGGGGAGAAGGGCAGAGGGAGAGAGAGAATCTTAAGCAGGCTCCAACCCCAGCATGGAGCCCAATGTGGGGCTTGAACTCACGACTCTGAGATCATGACCTGAGCCGAAATCCAGAGTCAGATGCTTAACCGACTGAGCCACCCAGGTGCCCCTAGAAGAGTTATATTCTTAAAACATAAACAATATCCTTACCTTCCTGGTTTTCTCCTTCAAATATTGAAATCACTTTTTTTCTTTTTTGAATTGAAATTCATTTTCCACCTAAAGCTAGGTACACACCAGAATTCTTATATTGAATGTATAGTTTTCTCAGGGTCATTGTTTCTTAGTCTCCTACAAAAGAATTGAGTTAGATCGCAATTATAGATACTAGTAGATGGGAAGCAGTGATGTAGATAATACAAAACAGCAGACAATCAAAAGACACTTGGGGTTGGCTTTGAAATGCATTTTTCAGCACGTTTTCATTTTATGTTTTATTTTATTTATTTATTTATTTTTAAGATTTTATTTATTTATTTGAGAGAGAGAGAATGAAAGAGAGAGCATGAGAGGGGTGAGGGTCAGAGGGAGAAGCAGACTCTCTGCCGAGCAGGGAGCCCGATGCGGGACTCGATCCAGGGACTCCAGGATCATGACCTGAGCCGAAGGCAGTTGCTTAACCAACTGAGCCACCAGGTGCCCCATTTTATGTTTTACTCAGGCATTCCCTTCAGACCCATAAGAGGTGACTCTGAAGTAGCATGAGTGATCAAAGACAGTTAGCCTTAGATTTCAGCATTGACAGTGGACTAGCTGAATTCAGATAATTAAATTATTGGCATAACTTAGCATATTCATATCCTGTATATCACCTTACTCCCGTGAGCATGTAACCACTAAAGAGAATCTATGGACTCATGGGTCTTATTCATTCCAGGAATTTATTTACATCGTCAAGGTGCTTGGTTTTAAAGTAATCAATTAGATTGAGTTTAGTTTTATTCAAATCTATTTGGCTGACCTTGACTGAGTATCTTAGTGTTTTCTTTAAGATTTTATTTATTTATTTGACAGAGAGAGAGACAGCGAGAGGGGGAACACAAGCAGGGGGAGTGGGAGAGGGAGAAGCAGGCTTCCTGCCGAGCAGGGAGCCCGATGTGGGGCTCGATCCCAGGAGCCTGGGATCATGACCCGAGCTGAAGGCAGACGCTTAACGACTGAGCCACCCAGGCGCCCCTCTTAGTGTTTTCTTAATTGAAAGAGTTGCCATATGGTGTCAAAAGACATTGGAAATTGTGATTCAGATGCCGAGGTAGCATGTTACTATTTAAATATGCTTAAATACCAAGGTGTTTGTATTAGCCATGAAAATGCTCAACGTGCCCTCTGCTGGGCCTTTCTAATGTTGGAACAATAAAGTGCTGTGTCATCTGGTCATACAGTGGGTTGAGGAAAGGAATTCCACTGTAAGTACTACATGTGATGAGCAAACCATAAATATCAATTCACAAGTCTTTCTGGAATGGATGTCTGGCTCACGTAGTTTCACAAGGAAGATTTAAAATGCCATCTAGATGCAAAGAAACCGAAACTTTGTTATGTGCTTAGGAAATCCCCCGTGTTTTATGAAATGAAATGATTCTATTGTCCAGTAATCTCTCCATAAATATGTAAACCAACTAAATAATTCTACCATCATTACGTTATTGTGTAATTATTGCATTATTATGTAAACCAACTCAGTCATTCTGCCACAAGAGGACAGCTGTGAGGAGTTGAATTTGAATTCAAGATTTTTTGCAGGGTTTGCAAAGATGCATTTCCATCCACTGCCCCCCGTCCCCGTGGTTTTCTTCTGAGGCCCAATCTTATAAATCAGTATGCAGTCCTATAAATTAAGTGGGTGGTTTGCTTATGAAGAAGATTGGGGGAATTAGACTCAGTGTTTTCTTTGGCAAAAGTTATTTATATCTTTTTCTTGGATCAAAATATTTTTTAACAGCCTCTGTGGTAAAGTAACAAATATCCAGCAACTATCTTCCAGACAACCACCTTTACAGTTAGTGGAGTTGTACGCAACTCAGTTGTGTAGATTGTACACATAGCCACATTTTAGTTGGCCACATTTTCCTGCTTATAGCTTCAAAAGAAGCAAATCCTGAAACTACACGGGATCTAGAGAGACTATTGTTTCTACTCTCCCCAGCGCCAACTGGCACTCAAAAAATAGAACTGGCCAGAATATAGCTGGCTAGTTTCTTTATGAATTTCTCCCCAAGGCACAAAGATCAGCTTCTCACACCCCTGGGAATCTAAAAGGTTTTCATTTTATCACACTGAAAATTCTTCTGGACTATTTCAGTCAATGCCTTCAATTAAATCATTGTTCTCTGAGTTTTCTAACACATTGTCCTCAGTTGCTTACACCATTATTAAATAATAACAGGTGCAAAATTAATGCTTGGAGCACTAGAAATTTGCCTTTTGCTGTGTTAGTTCTCACTGCTTTCCTTTTGGTATGGATGTTAGTGCCATGTCAAAGATGGGAGAAACTGACTCAAGGACAGGAAAACAAGTATATTTAAAGGAATTGGGATTATACATTTTTTCCTATTTCAGTAGAACATGGTACTTTATGGTTTAGCTTCTCAGAAATAAGAATACCATCTATGCAGTAATTAAGGGTAAGAATTTTTATTTGTCTGTTTTTGCCATTTTGTTTGGCAGAAGGCAAAGAAATCTTGAATCACCCTTCTACTCTGAGTAATGTTTTCTTTGTCTAAAGTGCAAATGGGTATTGTGACTTTGGAAGACATTCTTAGAGAACATGCTCTCTCTGAGATCTTTGATTTTACTGTAAAGAAATGGAAGTATCCCCATAAGAAGTTATACCAGAAAATGTCCCAGATGAATATCAAAAAAAAAAAAAAAAAACAACCCACAAAATACTACAACTTCATGTTTTTAAAATGTAATTCAGGCTAAGGGCACAGGCCATTAAACGGAAGCCTAAAGTCCCAGATTTGTAATGTATTACTGCTTGAAGGAGACACATTTTGTCAGTATTTACCACTTCACTAACATTTTAAGTGCTCATAGAGCGAGGATTAACGGGCTGTGGACAAATATTTCTTCAGAGACGTATTAATAGCATATCCAATAGTTTAAACAGTTTTTGGAAACAATGTGGATATTCTTTTAGATTTAACTGTTTTCATTGCTAGAAGTACAGTCCAGGAATACAGAGTAAAGAAAATAGAACTCTACTTTCATTATGAAATTATTTTGCAAATAGAGTAGAACTTTACTAAATCAGACTGGCTTGAAGTTGGCAAGTTCTATAATTGGAATTACAGAACATAGAAAGCTTTCGTTATTTTGGAGAAAGGCTAGTAGTCATTCTATGATGAAAGGGAATTCATGGTGTCTCTAAATTCTGCACTGGGAACAGTTACCTTGAATGAGAAAACCAATTTTTCTAGTGCCTTAGGAAATATTCATTTACATAAAAGCAATTGGACTATTAATTAAAACCATTTACATTGTTCTTTGAAGTAGAGTCCTATATTTCATTAGCCTTGATTACGTTACTGTAGATGTCTAAAAAGCTATTTTAAATAAATACCCTTCCAGAGTTCATTGATTTCCTGTCAGATAGGGCTTCCTCTGAAAGTTTTAACAAAATACAAAATGCAGCTTTATTATTTTCAAGTAATACAATAACACAAATGAATTGCTACTAAAATCATGCCAAAGAGAAGCACTGCTGGATGTCCTTTAATGAAGGCAAAGACTGTTTGCAGGAAAAGAGTTGCTTTTATGTACTGCTTTAACAAGAGTTTCTATTCTCTGAAGGCACTTCATCATCTCCCCACTCCTTTAAGTAGAACTAAAAACTCCAACCCCAGATTTTTAACTTAGATTAAACACTGGCAAGAATTAATGAGGGTTTTACTACACTCTTCCCAAATTCACAGAGCACAACGCAGATCCCTACATCTGCAACAGCTTATACAAATAAGTGAAAGAGTGATGTTAATTCCACAATACTCTGCAGCGACACAAGGCCTGAACGGGAATCCCGGTGCTTCACTCCATGACCCCGTGGGGGTGTAAGCTCTCTGTGTAGGTGTGTGAATCACCGGTGGTAATCTAGGCAGTTCCCATTGCCAGAGCTTTATATAGAAGCAGCCTAACAAAGAAGTCATGTCTCTGGCTGCTAGCTGAAGGTGAGACACCAGATAGCCTCAGGGAGAGCTGATGGAAAAGGAACACCGGTAAAAGCCAGCAAGGCTGTTAGCAAGCTGAGAAATCCCAATATTTCTGGTGTGACCACACTCCATTGGCTAGGGAGAGAATTAGCAAGGTCGGTAATATTGATTGGGATGGGCATATACACCCCTTTTCAGCCTCGTTCATTCATTCCTTCATCACCGAGGGCCCAGCGTTAGTCACTCTGCTCAGTGCTGTGTATCCTGAGATGAATGAGACGAAGTCACTGGACCTCCAGCGAACTGCCACAGCGTCCAGGTCATGCCTTATCCTATCCGATATTTTGCTTTCAAGTCACTATCACTGATTTAGTCCCTGATGTGGGTATCAGTTGTGAAGGTGAAGATGTTATACCTTTCCCAGTTCCTTTTAAACAGGGCCTCAAAACCCTAGAGCTTTTTAAAACCCAAAGGAATGCTGCTTTCATGATGGATAGAATTTCAGATATCACAAGGAGGAGGATCTTGTTGGGGCAGGGGAAATCCTGGGACCCAACAAATTGCATCACACAGGTGACTGGCTCCCGAATCCTCTCCAAGACTCAAAGAGTGAAGTCATTCTCAAGACGCAAAGGCAATGCCCCTTCCCCATCAACAGAAAAAAAAAAAAAAAAAAGATGATAGTGGTAAGTGGTAAGAAACATTGACATTCAACTTTGCCATTAGTAAAAAAGCCAAAAAGTCAGTACCACTGACTGAGAATTGAATGGATGATATAAAGCAAATAGAAGGTAACTTCATGTAGCAAACAGTTTAATCCTATATTGATTCTAAAATAAACCTGTATTTAGTCCTATGTTGTTCAAGAGGGCACAGAACTAGGAACAATGTGTGAAAAGATAGAGGGAGGTACATTTTGGTGTAGTTTGGAAAATAACCTCCTGACAACTTAAGCCATCCAGCAATGAACTGAACTGCCTGCCTGGTGAGATGGTGAGATCTCTGTCGTTGGAAGTGCTCAAGTAGTAAATGGATGGCACCCGGACGCAACGGTAGTTGAACGGATTCGTGGTGTACATGGAAGACATATTCTTTTATGTTTGCTCTGTGAATCTATTACTCTACGAGAATTAGGAATCCAGGAGGGACACAAATAATACATAAGAATACAGACGAATAGGCAAAAAGCAAATGAACATGACCCATGTTTATAAGCATCAGCAAGGTGCCAAAGAATGGAGAGATCAGGGTAAACTGTGAGTCGAGAAAGGTTTCAAATAGCACATACCTTTTGTCCAAGTTTTTTTTTTTTATTTTTAAAAATATTTTATTTGTCAGAGAGAGAGAGTACAAGCAGGGAGAGCGGCAGGCAGAGCAGGGAGAGGGAGAAGTAGGCTCCCCGTTGAGTAGGGAGCCCGATGCAGGACTCCATCCCAGGACCCTGGCATCATGACCTGAGCCGAAGGCAGATGCTTAACCCACTGAGCCACCCAGGCACCCCTACGTGTGCTATTTCATTTAGTCTTTACAACCACCCTGTAAAGTAGTACTGTAGTATCTGCATTGTATGGAAGAGATGCCTGAGCTGAGAAGAGTGGAATCCAGAGAGGTTAAATAACTTGTCCAAGATCACACAGCTAGAAAACAAATAGTAGGTCTGATATTCAAACCCAGGTCCGTCTCCCTACAGAGCCTGTGCCCTGATTCACTACCACATTCCACTGCTTCTCATTAAACCCATGCTGTTTGCTTGAGGGCTCAGAGAGAGAAATCTGAAATGTAAAATGTGGCAAGGCAAGACACATAGTTGGCCCTCAGTATATATTTGTTGAGTGGATAGTAAGCCGTTGCTTTTTAGATGAAAAAAAAAAAAACAACCCACATTTTTATGTCTTATTTCATTCCCATGTTAGAAAACCTAATTGTGAGCCAGAGTTTGCTCTCCTAAGGGCTTACTGCTGCAGAGCTTCCCTGGGCCCAGGCTATGACTATGTAAACAAGAACAAATAGCTCCCCAGGGCTTTATACGCTAGGGTTTAACCTCAGGTATCATGGAGTAATATGCATCAGGTTAGAGCCCTCATATTTCTCTTTGGAATTCTTGAATTCCTCTTGTGGAGCCAAAGGGCTGCAGTTTTCAGGGTAGAAAGGATGTGTCTGTGAAGTGGTCAGAGAAATTATATATCTTCCTTTAGCCAAAATGCAACTTACCCTTCTCTCCATCTGAGTTCTGTTCCAAAAATTCTCCACAGAGCCCTTTGGTAAATATGGCCTCTTTGTATCTTCTGGCTTTTTGACAAGACTAATTTTTTTTAAGAGCATTTGCCTCTATGTTTGGGATGGTACTAAATTTCTCAGAATCAACCACTGTGACCCCCAACTGCAGCTAATCTTACCGTGTATAAGTTACTGCGCATTTAGATGCCAGTGTTATCCTGCATGAGGCTAATAAAAAATAATCACTGGAAAAATTATTTTGAAAAATGGTTATTTGGTCCATGTAGACATCTTTAGAGCTAAAATAATGTCAAACATCCTATTTGACTGATTATACAGTCCTCCTCCTCATCCTCCTCCGCTGAATCGACTGCTTTGAGGAAAATAACTCCATTTCCATTTCCATTTAAAAGCTAAAAATATACACAAGCAAACGTAGATTGGATTTAATTCAATTCTGGGATGCAGGGCATCCAGGCATTTAATGATTGCAATTTTGACATCCTAAGGCCTTGACTGCGTTTCTACCAGTTTTTACTAAAATCCTAATCTCCTCAATGCAGAAATAGGTAATTAGCATTCATCATAACAAACAGATCATTTCCCAGGACATTTGATTGATTAAAATGGCCTGAAAGAATTCTGTCATGTGCTCCTTCTTTATAATGATTTCACATTTTTATGCAACATCCTCCAGATACTCAGGTCACACTCAACTCAAGCCCCAACTTGCACCTGATTGCAGATGTTAAAACAGTTCCATTTGGAACCTTCCAGCTTGTTAGTTTGACGTTCAGGCCTTTCAGCGCCTGTTACCTTCCACTGTATTCTCCCTCCTTGCCCAAGCATGAACATCCCCCGCCCCCACCCCGCCTCGCCCTTGTAATCTGCAGCCACAGCTCTAGGACCCTTTTGGTCTAAATTCTTTCATATTTTTATCTCTACCATATTCAGCTCTGCTCTTCTCAGCTCCTCCAAGAGTGCCTGCTCTCTTGTGAATAATTCTCTTAACCTTCTGTGTGCAATGCCAGCCTTCTACACTGCTCCCTCAAGTCCTGGACTTGTTTGAGATAACCTTGATTCCAGAATTTAGTTTGAAACCTTTACACTGTATGTCCCCTGGTCTCACATTCCTGCCATCCTTAGTTATTATTAGCTCAGTTGGAAGCTAATTTGGTTCATATTCAGTTCTGTTCTCCCCTCTCTATACTGCTCGTTCTTCTTCTACTGCTCCCCTCCCAGAAGTTTCCACTGTGTCTTCAAGATCTCTGGCTCCATGACACATGCTTCACAGGTACAATTTTCTCATTTCTCTTCAGTGAGGGTTTTACGAAGTCTTATGACGTTTCTCTGTGGTCCCTGACCTATCTTACTACCCCTGAAGATACCACTTCTCCTTCAGTAACTTTCAGTAGAGGCAGCTCATTCTTCTGTACCCCACATATTTCAGGGCTATAAGAGGTTTTCTCATTCGCACGTGGTTTCCAGACCACTCTCCCCTCACCCTCATGAATAAATCCCCGGTTTCTTGGAGACTTGTGGGTAGTCAAGGGACTCATGGCACTTGATTTGACCACCCTCAATGTCTTCCCGGCCTGTTTAGTCATGGACCAACATCCCAGGCATTCGCCCACATATATGAAGACTGTCATTCAAATCACAGTCATCCTCTCCACTCTAAGTCCTTCCTTCATCCACTACTCTGGACTCATTGTGATCCAACTTCTGGGAACTTGGCCTCCATTCCACTTCTGTCACCCCACTGCCATGGCCATACTCTGGCTATTATCATCATCCTGATCAACTCAACTTCTGAAACCCTAACAGAAATACCCTACTTTCTGATGGCCTATCATGTTGCTCTCCCTTTTTATTAAAACAAGATTTTATTTATTTATTTACTATTTATTTATTTATTTATTTGAGACAGAGAGAGAAATCTATTTATTTACTATTTATTTATTTATTTGAGACAGAGAGAGAGAGAACTCTCCCTTTTAATATGCCCACTACTGATCTTTGGCTTCTGTGCTAACATCTTATCTAACTTTAACATCCATGCTGATGACCCTTCCAATACCCTGACCTCATAATTTCTTAATCACTTCAGCTCCAAAACCGTAACACTTCTTTTTAAAAAGATTTTTATTTATTTATTTGTCAAAGAGAGAGAAAGCATGAACAGGAGGAGCGGCAGGCAGAGGGAGAAGCAGGCTCCTCGCTGAGCAAGGAGCCCAATGCAGGACTCAATCCCAGGACCCTGGGATCATGACCTGAGCTGAAGGCAGCCACTTACCTGACTGAGCCACCCAGGCGCCCCTTAACACTTTGATTAGAGTGTCATATGCTGCCTTCTATGAATTGGGTACATGTCAGTTCTCCCTACCACATTTTCCTCCTTGAGGGCAATGATCAGGTTTTTGTGCCATTTTTCATTTAATGCAATACCTATCAAAATACCATCCACTTTTTTCAAAGAAATGGAACAAATAATCCTAAAATTTGTATGGAACCAGAAAAGACCCCGAATGGCCAGAGGAATGTTGAAAAAGAAAAGCGAAGCTGGCGGCATCACAATTCTGGACTTCCAGCTCTATTACAAAGCTGTCATCATCAAGACAGTATGGTACTGGCACAAAAACAGACACATAGATCATTGGAACAGAATAGAGAGCCCAGAAATGGACCCTCAACTCTATGGTCAACTGACCTTCGACAAAGCAGGAAAGAATATCCAGTGGAATAAAGACAGTCTCTTCAACAAATGGTGTTGGGAAAATTGGACAGCCACATGCAGAAGAATGAAACTGGACCATTTCCTTACACCACACACAAAAATAGACTCAAAATGGATGAAACACTTAAATGTGAGACAGGAATCCATCAAAATCCTTGAGGAGAACACGGGCAACAACCTCTTTGACCTTAGCCACTTGTTCCTAGAAACATTGCCAAAGGCAAGGGAAACAAGGGCAAAAATGAACTATTGGGGCTTCATCAAGATAAAAAGCTTTTGCTCAGCAAAGGAAATAGTCAACAAAACCAAAAGCCAACTGACAGAATGGGAGAAGATATTTGTAAATGACATATCAGATAAAGGGCTAGTATCCAAAATCTATAAAGAACTTATCAAACTCAACACCCAAAGAACAAATAATCCAATCAAGAAATGGGCAGAAGACATGAACAGACATTTCTGCAGAGAAGACATCCAAATGGCCAACAGACAAATGAAAAAAATGCTCAACATCACTCAGCATCAGGGAAATACAAGTCAAAGCCTCAATGAGATACCACCTCACACCAGTCAGAATGGCTAAAATTAACAAGTCAGGAAATGACAGATGTTGGTGAGGATGGGAGAAAGGGGAACCCTCCTACATTGTTGGTGGGAATGCAAACTGGTGCTGCCACTCTGGAAAACAGTATGGAGGTTCCTCAAAAAGTTGAAAATAGAGCTACCCTACGA
>NC_138385.1:35353125-35387084 GCF_054177405.1 Leptonychotes weddellii
ACACACACACACACACACACACACACACACACACACACACAGGAATATTATGCAGCCATCAAAAAGAAATCTTGCCATTTGCAACAACAAGGATGGAACTAGAGGGTATTATGCTAAGCGAAATAAGTCAATCAGAGAAAGACAAGTATTATATGATCTCACTGATATGAGGAATTTGAGAAACAAAATAGAGGATCACAGGGGAAGAGAGGGAAAAATGAAACAAACTGTAAGAGACTCTTAAAGGAAACAAACTGAGGGTTGCTGGAGTGGAGGCGGGTGGGAGGGATGGGGTGGCTGGGTGATGGACACTGGGGAGGGTATGTGCTATGTTGAGCGCTGTGAATTGTGTAAGCTGATGAATCACAGACCTGTACCCCTGAAACAAATAACACATTATATGTTAATAAAATAAAATAAAATATGCATTTTACCTCCAGCCTGGCTGGAAGGAACCATAAAAAAAGGATTTTGTGCATTTTTGTACAGGGCCTTGCACAGTATATGATCACTAGAGAGGAAGTATCGTGTACTAAATGAAAACACAGACTCTAGAGTCAGGATATTAGGGTCCAGACCCCCGTTTTGCGACCTACAGGCTGTATGACCGTGGGGAAGTTAACTCACCTCTCTATGCCTCAGTTTCCTTATATGTAAAATGGAGATATTAACACTATGTGCCTCAAGGAGTTACCGAGATGATTACACTTAGCAGAATGCTTGGCACGTAGCTAATAAAATACTATTAACAGTTGCCTCCATAAAGGGCAAGGGAAAACAAATTTTAATAGGAATTAGATGCAATATTGAAAGAAAAAAGAGCTCCACTTATTGGGAATAATGATACTGAGAGACAGTTTTTTAAAATAGAAATGGAAAGCAAGTGAATTATTAAGCAAATTTTCATCTCTCTCTATTTGTACTTCCCACAGAGGGGATGCCAATGTTATTTATTGATTTTTGCCAGAGACTAGTTTATTTGACCACATGGTGTCACTATCATTGTATGATGAAGTCATTAGAAGGTCCCGCTGAGAATGTATGTTATTAAAAATTTGGATGAAAATATGACATACATCGAAAAATCCAAAAAGTTGTAACTAACATTATAATAATGTTAAACACTTATTTGATGGTGGCAGGTTCTGAGTGTAGGTGGAATAAGTTGTTGCTGACATGATGTGATGAGGGGTGTTCTAACATCCAATTTCCTCAAATTTACTGTTGCATGGTTCTGTCAAAGGTCCTGTTATTATCACCAGTTGGAAATCGGGTTTGTTCATATAAGTTATGTTGTTTCCAGGGGTAAGAAGTGAAGTTCCATCCTGGATACTTGATCAAAGTAGTTCCTGCATATCTAAACATTCCGTAAATGAGTAGGACATAGGACTCGCGAGTTTAGGTGGAAATGGGTAAGACTGATTTACATGAAGTCCTTGCTGCCTAGGGAAGGTAGGCTTGAGTAACGGAAGAAGGGTAGCTAGGGTAAGAGGCCTTAGGAATCATGGATTGCTGAAAAGAGAGGGAGAGAGTACTTAAGAGGAACTAGCCTATTTGTACAGTCCTACTCAGGCATTTCTCTGTGTGTATTCACACACACACACACACGTGCATGTGTACATTCTTTCCTAATAATTATCAGTAATGTGGGGGAAAATCAATGTCCCAGCAGCAAATCATAGTATAATAAATAAACATTAAAAGCTTCAGAGGAAGAGGCCAAGAGTTAAGCAAAGAATATGTTAATGAACAAAAAGCATGTGTTTAGACCCTTGCAAAATATTTCTTGATTTTTAAAATGGAGAAAAGGGAGATAAAAAGTACTTTAAAGAGCTCATAGTGAATTGACTCATTTTATTTTTTTCCCCGAAACCAGCATCCAGAGTTACTGTACCTTTGACTTCCCCATAAAAAGATAAACTCTTATGTGATTATGTATGTATGTACTTCTCTGGAGGCAGAGGAGGGAAGAGAGAGAGAGAAAGAGCGATAGAGGCTCTTGGGAATATATGAGAAAGAGGTACAAAAATCCTGTTATTGTAAGCTAAGTTATATTAAGGCTTGCGATGTTTGCAGTTTCGTGAATTGTAAGCATAGCTGAGATATTTTCCAGACCTAACATGTTATGTATTTGTTAGTACATCTCATGATCATATCAGTTTTTAAAATAACTGTCATTATTTTTAAAATAACATTTTTTTAAGATTATTTATTTATTTGACAGAGAGAGACACAGCGAGAGAGGGAACACAAGCAGGGGGAGTGGGAGAGGAAGAAGCAGGCTTCCCACGGAGCAGGGAGCCCAATGCGGGGCTCGATCCCAGGACCCTGGGATCATGACCTGAGCCGAAGGCAGACTCTTAACGACTGAGCCACCCAGGCACCCCTAAAGAGCATTTTTAAAAGATTTATTTATTTACTTGAGAGAGAGAGAGGAAGAGAGAAAGAGGCAGATGGAGAGGGGAGAGAGAATCCCAAGCAGACTCCCCTGTGGGTGAGAGCCTGACATGGTTCTCAGTCTCACAACCCTGAGATCATGACCTGGGCTGAAACCAAGAGTCAAATGCTTAACGGACTGCACCAGCCAGGAGCCCCTAACTGTGTCATTCTTTATTTAACTTGTGGTACAATCTGATTGTTAAATATTTTGTTAATAAACCTGTCTTTTTTTGCCCATGTTTTTCTATTTTACATCTGTTTCTACGTTTATTATTCACTACTATTCACTTTATCTTGTTTTAATAAACAATTTTTCTAATTTGTCAAGAGGCTTTTACACTTTGTTTGTGTTTTACAACTTGACACTCAACTTGGAGTCATATGTATACGCAACAAAAATGTTTTCAATACTTTTATTCAAGATACCAATAAAATTGTATCTAAAAAAAGGAAAAACAAAACTGTTCCTTTTACCTATTATTTCAGTGTTTCACTTTATTATTTCCCCTAAGCGGACTGTAAACTATTGGATTTCCCTTTGGGTCATATTCTACAATAGTAAATATATCTGATCTATATCTACATTGATCTACACATGTATGTATCAATATACATATGTATTTATATCCTAGCTTGCCAGTAAGAATAACAAGATCCAGAAGCCTTACTGAAGTCCTGAAATTTGATAAAGGGCATCTCCCAGAAACTTCTATCAAACAATACACTTAATAGTGGAACAGTGGGAACATTTTTTAGTAAAATCACGATCAAGTCAAGGATGTTCACTATTATCACTACTAGAGCCCTCGACAATGGAATAAGACCACTGGAAAGAATTAAGAGATATAATTAATATAAAAGACAAGGCAAAACTCTGTGGAGAAAATTTTCATTTATCTTGAAAATTCAAGAGAATCAATGGTCAAACTATTTAAATTAATAGTTCGACAAGGTTGTCAGAGGCAAGATCCATATCAATAATGATGCAAATTCAATGTCAATAACTCCCTTAGGTATCAGCAATAATTATGTTCACTGAAGTAAAAGAGCAGAGTTGAAAACAACCCAAATGTTCATTAATAGGGGAGTGGTTAAGAAAATTATGTGTGTGTACACACTATGAAATATTATGCAGTTGAATTAATTAGATCCAAATGAAAATGTATTAGCATGGAAATAACCCCAAGTCCTACAGTTGAGTAATAAAAGCAAGCTGCAGAATAATTTCATCAATGTTAAAAATAAAACACAAGTTGACTGTATTTTCTATAGGTTATATATATATGTAAAAAAAGTCTGAAAGGTTACCTACTGGATGAATAACAATGTTTTTTTCTTGGGAGAGGACTGAGATTGGGGGTGAATCAAGGGGGACTTTAATCTCTAGTGTTTTTTTTTAAAGGAGAAAGTACTACTTGTGTAGGTAAAAATAAAAACAATTTTAAAATGCAATAGTTTGCTGAATTCACCTAATTAATTTCACTGAAATTTGCCCATATTTTAATATGTAAAAGGAAATTGCTTTCTAGTTTATTAAACTTTGATTCATTCAACAACTAGTGAAGACCACAAGTTATGCTCAGTACAATGGATACAATGGCAAGCAGGACAGACATGGTTTCTGCCCTCCTGGAACTTACAATCAAGTGGGAGAAGCAGATAACAAACAAATAACGAAATAATTACACATCATAAGACATTTAAACAGAAATGAGCAGCAGGGTTTGATGGGAAATACTGTGATTGAGGCAGACTGCCCAAAATAAGAGACATTTCGATCACATATTAGGCCACAAAACAAGCCTCAACAAATTCAAGAAGATCGAATTCATATCCTGCACCTTTTATGGCCACAATGCTATGAAACTAGAAGTCAACCACAAGAAAAAGTCTGGAAAGATCACAAATACATGGAGGTTAAATAACATGCTACTAAATAGTGAATGGGTCAACCAGGAACTCAAAGAAGAAGTAAAAAAAAAAAAAATTCACGGAGACAAATGAGAATGAAAACAGAACAGTCCAAAACCTCTGGGATGCAGCAAAAGTCATTCTAAGAGGGAAGTTTATAGCAATACAGGCCTACCTTAAGAAGCAAGAAAAATGTCAAATAAACAACCTAACCTTGCACCTAAAGGAGCTAGAAAAGGAACAATAAAAAAAGCTTAAAACCAGCAGAAGAATAGAAATAATAAAGATGAGAGCAGAAATAAATGTTATAGAAACTAAAAAAAAAATAATAATAATAAGAATAGATCAGTGAAACCAGGAGCTGGTTCTTGGAAAAAAAATCAATAAAACTGATAAACCTCTGGCCAGACTTATCAAGAATAAGGAGAAAGGATTCAAATAAATAAAATTACAAACGAGAGAGGAGAAATAACAACCAACGCCACAGAAATACAAACAGTAATAAGAGAATATTATGAAAAAGTATATGCCAACAAATTGGACAATTCCTAGGAACATATACTACCAAAACTGAAACAGGAAGAAATAGAAAATTTGAACAGATTGATAACTGGCAAAGAAATTGAGTCAGTCAATTATCATATGGTTTCACTCATATGTGGAACATAAGGAATAGCACGGAGGACCAGAGGGGAAGGGAGGGAAAACTGAATGGGAAGAAATCAGAGAAGGAGACAAACCATGAGAGACTCTGGACTTGGGGAAACAAACTGAGGGTTACAGAAGGGAGGGAGGTGGGGGGATGGGCTAGCCGGGAGATGCGTATTAAGGAGGGCACGTGTGGTGATGAGTACTGGGTGTTATACGCAACTAAGGAATCATTGAACACTACATCAAAAACTAATGATGTACTATATGCTGGCTAATTGAACAAGATAATAATAATTTAAAAAGGCTAAATAGTAAAAACAACAACAACAACAAAAAACCCTCCCAAATTATATACATGTAGTTTAACCAAGGCCATCTGGAAATAATCCTTCATATTTGTCTTTATTGTCTTACTCCATGGTTCCTGAATGCCCATCCCAGACTGGTGCCAAACTGGTTGCATCAGAATCATTTTAGTTTTGGGGGATGCCTGGGTGGCTTAGTCGGTTAAGCATCTGCTTATGGCTCAGGTCATGATCCCAGGGTCCTGGGATTGAGCCCCGTGTAGGGCTTCCTGCTCAGCAGGGGAGTCTGCTTCTCCTTCTCTCTCTGCCACTGCTCTTTCTCTCTCAAATAAATAAATAAAATCTTTAAAACAAAAAAGAAATTGAGTCAGTAATCAAAACACTCCCAACAAACAAAAGTACAGGACCAGATGGCTTCACAGGCAAATTCTACCAAACATTTAAAGAAAAACTAATACTTATTCTTAAACTATTCCAAAAAATAGAAAAGGAAGGAAAACTTCCAAATTCATTCTATGAGGCCAGCATTGCCCTAATCATAAAACTAGATAAAGACACGATTGAAAAAGAGAACTACAGGCCAATATCCCTGATGAACATAGATGCAAAAATTCTCAACCAAATGATAGCAAACTGAATTCAACAATACATTAAAAATATCATTCACCATGATCAAGTGGGATTTATTCCTGCAATGCAAGGGTGGTTCAGTGTTAGCAAATCAATTGATGTGGTGCATCACATCAATAAGAGAAAGGATAAGATCATTTTACAGCTACCTGATCATTTCCATGCATGATAAAAACCCTCAACAAAGTAGGTTTATTTTTTTATTATTTTCTATTAAAGGTTTATTTATTTATTTTAGGGAGAAAGAACACGCATGTGCACGTGAACTTGAGTTGGGGGAGGCGCAGAGGGAGAGAATCCTCAAGCAGACTCCCTGCTGAGCAGGGAGCCCAATTTGGGGCTCGATCCCATGACCATGAGCTCACAACCTGAGCAAAAACCAAGAGTCAGACACTCAACCAACTGATTCATCCAGGCGCCTCAACAAAGCAGGTTTAGAGGGAACATACCTCAACATAATAAAGGCCATATGAAAAACCCAGAGCTAACATCATCCTTAATGGGGAAAAAACTGAGAACATTTCCCTTAGGTCAGGAACAAGACAAGGATGTCCACTCTCACCACTTTTATTCAACATAGTACTGGAAGTCTTAGCCATAGCAATCAGACAACAAAAAGAAATAAAAGGCATCCAAGTCAGTAAGGAAGAGTCAAACTTTCACTATTTGCAGATGACATGATACTATATTTAGAAAACCCAAAAGACTCCACCAAAAAATTGATAGAACTGATAAACGAATTCAGTAAAGTTGCAGGATACAAAATCAACATATATAAATCTGTTGTATTTCTATACACCAATAATGAAGCCGCAGAAAGAGAAATCAAGGAATCAATCTCATTTACAATTACACCTAAAATAATAAGATACTTAGGAATAAACCTAACCAAAGAGGGGAAAGATCTGTACTCTGAAAACTTTAAAACACTGATGAAAGAAATTGAAGATGACACAAAGAAATGGAAAGACATTGCATACTCATGGATTGGAAGAACAACTATTGTTAAAATGTCTGTACTACCCAAAGCAATCTACAGATTTTATGTAATCCCTATAAAAATACCAACAGCATTTTTCACAGAGCTAGAACAAACAATCCTAAAATTTATATGGAACCACAAAAAAACCTGAATAGCCAAAGCAAACGTGAAAAAAGAAAAGCAAAGCTGGAGGCATCACAATTCCGGACCTCGGGTTATATTACAAAGCTGTAGTAATCAAAACAGTATGGTACTGGCATAAAAATAGACATATAGATCAATGGAACAGAATAGAAAACCCAGAACGAACCCACAAGTATATGGTCAATTGATATTCAACAAAGCAGGAAAGAACATCCAATGAGGAAACAGTCTCTTCAACGAATGGTTTGGGAAAACTGGACAGCAACATGCAAAACAATGAAACTGGACCACTTTCTTTTTTTAAAAAAGATTTTATTTATTTATTTGACAGAGAGAGACACAGCGAGAGAGGGAATACAAGCAGGGGGAGTGGGAGAGGGAGAAGCAGGCTTCCCGCTGAGCAGGGAGCCCGATGCGGGGCTTGATCCCAGGACCCTGAGATCATGACCCGAGTCGAAGGCAGATGTTTAATGACTGAGCCACCCAGGTGCCCCACTGGACCTCTTTCTTACACCATACAGAAAAATAAATTCATAATGTATTAAAGACCTAAATGTGAGACCTGCAATCATAAAAATCCTAGAAGAGAATGTAAGCAGTAACTTCTCTGACAACTGCTATAGCAATTTCTTACTAGATATGTCTCCTGAGGCAAGGGAAACAAAAGCAAAAATAAGCTATTGAGACTGCATCAAAATAAAAAACTTCTGCACAGCGAAGGAAACAATCAACTAAACTAAAAGGCAATCTACTGAATGGGAGAAAATATTTGCAAATGACATATGTGATAAAGGGTTATTATCCAAAATATATAAATCACTTATACAACTCAACACCTAAAAGACAAATAATGCAATTAAAAATGGGCAGAAGACATGAACAGATATTTCTCCAAGAAGACATCCAGATGGCCAACAGACACATGAAAAGATGCTCATCATTACTTATCATCAGGGAAATGCAAATCAAAACTAAATGAGATATCACCTCACACGTGTCAGAATGGCTAAAATCAACGACACAAGAAACAAGTGTTGACGAGGATGTGGAGAAAAAGGAACCCTCAAGCCCTGTTGGTGGGAAGGCAAACTGGTGCAGCCACTGTGGAAAACAGTATGGAGATTTCTCAAAAAGTTAAAAATAGAACTACCCTGTGATCCAGCAACTGAACTACTGGGTATTTCCCCCAAAGAATACAAGAACACTAATTCAAAGGAATACATGCACCCCGATGTTTATAGCAGCATTATTTACAATAGCCAAATTATGGAAGCATCTTAAGTATGGATCGATATGAGAATGGACAAAGAAGTTGTGGTATATACATATATATATATATATATATATGTATACACACACACACACACACATATATACAATGGAATATTAATTCGGCCATAAAAAGAATGAAATCTTGCCATTTGCAGTGACATGAATGGAGCTAGAGAGTATAATGCTAAGCAAAATAAGTCAGACAAAGATAAATACCACAAGATTTCACTCATATGTGGAATTTAAGAAACAAAACAAACAAGCCAAGAAAAAGAGAGAGAGAGTGTGAGAGAGAAACCAAGAAACAAGACTCTTAACTCTAGAGAACAAACTGATGGTTACCAGAGGGGAGGGTGTTGGGGGATGGGTGACATAGGAGATGGGGATTAAGGAGGGCACTTGTGATGAGCACCGGGTGATATACGGAAGTGTTGAATTACTCTATTGTATGCTTGAAACTAATATGACACTGTATGTTAACTAACTGGAATTTAAATAAAAACTTAAAAAAAGTAATGCTTGGAGGTTAAATCAACAGGACTTTATGTTTAATGAGATATAAGGGTGAAGAAGAGGGAGGTGTCAAGTACTTTCAGGCTCAAGGGCAGGGAAGAGTTCAGAGGAATGGAGGGACTGAAAGGAAGCCAGTGTGGCTGGAGCTGAGGGAGTGGCGGGGGTGGGTGGGGGCGGTGGAGGTGGGGAGGCGGGGAGGTTAGAGGAGATGAGGTCAGAGTGGTAGGCAGGAGCCAGGTGATTCACGGCTAGGTAAGGACATGGGAAAGAGTTTGAATTTACTCTAAGTACCATGGGATGCTACTAAAAGATTTTAGACAGGGTGTGGTTTATCTTTTCTCAAAAGCCACTTTGGCTTCAGTGTGGGGATCGGCTTGGAAGGGGACAAGAGAATCAAGATCAGTTAGGAAGTTGTTGGAACGGTCTGAGGATAAAGTCTTGGAGGTGGTACAACTAGACAGATGTGAGATTCCTTTGAATGGGAACTGATTACTTTTCTTGAATTAAGTTCTTTATGTGTATATCTGAGTCTAACCTTAGAGAAGTTTTTTTTAATTATTTTCTCCATTTATATACTATGTGTTTATTTCCTCTTTCATTTCTAGAAGACATTTCCCCAAAACATTTAGCATTTGCATTTGCTGCTCTGATTAAATCCTTCCTATCCCTACACTTACTTGCTCAGGAATTGATGAGATTGGAGGATTCTGAAATGCTTCAAACCTTACCCTGAGATCCCCTTCATTCGACACAGTTGAAATGATAAAAATGTAAGAACCATTTTATCCCCTCCAGATTATTGACCTGGCTGAAATAAACTGCATTCAAACCTAAGCATTTCTTAAGGCAATTTACCTATTAACAGCATAGTTCACTTTCAGGACCTGTTTGCTTATCCAGTAAGTACTTAACAGGTTCCAAATTTTAGACTTTCATAATGGGCCTCTTGATTTTTCTTGCATATCTGGGACAGAACGGGATGGATGTCTGGAACATTTGGAAAGTGTTGTTAAGACGTTACATCATTACTTAAGGATACCATAAGCATATCCTCCTGTTTCCAACACCGTCAAAGGGCAAAGTCAAAACAGACTGCAAATTGGACAACGTTGAATTAAAGATTCACCTCCAAGCATTAGGCTATCCATTATTCCTCCTCAGTGGACGCTCTTCTCAGACCGAAGTTGTCTGCTTCAGAAAAAAGAAGCCTGCTACTAGGGAGGCTATAAATAGACTGGGCCCAGGAGTAAGGACATTCTGTACCCACGTCATGAAACCATGAGAGGCAAGGAGTGCAGAGGCATTCTTTATGTTTGTTGGGGACTTTGAAGGCAGCTTAGAGGGGAAGAGGAGGCCCAGAAATATAAAATGGCGGTGGTTGTGGGCGGTGGGAGGAGAATGTATTTGTACCACAGTAAGGCACGGGCATAGTGTGTTGTCAGTGAGAAAGAGACAAGCAGCCTCTGACATCTGGGACCCAGCCTACCACTATTAAGTGGGCCTTGGTGTTTTCTTGTTGAACATAGTCTCACAGAACATCAACATTAGGGAAGGTCGCTCTGCGACCATGACAGATCAAGACAAAAATAAGACCACTCCACCATCATGTCTGAACATAGTCAAAATATGAAAAGTGTCCAACCCACAAAAATTACCAAACATCTCCTATCCTGGCTAACACGAGTGACTGTTGTTTCTTTACCAGTTACTGCTCTAGCTTCAGGTCAGTCTTCCCCATTTAGAGAGAAGATTGATTTAGAAATCCAATCGCAGAATTGCCCCCACTTTCTGATAGCCTCTAAACCAAGAACAAAACCAGCTAGAGTAGTTGACTCAGCCTGGTTTCCCCAGGAATTTCCTGGTTTAAGCACTGAAAATCCCACATTCCAGGAAATCCTTCAATCTCAGGCGAGCTGGGATGGTTGGTAAATGGCTTGCTTCCCTAAACCCTCGTCCAGATCATCGAAAGCAAGCCCAAATCCTTTAAGTCCCTTCTACCACCCTCTTATTGATGTGACCCATCGTGTCCCATGGTGCACATTCTCCCTTTGCTGCAATAAATAATAAACCTAACTTTTCCGATGACAGGTCTGCCCCTAGTGGTCTTTGGTCAGAGGGCATCGACATCAGTAAGCAAGGAGGCACAACATTGTGGAAAGGCTCCCAAGGCCCAGCATGGAAAAATGGGACCGAAGGAATGCAGAGGTAAGTGGAGCAGGGCAGGAAGGAAAGGGTGCTACAGCCCTGAGGGGGCCAGAGTGTGATTTTCTGAAAAGGTGGTTTTTAGGGGTGATAAAAGATGAGGTGATGGAGATGAAGCCGGGAGGTTCTGGAGGAGGAGGAGGAGGAGGAGGAGGAGGATTTGTTGCCCCACCCTCTGTGCTTAAACAATCATTGAACACTACATCAAAAATTAGTGATGTACTATGTGTTGGCTAATTGAACATAATAATTAAAAAAATAAAAAAGAATAATACAAAAGTGAAAAAAAACCAAAACTCAGAACACTAATGAAAAGACAGCAAAAATTCACACCATTTTGACTTCTGTTACAAAATAATGACTCGGTCTTTAATGGTCTAGAAGTTGATCATAGAGTTTTTGTATCCACACTTGCTTCACTGTTTGTCGACTGCATCATCTAGTAATTTCTATATAAGGGAAATTTCTGGGAAGGGAGAACTCCAATAACACGCTACTTGACAGGTCTTATAACTGCAACACTAAACTTACAATTTTAATTCTTCAGGGCTGAGAACATTGAATGTTAAAGATCAATAATCAGAGAGGGAGACAAACCATGAGAGAATCTTAACTCTAGGGAATAAACTGAGGGTTGCTGGAGGGGAGGGGGTGGGGGGATGGGGTAACTGGGTGATGGGCATTAAGGAGGGCATGTGATGTGATGAGCACGGGGTGTTATATAAGATTGATGAATTACTGAACTCTACCTCTGAAACTAATGATGTACTATATGTTGGCTAATTGAATTTAAATAAAAAAATAAAGTGGTAATAGGAGAAGTGAAAAAATAAAATAAAGGCCCAACAACAGTGCCTGACATATAGTAAAGGGCAACAAATATAAACTATTACAATGACTATCATTATGCTCTCTTTTTTCAATGCACTTATTTGAAAAGAGGGACAATGCAGTAGTTTTAAAAAATGTTTTTGATCACGTATCCTTGAATACGCTGGAAGTACATATCGAATGCTAAATGTAACTGCCTTGTTTTTAATACTCTGCTCGGAGTCAGACGTTCAGATGACTGTGTGCATGCCTTTTGGCGAGATTTACTGTAAGACCTTTGGCAAATCTTTTCAAATCAGTGGCTGGGTCCTCACATTCCACTAGACGTTGGCCCCTACTGCACGTTGCAAAGCAAGTTTTGAAAACCGGACTGCTATTTAGTTTGGTACTGTTTATACTTCAAAAATAGCAGGGGGGTGAAAACAAGGCGATGGTCCGTGCAAAAGGAAACCTAGAGCACTCAGAATCCAAGTTGAAACATTAGGGAAGTAGGTTCCTTAGAACAGGTTTAGTTTCTGATTTTCATGAGAAGGCTGTCTCTATTTCTACAAAAATAAAAGTCACCTGTAAAAATGTAGGAATACACAGGGAAGGCTTCTGGAGTTCTCTGAACTCCAAAAGAAAAAAGTGTGAATGCCTGAGTTCTGGGAGCATCCAGGATATATTACAAAAGTTAGCGAGTGGCATTTTGTACATTTATGATGATTTTGTACTGCTGAAAAGACCGTCTTTACCTGGCGTTTTGATACCCAGAGAGACAAGCAGCTCAGTTTTCCCACATTAGTACTAAGCTGCCATATTGCATGTGTATAACCTGCATGTTCCAATCGCTACTATTCTTAACACAAATTTGATTTTCTCTCTTTTACAATTCTGAAATGTGTTGAATTTACATTAATTTCCTCAGGGGCCAAGTTTGGTGGTGATAACCAGTTATCCTGATACTGTGTTTTTGTAGCTCTTACCCTGTTTGAAATTCTTACCTTTTTTTTTTTTTCTTTAGCCATCTGGGGCTAGAAATACCCATTCTTGCCCATAGTATAGAAAACTTGGGTAAGAAATCTAGCACTTTTTTTTTTTTTAAAGATTTTATTTATTTTTTTGACAGAGAGAGACATAGCGAGAGCAGGAACACACGCAGGGGGAGTGGGAGAGGGAGAAACAGGCTTCCTGCAGAGCAGGAATCATGGGATCATGACCTGAGCCGAGGGCAGACGCTTAACGACTGAGCCACCCAGGCGCCCAAGAAATCTAGCTCTTTACTAGTTTAAACACCATTTACTTGGAAAGTGGCATTGTTTCACAAAACAAATAAAATAAAAACAGTAATTCTCGGAAGTAAATTCCAATATGAAGTTAATAAATTAGATGATTATATTTACTTATGAAGTCCTAAGTAAATACTTCTAAGGGAAACTTATACTTTTGATGTAAATTTCAGTGTGATCCTATTTCTACCATGCCTTTTCCAATATATAATTTTTCTTAGGGAGTAGTTTTATATGTATTAGTCCCACAAACAGATTCAAATCTCATACACAGCAGATAGTCGAATTCTCATTTCTGTAAACATTTTGTACACTTACAATATGCTATTGTTTACTCACAATAATTAATCAGTTTTATAGTTACTGCATACTTGAATACGTACAATCCTTTCTGCCTAAGAAAATGAATCGAACTGAAAAACACAAATTGAAAATGGATATAAAATATTTGTTTTCTTTAATGTTCATAGGTAAGGTACGTTTTCTTCAAAAGCAGTTATGTAATAAACAGTGAGCAAACTAATACAACTAAGAAACTCATGAAAGAAAATAGGGATCACTTCGTGAATTGTTTTTGTCCTTGGAGCAAATTAATCACAAATATTAAGTAATAATAGTAAAGAGATTCCAAGTCGTGCTGGGCAAAAAAAAAAAAAAAAAATTTAAATTGTTTTACAATGTCATTGCCAGATCTTAGAGTAATTCTAGATGGAAATACCATTTTAAGATAAACAAAGACATAAACCCTCTTTGGGACTCGGACGTTACTTACCGAAATTGGCCATCTGTATCGTCTGGTTGCCAGTGTCCGGAACATTGTAAATCACAACAGCATCTGCGTTTCTTCTGCCCGCTGCTTGAATTTTTTCCAAAAATGTACAATTACCTCTTTCTATCAGCGCAATCCAGGGACTGTTAGTATTAGTAAACTCAGTGTTGTAGTCACAAGCTTGGTACTTATTGTTCTTAGGAATGCTCACCACCCCCATAGCATTAGCCACTGGTGAAGCTAATCCATAAACACCACATTCACACCTCTCTATTGTAGTGTAGTTGCTGGTTTCATTATAATAAGTCACAGTCACATAGGCATTCATTGAAAAAGACGCTGTGATTTTAAATAAGAAGATAAAAATTACAAGCAGCCAAAAACAACTGGACTTATTCTCCTGGTTCATTGCTCGTTCATCTGAACATAAAACTTAAGATGTCTGCCGGTATTTCCAACTATCAGTCACCATTTGTCCACTCAGGTCCCTGCTAAGCAGAAGTTTGAAATTTCAGTTGTGAGTAGGTAACTGATCTCACCTCTAGCAACGTAAGCTCTGAATACGTCAGCTCTATTTCACTTTAGTTACCTACATTCTCCCTTGCCTGCCCCTCCTCCAGCGGTACACACGTAACCTTTAACCAGGACTACCTTAGCAATAAATAACACCATAAACTTTCTTCTACATGTCAACTTATCAGGATTGGATGACTTCCTGCACTGAGATTTTTTCTTAATGTGCCAGCTAATGCAATTTCATAAACATGGAGTGGATCGGAATGAGGAACTGGACTCTTGGGAATCCCACGTGACGAGACTGAAAGTCACCTCTCTCAGAATATCTAAAACAAACTGGTTTTCCAAGCCCTGCTGAAATATGCTATCAACCAGTTCAGCCAGGAGTTAAGATCCAGAAGTTTAACTGCTATGGTAGGAGTAGAATTGGTTTCATAGCCTTTCCGCCTTTTATTTCTTTGTGGAATTTTTCTTAACAGGCTCCCCAAGGAATATCTTCTGCCACCTTGTTTATCCGTTGAAAAGTAAACATATTTCAGTGGCTAGGGATCCTTTCAAGTACAGTGCCTTGCCCATGGTAGGCACTCAAATATTTGTTGATTGCCCGATACCTGAGTAGCTGCATTCCATTAATTTTTATGTCCCATGTGTTATGCTGTAACAGAAGATTGGTCAAGGTTTAATTGTGAATATTTAGTCTTTTTAATTCTAGTGCTTTCAGATGTCTAGGCAGACTTACTTATTTTGTCACTTCCTTTATTGTAAGCTCTGCTTTTAATCAGGAGTGCAACTGATATGTATTGCTGAGGGGTCAACCGGTCTGGGCAAGTGGCCGGACTAGGGAGATTGCTATATGTGCCAAGGGCTGGTGAAGAGGTAGATAAATGGACAACAAGATAGAGATATCAGGAATTTGGGCTAAGAGTCAGCAAATGAGACAAACAGGCATCAGGCTGTCAGAGAAGCCGAGGACACCAGGTCAAAAGGAAGGCAGGCACAATGGTGGTCTGAAGTCCAAGGGAAGTAGTCTGGAACCAGACAGACTACTAGAGCCAAGGGAACAGGACAACAGAAAATAGGAAAATAGGAGACATTGTTGAACGAGATAATCAATGAAGATATTTCTTCCCCTACTTCTTGTCTATCCTTAGGCATCTGAGATAACAGCGTTGGAGTGGACCCTGCGGTAGGAATGAACAGTAACACTATTCAGCAGGAGGGAGGAGTTCAGGAAATGTGCAATAGAAACTGATGAATAAATCCCAACAGATGCACGCTACCGATTTAACCTTTCTATCCTATTATAGCTGTCGGTTACTCACCTGTGTATCCCCTCTCCACAATACCTTTTATTATAAACACCTTACACATAGTAATCAGTTAATAATTATTCATGGAATTGAACTGGAAAGTTAAAGGTCTAGGTGTATTAGCTTGTGGTCTACTTAAAAGTAAACACAAATAGTTTATTATTTTGCTATTGAGACTATGATTTCAATGTTCAAACTCATAATAAAGCCTGTCCTCAATGGACAAAGAAAACTGTCAAATTGAAAAGGGAAGTGTTACTATTGCTAAAACCATTAGTTTGCTGATTGCCGATAGACATCTCTGATAAATGCAACATTAGCACGCAACATGCAAATAATTAGTCAAGTCCTAGAAATTTTATTTCACTTTTCCTACCAGGTATTAAATTGCTTCTCAAGGAGAAACTTTTCATGAAATAGTTTAAAAACAGATTAGTGAGAAACTAGCTAAATCCATTAGAAGTTAAGTTTTGTTCATGGTAACTTAATAGTTTCAAATCTTCACATTATATTTTTTGTAGAAGTTAAATCATTCCAGGCCTTAAAAATGACAACTTTCCTGTAACATTTTGTGGCAGTGCTGGGGCATTAAAGATAATTTTACTAAACTATTTAAAATTGCTCTGAAGGTTGAAGTGCATGACTTCATATGGTAACCAGCATTATATATCTTGTACATAGGTGCATTTATATGACTTTCAGAGAGAGAGAGAGTTGTAACTTACAAAGATAATCTTAGATTTTTAAAAATTTGCGATTAAGTAAAATTAGTTCCAGAATAATAAACACCCACCAGTGTAATTTTTCTTAAGGTAATTTGCTGGGGTGTGAGTGGTCTAGTACTTATTCAGTGTTTCTAAAGTTTTTTTTTCAAGATTTTATTTATTTGAGAGAGAGAGAGAGAGCACAAGTGGAAGGGAGTGGCAGAGGGAGAGGGAGAAGCAGACTCCCTGAGGAGCAGGGAGCCCGACATAGGGGCTCGATCCCAGGACCCTGAGATCATGACCTGAGCCAAAGGCAGACGCCTAGCTGACTGAGCCACCCAGGTGCCCCTAAAGTTTTGTTTGTGGAACACCTACATTATACTCACTTGGAATTTTATTAAAAATGAAGATTTCTGGGTCCCACCCCCAATCATCCTGAATCAGAATCTGAGGGAAATATCTAGGAATTCACATTTTAAATAAGCTCTCCAGGTAATTCTTATGCACTTCACAATTTAAGAACTTGAAATCGTAAAGTTGTACATGATGAAAATGGTACAGGATCTAGTTGTAGTTTTGACAGACTTGCCGCCGTCATTTTATTTCAACCTCGTTGTGCTTCAGCTTCCAATCTATATTTGTATTATCTATATAGCATATGCCTACATATGGTACAATCTGTATTTGTAGGTTTGTCTGTACTTTAGGTAGAAGTCTGAACATTTTTGAAGTATATTGCAAACCCGAAGTTGGCACAAGTGCTGATTCTACAACAGCTACTATTACATCCTCAAAAATAAAAACCTCTCTGGGACTTTTTCTTCATTTACACAATAAAAGAGAGAGGTTGGATTAGAATTTATTTACCCATAAGGTCTTTTCCAGACCTGATATGCTAGAACTCTGAAAATAAAAGTTGTTCAGAAACTCTCAATTTTTTTAAAGATTTTATTTATTTGAGAGAGAGAGTGAGCGAGAGAGCACACAAGTGGGAGGGGCAGAGAGAGAAGAGAATCTCAAACAGACTCGATCTGAGCGTGGAGCCCAACACGGGGCTCGATTTCATGACCCTGAGATCATGACCTGAGCCGAAACCAAGAGTCAGATGTTTAACCGACTGAGCCACCCAGGCGCCCTTAGAAACTATCAGTTTTTAATTTTTCCTTCCTTTCAGCACAATTCATGATGAAACTGCTTTGAGAGTAGCTGAAGCTGTAGCACCTGAAGGAGAGGTAAGTTCAAAGTATTGGGTAAAGCTTGAGCTTTGATAAAACTGGTAAGTGCTTTAAACAGTACTATATAGCAGGGGTTTTCAAACTTGTCTGCCGATTAGAATCACCTGGGGAGCTGTTAATTACCTCGATGCCCAGGCTACACCAACCAGAAACCTGGGGATGACACCTAGGCATAGTAATTTTTAAAACTTGCCAGGTAATACCAATATGAAGCCAAGTTTGAGAACCACTGCTATACAGTATTGTTCAAACATGTAATATTCCTGGACTTTTTCGATTACTTGTACCTTAATAAATATTAAATATCTTAGCAAAGGTACATAATATTAATAAAGGCATAGAGAAGGGAATTGTTCATCTCTTAGGCAAGGAACATTTCAAATTTCTCCATATGATTGAACAACATTTATGGCAAACCCACCATTGAAAGATGAGAAAGCACAGCTGCGTTTCTAATAGAATACAGGTAACCCTTGATTATTCATAGCAAACTTCCAGTTCTGGGCTGAGTGACTCTAACTTGGTGTATGTTCAAAAGGAATAAAAATTAATTTTAATATTAGCCTAAGCTGAATGAAAGAAATAACTGAGATCTGATATTACAGAATCACTCGATGTCCAAAGTCAAATATGCCTAGGACCATATGACAGCAAAGATACATGAAAGTCATCTACATTTTACTTGGTAACTAAGAAATTGCCTTTGTGATTTTGAGGGGGGAGGGGAAGAACTTTGTGAGTGTTAAAATTTTTTTCTTTCAGTGAGAATTTGTTAAGAACTGGGTCATTAGAATTGGGCAAGATGCCTGAATCTATATTTTAATGTTATCTCTGAAATTTATATGGACTATATCTGCTCCCAATCTCATTTGTCATCGAGCTGGTCCCCTTGCTTTCACTTCTGCCCCCTGCATTAGTAGTATACAGGTTGGACTGCCAGAGACCCGAAATAGTGGTGACATAAACAAGATAGTTTATTTTTCTCTCATGTAACAGCCCAAACAGGTAAAAAGTACAAAGCTGGTATGGCAGTTCCACAATATCAGGGATCTAGGCTCCTACTAGCTGGTTGGGTTCACATCCCTAGAATTTTGCTCTTCATCTGCAAGGTACAAGATGTCTCACCACCAGGCTCACATTTTAGCCAATGGGAAGGGGGATAAAGGGAAAGAGCATTCTCTTACAACCTTTGAAGAATTGGTTCAGTAATTGTACAGATCACTTATGCTCACTTCTGAACTTAGAACTTAGTCACAAGGCCATATCTAGCAACAAAGGAACCAGGGGAAAATATTCTTTATTGTAGGTAGCTATGTGCCCAGCTAAAAATCGACAGATCTACTACTATAGAAAAGAATAGTTATTAGGGTCCACTAACAGTCTCTAGCAACCTCTTTATATCCATTCTCCTTCCAGGAGACTATGACCATTCTAAAACATAAATTGAATCATGGTGCATATTGGCCACAAACCGTATAATGGCTTCCCAGTGCTCTGAAGATACAAATTAAAATCTCTACTCTGGCCTACAAGGCTCTGCATAGCCTGCAAGAGCCTTGGTCTATTTGCTTGTCTCCTCTTGCACCCCACTTTCTGCACTCTAGCCATATCAGTTCTCATTCAAGTCTTCAAACACACATTCACTTTCTCAGGAAAAACTTTCCCAGTGCCCCCCGCCCCAACCTGGCTTCCTTTGTCAAAAAGCTCTAATATAAAACACGTAACTTTCCTTTGCAGCACTTAGCTCACTTATGTGTACAATTTTTTGAATGTCTCTCTCCTCCCCAACACTGTAAGCTCTATGAGAGTAGGGGCCATGTGTTTTTGCTTGTATTGTGTTGTGTTCCTAGTGCCAACCTAGTGCTTGCCACAGAGTGAGCATTCAAACACTTGGATATATGTTGCAATAGTTTGGCTTATTATTTTATGAGCCCCAGGGTTTGGAGAAGTTTATCTCACAGTGATCTGATATATTATGTGAAATGTTACCCTTATTCAAACATCTTACTTTGGTGCAAAATAGAGCTTAAAGAAACAGACTTTGGAGTTATAAGCCTAACCTTCTAATTTAATTGCTTTGACAATTTTACATTAAATCATTTAGTCTTTTATTGTTTTGTTCCCCATCCACAAAATAGATATTAAAACCTTCTTGGGGGCAACTTCTAGATCCTAAGCTACTATGTATGAGTCAGATGCAATCATCTCAGAATAGCATCAGAAGTACTCACATTCTTTAAAAAGGGTTGCTTGACTTTCAATGAAGATGTGCATATCATTAAAAAGAAGCTAAAATATTTCAGATTTCTCTTTTGAGAAAAAATAATATATTATCACTGAAAAGGCAACAAGTTAGGAAGAACACTAGCAGTAAAAAAAAACCCAAAAAAAAAAAAAAACCCTGGGATGAAAAAATTTCAACTGTTTTTTTGTTATAATGAGCTGCTATAATTGATAAATGGTCTAATTATATTAAAATGTTCTTCATAGAAAACCACATTTCATGAGACACATAAAAATAACACAAATACATTTTCAGTGTTCTAATACCTGTATTAATAGACCCAAAGAATCATAGAGCCAGATGGGACCATTATTTTGCAAATTTTACAAATAAGGAAACTAAGGCCTAGCAGTTTAAGTGGCTTTCCATAAAATTTCTCAGGCATTTAGGGACAGAGCCATGGCTAGCTTTAAACGTGTTTTCTTCAAAATCTACATTTTATTTCTTCACTGTAAAGGAAAACAAAAACTTAGGGCTAGAAGTGGCATCAACATAATAATGTAAGAATGAAGATAACATAATGAGTGGGATGACCTGGACCAAGAGATGAGTTTATATATAATGTTTCTATTTTGGGCAATAGACACAAATATAATATGACCTGACTCAAAGATAATCTTGAAGAACTGGAATCTTCAGATAATACCCAAATCTGGTTTTGCTTTTCAATTTTTAACCTTTTTTCCTAAAATTTCTTTACTAAAAGCGGTTGATTACTAAAATATTCAGGACTGGGGGCACCTGGGTGGCTCAGTCAGTTGAGCATCTGCCTTCCACTCAGGTCATGATCCCGGTGTCCTGGGATCGAGTCCTCACTGGGCAACCCCCTGGGCGGGGGAGTCTGCTTCTCCCTCTCCCTCTGCCCTTCCCCACCATTTGTGTTCTCCTCTCTCTCTCTCTTTCTCTCTCAAATAAACAAATAAAATCCTAAAAAAAATAAAATAATGAGGACTGAATAATACATATTTCACTTCCCATCAGTGTACCTGCAAATTCTTGGGTAGCAATGTTTAAGGAAGAAAAAAAGAAGGAAATGTACCTGAAAAGCAAACCAGTGAAACAGCAAGCAGTATAAACCATAGAAATGCCTTTGGAATAACAGAATCGGTTATAACCTATGTCCGTATTGGCAGAGAGTGTACAGCTAAAAATATCAAACATTATTACCGTCATCAAATAAGAGTGACAGTCATTTCTTAAAAGTCCTTTTCTTTTTTTTTTTTTTTTTAAAGATTTTTATTTATTTATTTGACAGAGAGAGAGATAGCGAGAGCAGGAACACAAGCAGGGGGAGTGGGAGAGGGAGAAGCAGGCTTCCTGCTGAGCAAGGAGCCCGATGTGGGACTCGATCCCAGGACCCTGGGATCATGACCTGAGCCGAAGGCAGACGCTTAACGACTGAGCCACCCAGGCGCCCTTAAAAGTCCTTTTCTTAATATGAATAAAATGAATGCAGGGTAATTCCATAAAGAAATAAAAATAGCAGAAGAACAGATACTCACATTCTTTCTTTAATAGCTTACTACAGGATTTCAATGTGCATATCTCATGTGCCATCTAAAGAGAGAGACTGTGGTTCTCCAGTAGATTATATAATATTTCATAATTTACTAACTGATTCCTTAATTTGAAGTTGACATCACAGTAATATATTTGTGTGGCTTTGGAATTAATGAACACATATTGTCACTTGTAGGTAAGTTCTTCTGATGGTAGTTTGGTATTTTTCTTAGGAAATGCTACCATAGCTCTCCCATTTTACAACAACCAGAAATGTGGACACAGAAATGTGGACACAGAAATGTAACTCCAAATTTAGATAGAAACACTTCTAGAATATAAAATAAATTGCCAGGAAAGTTGTTTTTAAAGATCCTAAATTTTCAAAAATTGTTCATATTTCTCATTCAATATGAGAACAGAAATTATACCTGTTAAAGTGTGTAGCTTTGAAATCTCACCTGAGGTTTTTAGTCAATAGCCATGTAAGTATTAATATTTCCCTTCCCAACATTTACATGTCAGTAAAATGGAACTGCCTTTTAAAGTTTATAATGGCTTAATACAGAAACCCAGATTCCATTTGATAAACAAGTCTTCAACCCATAGGGAAGAATCATATTGGCTCATTTAGCAAGCATATATGTAGGTCTATTATTGGCCAAAAAATATGGAGGAGGGCCATCAAATACGTTAAAAATGAGACAAGAGAACAAAAAAGTTATTGTGTTTTTTTAACTTTAATAATACACTCAAAATTTTAACACAAGAAGGATTCACTATTTTAATTAACATTTAAACACAATTATAAGGAACAAAAGGCTGGAATGCATTTATGAACAAAATACAGCATCTGTCTTTAGATTCATGAGCTGCCCCAAACATTTAAAATATATAGTGTATGAAGTCACAGAACCATAGGGCTAGAAGAAAACCCACAAGGTAATTGCTTAACTAGATTCAGATTGATCTTGACACTGAATACTTTTTAACTCATGTGATGGTCATTTTGGTCATCTAACCACATAACTGTCAACCACAAGGCTTCGCAAATGTGGAATGGCGATTTACAGTTAAAACGAAGTATAATAGATAACCAGAATAAAATCCCCTTAGTCTCTGTTTTATATTTTCAATATGCACACTTAAAATGTTAATATGAGATAAAATTTCACTATTTAAACTCACATTACATGTACCAAAACTACAAATGAATACAGCAAAAATAGAGACCTACTGTAGCCTCTCTGGCTTTTAAGTTCACGCACTGGTCAAAACATTTAGAAAGTCAAAGGATAAGAAGTCACAATAAAGAGTGGAAAGTCTTAAGACAATTTAACACACTCATTGTACAGCTGACCAAACTAAGGACCAAGGCAACTGGACAGTAACAATCCATGTGTGCTTTTTGAAAATGACAGTAACCACCAGTCATGAAAAGTGCAGGTTGACCACTTTAGGAGAATTTAATCTTCAAATTAGCAATTCAGAATTTCCCACTATAGGTGAATCAAAGTGGAAGGATGTTAAATATTCACGAGAAGTTACTCTTGTAAGTCAGGATGCCTTCGGCTGAGGCTTGAGAATAAAAGCACTTCACAAATAGAATAGTGAACACAAATTATTACAAGATAATATGTAGAAGTAAGGTAGATTTTCTTGATACACAAAAACTGTTTCGATGAACTTTTCAGTAATGAACTTAAAATGAAGTGCGTTAGCTTCAAACACAAGGTGAACATAAAACCACTTAATAACTTTAGAGCTTATGTAATATTCTTGCCGAAAAACAGTTGCTGAAATTACCAACAAAATGACAGAATATCTTTAAAGCAGTGCCCTCCTTATAACCTGTAATCGTTTCACTTGCCAATTTTTAAGAAGTATTAGTTGGACTATAAATTCTGTGCAGGTAGACTTCTACTTTATTGTTACCCAAATTACAGATATCCAAGATACCGACGATATGCACTCTATCCAGTTTACTCACAGCCTTTATAATATCACCTAAAAGTAAAAAGCAGATGGTAAGTATTGTAAAATAGTTAAATATTTACTTGGATTTAGTATCACATAAGCTGATGTGTTTTTTTTTTCTTATAGCATTAACAATGTCCCTCATCTTCTCCCTCTTCCCTCCAATTTATCACACGTTCATCAAAGTTACATTATGGTAACTTCCACACATAACAATGACTGTATCACACAGATACGGGCTGGTATCCCAAAGCCATATTTAGTTATTTTTACTTCTTAAGTCTTTTTGGTGGAGTAGAGTAAGTCTATATATTTTCCAGGTTCTTTATATGGTACCAAGTAAACAACTTATTGTTTACACTTCAAGGGAGTACAACAATCATTTTTTTTTTCTATTTTGAAATTTATTTATCAATTCTTTACAAAACTTACAAGACGTAAAGCAAAATACATATATGTAATTGAAGTTATTTTCAAAGTATATTTCCTTTGAAACAGCTTTATTAACTAACACTTAGCTTTGGATACTCTCAAGAAGCTTTATCAAAAATGGATCAGGGGAGGGACACTACTGTATATGGCGGAGTAGGCGGTTTCAGGGCTGTGTCCCTCCACTAAAGCAACTTATAGGCTGAAAAAACTCAGATCAACTTCGGCAGAACTCTGGAATCTATACAAAAACTTAAAACAATCAAGGGAAAGATTAATAGAGAAAGAGCTGCTGCACTGTGGTAAGAATGCGCTGTGGTATTTTATTTATTTTTTAAAGATTTTATTTATTTATTTGACAGAGAGAGAGGGATGCACAGCGAGAGAGGGAACACAAGCAGGGGGAGTGGGAGAGGGAGAAGCAGGCTTCCCACTGAGCAGGGAGCCTGATGCGGGGCTCGATCCCAGGACCTCGGCATCATGACCTGAGCCGAAGGCAGACGCTTAACGACTGAGCCCCCCAGGCGCCCCATGTTGGTGGTATTTTAAATTGCCCATCTACTCCCTGTTATCAGCAGCAGCCATAAAGCCAGCAGCTCGCACTCCTGCTGTAGGTGGCTAGTACCAGACGGTGCGATGCAGAACTTATTCTCAAAGACGTGAGTTTGGACCTGTTAGGCAGTTCCCTCAAGGGCAGATGCAAGAGCTTGCTTTCGTTTCACCTGATTTGGGGCATTCCCATAACTGGGGTAGCTTCCCCAGTGGCTTTTGTTGAAAGCATATGAAGGCAAAAACACTAGCCAGAGCAGCTGGGTCAAAGTATAAAGCTGGGACGAGCAATAGATCAAAAAGCCTGAGGAGGAAGGGGTTGGGAAAAGACACATGCAGGGGGATAAGGGCTTTTTAAAAGGTCCTGTGTACACTGGGGCATCAAGAAGGCTACATGTATGCCCAGTGCTGGATGCATGCTCAGGAAAGGCCTGAGAAAAACTCCAATTGTTCACCTCTGGCTGACCATCTGCAGGCTCTGCTGAGCAGGAAGTGAAAGCTAAGACAGGGTTGTAAACAGCCTGGGTAAGCCCTGAACACAGATCCAATGGCAAAAACTGGAGATCATTTTTGTCCTTGTTTTCCTTTTCTGTCCTCCAGGTGTTTAAAGAAACTCTTCCAAAGCACCAACTGACCACTACTAAGCTAACGGATCACAGACACCAGTGGCTACACATGACAAAGACTTCATTTTATGCATGAAAAAATGAAAACATTTAGAGGTTAAGGAACTTATGCAAAGTCTCATGGTGATTCTAATCTTCATAGTCTGGCCTCGAGGCATGTGCTCTCCACCTTTGTATGCTAGGGCTACATCTCTGTAAAACTGTATCTAAAAGCCAGTGGTGGATCTAGGTTTTGTGGGGCCTGAAGGGCATACTATTTAGAAGCCCCCTTTATCTATACAGTACTGAAGCAAGTGAGGGCTTCTCAAGCTTAGTCTTTGTTAGCTTCACAATTAAAGCCACCTCCGCTAGACATGTCACAAAATCTGTTGAACGGTTTATAACTGTGCAAACTCACTAATGCACAGTGAATATAATAACGACAAATCTAGAAAATAACTACATAACTTTCTCCTTCTTTGAATGGGATGGACTTTAACCTAGATGCTTTGGAAAGATTTCGAGATCTTTAGCTTTGACGCTGACAGCAACAACCCAGACCTTAATAATTCTAATGGTTATCATAAATTGACTTTTACAAATAATCACTTACAGAGTCCCTGCAACATAAAGTGTAAGTAAATCTACTGTTTGGGTGAGTGACTCTGCCTACTTGCTTTGAGCAAATGAAGACCTCTCAAACTGCTCATCTGGTACTACATCAGAGAATGTTGTGAGGATTAAATACTCAGGATGTAGAGCACTTAGAATGGTGGCTGACACATAGCAAGAACCCAGGTATCAGCAACAATCATTTTCTTTTTCTTTTTTTAAGATTTTATTTATTTATTTGACAGAGAGAGAGAGAGAGACAGCGAGAGAGGGAACACAAGCAGGGGGAGTGGGAGAGGGAGAAGCAGGCTTCCCACTGAGCAGGGAGCCCGATGCGGGGCTTGATCCCAGGACCCCAGGATCATGACCTGAGCTGAAGGCAGACGCTTAATGACTGAGCCCCCCAGGCACCGCAGCAACAATCATTTTCTACTTAAGAAAACTTAGTATGAAATTAGCATGTTGTTGTTTATATCACATAGGGATTCTCTTAAAAGGACTATGGATTTTTACCTATAAAATGAGCTTCTCTACATTTCACTTTAAATTGTTAGAACTGTGTAAAAACTACTTTTTTAGAAATGTCACAGATGCATGCGGTGAGGGTGACAAAGGCATTGCTATGTAGAAGTTCTCCACTCCATTTCCTCATGGTCACGTGGGAAGCCAAAGTGTCCTGGCATCCCTTGTAGCTAGGTTGGGATCGTGTAAGTAAGTTCTGGCAAATGAGAATGTGAGTAGAAATGATGTGTCACTTCCAGTCTAACATAATTAAAAGCGAACATCTCCTTCATTTCTTCCTTCCTTTGCCTACACAGCCCTAGAAGCCACTTGTTCCTGCTGAAGCTGCAACAAGATGGAAGCAGACTGCCTTCCTGAATCACCGCTGAGAAGAAAGCTAATAACTAGTGCATCAGGTTTAACTTGAGCAAGAAATAAACATCTATTGTGTTAAAAGTCACTGAGACTTTGAAGTGGCTTTGTAACTGTGGCACCATCTAACCTATCTTGTAACACAGTGCGGTATTCCTGCCTGCAAAAATAATACGGAAAACCCTGATTACCTAGAGCATAATAAAACTGTTTTCTTACATGTGCTAAAACTCTTCCGTATCATGTTATGCTTCTGAAGTGTTTATCAATGGAGACGTTAACTCAATGTGTTCAAAGAGGAGGAGGGTGTGTGTGTGTGTGTGTGTGTGTGTGTGTATCTATAGTTCATAAAGATGATACCAATTAGGACGTCATATCAGTAAGCGTTAGTCAATAAATGATTTGGGAAATACCGCTAACCCCTTGGAAAAAAATAAAGCTGGGTCCATTTCTCACTTTCCATACCAAAAGAAATTCCAAATGGATTAAAATTTTCAACGGTGAAAATTAAGCCATATTAACAACAAAACCCTAAATAATTCAGTTCAAAATTGGCAAAGAACTTGAATATACATTTCTCCAAAGAAGACATACAAATGGCCAATGAGCACATGAAAAGATGCCCAACATCATTCATAATTAGGGACATGCAAATCAGAACCAAAATGAAATACCATTTCAGGATGGCTGGTTTGTTAAAACAAAAACAAAGACAAAAACTAACAGAAAATAACAAGTATTGGTGAGAATGTGGAGAAATTGGGATCCTCATGCATTGCTGGTAGGAATGTAAAATGGTGCAGCTGCTGTGGACAATGGTTTGGTGGTTGTTCAAAAAGTTAAATTCAGAATTACTATATGACTCAGCAATTCCACTCCTAGGTATACTCCCAAAAGAACTGAAAGCAAAGACTTGGATACTCATACACCAATATTCATAGCAGAATTATTCACAATAGCGAAGAGGTAAAAACAACCCAAATGTCCATCAACACATGAATGGATACACAAAATGTGGTATATACATACAATGAAATATTCTTCAGCTGTAAAAAGGAATGAAATTCTGATGTATATTACAACATGGATGACCAAGTGACATAAGCCAGGCACAAAGGGCAAAGACTGTATGATTCCACCTATGAGTTATCTGGAACAGGCAAATTCATAGAGACAGAAAGTAAAACAGAGGTTACCAAGGGCAGGGGAGAGCGGGGCAACGGGGAGTTACTATTTAAAGGTATCAGAATTTCTGTTTGGGATGATAAAAAAGTTCTAAAAATGGATAGCAGTGATGGTTGCACAACACTGTGAGTGTACTTAATTTCACTGAATTGTACAGTTAAAAATGGTTAAAGTGGTAAATTTTATGTAAATTTTGTCATAATAAAAATGATAGGAGTAAAAAAATGAAACTATAAAAGTACCAAAAACCCATACTGAATTTAAAGAAATAATCTTGGACTAAGTGATGCCTTTCTGAGTATGACATAAAACCAGCAGCCACAAAAATAAAAGATTGATATATTTGAGTACATATAAATAAAATTACTTAAAATACCAAAAGAAGTCTCCCATTGAACAAATTTAGTCAAACAGGATAAAAGTATTTGCAACACACAATAAGGGATTAACTCCTTTAATATGTAAATAAAATTTATAAATTAATAAGAAAAAGAACATTCTTATAGAAAAATGGAAAAAATAAAACTAGCATATAAAATTCATAGAAAGAAGAAATATAAATGGCCAACAAACATGAAGATGTTCAAGCTTAGAAATAAATAAGAAATGCAAATGAAAATAGTGATATAATAACTTTTTTTGCCACCAGTCTGCCAACATTTAACAAGAACAACAATATCTAGCATTTCTAAGGGTGTGAGTAAAGTGGCATTCTTGCTTTTGGTAAAAGTGTAAATCAGTATAAATCTTTTGGATGACAATGTGACAGTACTACCAAAATTTTAAATGCCTACATCTTTGAGTCAGTGACTTCTCTTCCAAGAATTCATCTTACAGATATATGTATAAGTGCACAAAGATTATGTATACACACACAGAGATAGACAGATAGATATTTATTGCAGTACTCTTTGCCGAGAGCCAAAATATTTGAAAACAATCTCAACACCCATCACTAGGAGCCTGATTAAGTAAATTTTGGTACATCCACACAGTGAAATATTTATAGGTATTAAAATGAATGAAGTAGCTCTCTATATATTAACATGAAAACTATTCAAGATACATTGTCAAGAGGAAAAAGGTGGTTATGGAACTATATGTTTACTATAATTCCATTTATGTGTATTTCTTTAAGACTGTGTGTGTGGGCGATCAAGTGAGATTTATTCCCAGTTGCAAGGGTGGTTTAATATTTGCAAATGAATCAACTTGATAAATCACATCGATAAAAGAAAGGCTGAAAACCATATGATCATTTCAATAGACACAGATAAAGCATTTGATAAAGTACAACATCCATGAATGATGAAAACCCTCTGCAACGTAGTTCTAGAGGGAACATACCCCAACATAACAAATGCCATATATGAAAAACCCACAGCTAACACCATCCTAAATGGGAAGAAACTGAGAGCTTTTCCCCTAAGGTCAGGAACATGATAAGGATGACTACTCTTACCACGTTTATTCAACACAGTACTGGAAGTCCTAGCCACAGCAGTCAGACAACAAAAAGAAACAGAAGACCTCCAAATCGGTAAGGAAGAAGTAAAACATTCAGTATTTGCAGATGACATGATACTATATATAGAAAATCCTAAAGACTCCACCAAAAAACAGCTAGAACTGATAAAAAAATTCACTAAAGTTGCAGGATACAAAAACAACATACAGAAATCTGTTGCATTTCTATACAGTAATAATGAAAACAGTAGAAAGAGAAATTAAGAAAACAACCCCGACACAACTGCAAACCAAATAATAAGATACCTAGGAATAAACCTCACCAAAGAGGTGAAAGACCTGTACTCTGAAAACCATAAAACACTGATGAAAGAAATTGAAGATGACATAAAGAAATGGAAAGACATTCCATACTCATGGATTGGAAGAACGGGTATTGCTAAAATGTCTGTACTACTCAAAGCAATCTACAGATTTTATGCAATCCCTATCAAAATACCAACAGCATTTTTCACAGAACTAGATGAAACAATCCTAAAATTTATACGGAACTTCAAAAGATCCGGAATAGCTGAAGCAATCTTGAAAAAGCAGAGCTGGAGGCATCACATCCTGGACTTCAAGTTATATTATAAAGCTGTAGTTATCAAAACAGTATGGCACTGGCAAAAAATAGACACATAGATCAATGGAACAGAATAGAAAACCCAGAAATTAACCTACAACTATATGGTCAACTGATCTTCAACAAAGCAGGAATGAATAGCCAATGGGAAAAAGTCTCTTCAACAAATGGTTTGGGACATATTCTATTTGAAACAAATCACCTTGCTTTTGATTACCACATCACTTTTCGAGTGGTTCTTGCCCTTCATGTCTCAAATATTAACTGCTTTGGCAGAATGATACTAGGTTTTTTCAGGTGACCATGTTAGTGACTTCTGGAGAACAACTGGCATTAGCAACTGAAAATTTTGCCTTGATATTTCATATCAATAACAACATATACACAGAGCAGAAAAAATGTGATGGAAGTAGATGTTATATGCAGTAAGAAAATGAATACACAAATATTTAAACTATATATTAGCGCACTAATTAAGAAATCTGGACTTTCTGGAAGTCTAAAGAGCTGCAATGTAGGAAGTAATACTGCAAAGTCAACTAATATATCATCTCCAAAATGAACTGTGGAAAAAATAAAAGACTCTTATAAAATCAGATATTCAAGCTCAGTTTGCAGTAACCATTACTGCCAAAAGTTACTTCATCAGCAGGCACACCTCATAAGACTTGTTTAAAAACAATATACACTCAAGAGTTTCATCAGCTTAGAAAGATCCACCACAAAATCCCAAGATAATAAAGGGTGTCTTAAAAGCTCTTTTAAATGTAATATCCTTCTAAGCTCAGTGAGAACTGCTAGAAACTTTACTACCTGCTCCGGAAATAGAGATGGCAACAGGAAGTGGATAATTATAACTGGATACATAATTTTACAGGAATATAGAAATAATATAGAGTTCAGTAAATTATGTAGCAGCCTAAACAATCAGTTGGTGGAAGTGTTTCACTATTGGGATTACGTGAACTCCTAGCAGTCCTCAAGGGATTTATTGCATAGCACTTGAATAACTAAACATTTATAAGAGAAAACAACCATACTGTACTACACTATGGAGGTCTTAAAATTTCAGGCAATTGTAAGGTGAAAGGACAGATCATTTCGCCTGAGTTAAAAGGAGAGAAGAGTCGAATTGGCACTGCTCCATGTGCATACCACTTAAATCTAATGAATACTTACTTTTAGAAATGCATTATAAGAGAACATTCTTAATGTCTGCCTGGAATAAAAACCATTAATTTGTCCAATTTTATTTAAAATATATTCTCATTTATAAGTCTTGGGGTACATTTACCAAACAACCCTTTAAATTATATTGAATGTTAAGGCTAGAACTGTTTATATAATCACATCTTAAGATTAGAAGTGTTTACAATATTAATTTTATCTTCTGAGTGAAAGGAATACTGAGATTGTCTTACCTGCAAGTGCTCTTGGACCTGCCAGTGTGTCATTTCCAGGTCCATCCTGCGGATACACACAGCTGTAATTCATGCAGGTTAGTAATGTGTCGATTTGAGATGTTCGGAGATCTTCTGGACAATACATGGGCAGGAATGCAACATCAATTGCGATCTCATGGTTCAGACCTGTATAGAAAAACCACACTTTGTTAAAAGTGGGTTAGTATAGGAGGCTAATGAGGCCAGGTTTGCTGGTTTGATCCTGACATGTGCCAAATAGCTTCACACATGTAAATGCATGGTTTCAAAGCTAGGGATTAAACCCTTTGCTGTGCAAAACTTTATGAATACATGCAACTGGTTGAAAGAGGAGACACTTTAGTGCAGTCTATCACCACTGCTGGAAATAGCAATCCAAAAACCAAAAAACAAAAAACCCCAAAATGTTTTACCTATGGATATAAGGTTTAAATTTTAATATCCAGAGGATGGCTTGGTCACATAAATGAAGAGATGTAGCATATTTTTCTTGGTCTAATATTATGTCAGGGGCTGTTACAGAATAGAATAATTCAGAGATGACTATTGGTTCCCTTATTGCCATTTGGACTTAAGGATGTATGATTCAAGCAAAGCCAGGGAAGGTAGAAACAAGGTCCCACCTGTCCTTAATTATGCAATACAAACTTCATTTACTCACCCTTAGGGCTATAAAAGGTTGCAGCAGAAAAGGGGCTATGGGGGAACAACCAAAGTAAATCCTGGCCTGTGACTGTCATCTCTTTGTATGGGTCACTGTCTACCAGGGTGGATCTAAAAGACTTTGTAGGGGTGCCTGGGAGACTCAGTCAGTCAGGTGTCTGACTCTTGATTTCAGCTCAGGTCATGATGTCTGGGTCCTGGGATCGAGCCCTGCATTGGGCTCTGTGTTCAGTTGGGAGTTGGCTTGAGGATTCTTTCTCTCTGCCCTTCCCCCTGCTTTTGCATACTCTCTCACTAAAATAAATGAATCTTTTTTTTTTTTTTTTTTAAAGAAGACTTTTTAGAGGCAAGGCTTTGAGCTGGGTACAAAAGGATGAATAGCATTTAAATAAACAGAGAGAAGGATTTCAGGCAGGGCAGGGAGTAGTCAAAATTATAGATCAGAGTAAGGAGACCATCTTGACTGGACAAAGGGTAAACACACAGAGCACAGCTTGAAAACCCCATGAATTCTACCCAGTCACCCAAAACAGAATCCTGGAGGTTATCCTTAACTCCTTCCTTTTGTTCTTCCCTGATGTTCAGCCAGCAAGTTTTATAGATTCTATGATCTTAATATCTCCTCTACTCATCGCTATAGCAATTCTTAACTACTGTGCTTGGGTCAATGATAGGTAAACAAATTCCTTCCTGTTAAGCTGTAAACTGATACAGAAAAACAAGTGCATTTTTCTAAAAGATTTTATTTATTTATTTGACAGAGAGAGAGCACAAGCAGGAGGAGCAGCAGGCAGAGGGAGAGGGAGAAGCAGGCTCCCCACAGAGCAAGGAGCCCGATGCGGGGCTCAATCCCAGGACCCTGGGATCATGACCTGAGCCAAAGGCAGACACTTAACCATGTGAGCCACCCAGGCACCCTATTATTTTTGCTTTTTATGGGCAAATGACACTAAAATTCCACAGCTTTAATTTAACATACAACTAATGGCTACTTAAAGGTTTTAAGGATAACTAAAATTTGGTATTCATAAACTATAATGGTCATGATATCTAGAATTTACTGAGGATTTCAATTCAGTATAGGAAGTATAACTACCCTGTAACTCTAAGCAATGTTGCAAAACTCATGTGGAAGTGCACATATTGGTATCTTATTGCCTTGATTCTAAGACCAAATTTAACTCTAAGATATACCATCAACTTAATAACAGTTTTAATAAAAAGGAAATTCTGCATTAAATGTACCCATTGACCGTAAGATGCATTCCAACTTGCAAATATAAAAAAAGAAAGTATGCCTTAGAATTGAGAAAATATCCGAAGTTGGAAATCCTGATATTCTCAGGAAGGTGGTTTGATTATCAGTGTGTCATTGATACTCTTTTGAATTATTTTCTAAATTATAAAATATGGTGAGTTTAGCTTCATCATTACTCATGAAATTTGTTGTGAGTTCCTTGGTTAAAACTAGAGTTGTGGGTACAAATGTATAAGTAAACAGGCCTCAGAGCCTCCATACTTGCTGTTTCTGTGCCTAGAATGTTCTTTCCTCAGATAACCGGATTGTTCCTTCACCCCCATCAGGATTCTGGTGAAATGTTATTTTTTCAGGGAGACCTAACCCTAACCCTGACCAATCTATGAAAATGTCATCCTTTCCAGGGTGCCTGGGTGACTCGTCGGTTAAGCCTCAGACTCTTGATTTTGGCTCAGGTCATGATCTCAGGGTTGGGAGATCGAGCCCCGCATCAAGCTCCACCCTGGGCATGGAGCCTGCTTAAGATTCTCCCTCTTCCAGCTTTCCCCCTAAGGTCAGGAACCCGGCAGGGATGTCCACTCACCACTGCTATTCAACATAGTACTAGAAGTCCTAGCCACAGCAATCAGACAACAAAAAGAAATAAAAGGCATACGAATCGGCAAAGAAGAAGTCAAACTCTCACTCTTTGCAGATGATACTTTATGTGGAAAACCCAAAAGACTCCACCCCAAAACTGCTAGAACTCATACAGGAATTCAGTGAAGTGCAGGATATAAAATCAATGCACAGAAATCAATGGCATTCC
>NC_138385.1:35387584-35457408 GCF_054177405.1 Leptonychotes weddellii
GTAGGAAGGGAAAAATGAAGGGGGGGAAATTGGAGGGGGAGACGAACCATGAGATACCTGGACTCTGAGAAACAAATTGAGGGTTCTAGAGGGGAGGGGGGTGGGGGGATGGGTTAGCCTGGTGATGGGTATTAAAGAGGGCATGTGTTGAATGGAGCACTGGGTGTTACATGCAAACAATGAATCATGGAACAGTACATCAGAAACTAATGATGTAATGTATGGTGATTAACATAATAAAAGTTTTTTAAAAATCCCAAAAAAAAAGATTCTCTCTCTTCCTCTCCCTCTGCCCCTCCCCCCCAAAAAAAGATAAAATGTAATCCTTTCCTACTACCTTACTCTCCGACCCCTTTCTAGCATTTATCACCATCTCTTTTATCAGCAAGCTCTTTTATTTGTTGTGCTCACTCACTTAACCTCGTAACCTCAGGATCTAGAACAGTGCTGGGCACACATTAGATGCTCAGTAAATACTTGTTAAATCAAGCAAATGAATGTATGTTTGTGCATTTTTTACCCATAATTTTCAAATACTAGACTTTAAGATATTTGTGCATTATGTGTTCAAATATGAATTCATCTGTATTCCTATTACCAAAGGAGAGGAACACAAATATCCTTCCCACAGTGTACATACATATGCACTTCAATGGTGACTTCCTGTTTATGTGTTATTTCAGTAACTTACACCTTACTGTCTAGGTAAATGTGATCATATATCTGGACTATATTCAAAATTATAGGAAAATATAAGATCAAACAAGTAAGCTCATTATTCTTTTGTAATGTGTGTTATATGCAATTTATATATCTTCTTCCTCAATTCTTTGTAATCACTGAATTTCTTTTCCAATAAAAAGTGTGAAAGTGTGTGTATGTGTGCATTGGAGGGGAGGCAATTTATAATCCCGGCACTTAGCACAATGCTTGCAACATACCATATTTTACTTAATCTAAGATGCCACTAAGAAAAATGCTACCAACTGAACAAAGACATGACTTCAATTGTAAGATGCATATCGATTTTCAAAGATGTTAAAATATGGGGAAAATGGGTGTCTTATGATGACAAAATCTGATAGTAGGTGCTTCAGGTTTCATGATTAAATTATAATTAATTATGCAATGAAATAAGGGACAGAATTAAGGTATGGCAACAGTAATCTAGCTTTGGAACCCATATAATCCAGTGTACTGCTCCTACTGAGATACAAGAGTGGGGAAGCCTCTCAGTGGGAAAAGATATCCTGAGGATGTAGCCAGTGAGGGAACCAACAGTGAGAAAACTCGGTGCTACTCAGTTAATGGTTCGAATAGGCTTCAACAAGGAAGGAGGCATATCTTATGGGTAAGAATAATTTGCCCTGAGCCCGCAGGCTAGTACCAAGGAGGGGAGGAGTTATGTTGGCCTCCTTGGTTGCTTTAATAGAAGAAAAAAGTCAAGGTAAGTAAATCCTTATTATTTCAATATAACGACAACATATTGAATTGCTTTGATGTTATAGTTAACATTATTAAAAATGCATTTAAATGCATTTTGCAAAAAAGGAAAAGAACAAACCATATAGAAAACTGGGGGGGGGTTCTCTTGACTTGTAAGAGACAAAGCTGATGACCTTCAGAGGTTTACAAAAGGCTGGCTGAATTATGATTGTTATTACCTGAGTCAAATGCAAATTGAAGGGAGGACTCTTAAGCTTTGATTGACTCACAGCATTTCATGGGTAACTAAATCAGTGTTAGAGGAGTCATGGATATACTAATGCCATCTAGGTTTTGAAAACTGTTTTCTTATATTTAAAGGGGGAATAATTCTTCAAATTAGGAGAGATTGACCAATAGATTTTGTAACTGGGCCTAAAGGTACTGAAAATTTAGTTTGTTACTTCATTCCAGTATCTTCTTTTTGAAATGTGTGTTATTTCATAATAAGCAATGGAATGAGGTTTTAGTGCTTACTAAAAATATCTATTTATTTGAGACAAGTGAGATGACATAGCAAGGATTTTAATACAAGAACCAGCATTTCTGGAATAGGTTTCTGATATTGCAACAGGTTGTTGGGAGCCATTAGAATTGTAGGAAGGAAGATTCATAATTCCATTCAATGTTCTCAATAATGATTCACCCTAGACCAATCAGAGCTAATGATTGTAACAGAGTTGTGGTGTGAATAACCTTTCTGGCTCCCAGAATAAGACACTTCAAAATTACTGGGTCCTCCAGAGATCAGCAAGATACTGCAGAGAAATAATCAATCACTGGAAGATAGTATCAACATAGGTGGACAAACCTCATGTTGGAAGAAATTTAAATATCATATAGATTTATCTGCTTGGATTGGTTTAGCTAGTTTTTTTTTTTGTTTTGTCTTGTTTTTTAAATATTTTTATTTATTTATTTAACAGAGAGAGAGAGCACAAGTAGGCAGAGCGGCAGACAGAGGGAGAGGGAGAAGCAGGCTCTCTGCCGAGCAGGGAGCCCGATGCGGGGCTCGATCCCAGGACCCTGGGATCATGACCTGAGCTGAAGGCAGCCGCTTAACCGACTGAGCCACTCAGGCACCCCTGGTTTAGCTAGTTTTATGTAAAAATAGAGGTCTTTTAGAACAGGGGTCAGCAAACTATGACCTGGGGGTTCAAATCTAGCTTGCACCTGGTTTTGTACAACCCATGAGCTAAGAATGTTTTTTTTACATCTTAAATGGTTGAAAAAAATCAAACGAATATTTTGTGATATGTGAAAATTATTTATAAGCAATTCAAATGTCAGTGTCTATAAATAAAGTTTTATCCAAACAGAGCCATACACATTCATTTATATATTGTCTATGACTGCTTTCACACTAAAACAGCAGAACTAAGTAGTTGGGACAGATACTGTATGGCCTGCAAAGCCTCAAACATTTACTACTTGGCCCTTTACAGAACAAGTGTACCCCCATGTACTGAACACATATAAGGTTGTCTTTCGGTTTTAGGATTATATCTTTTAACAGAGAGTACATTATTAAGAGATGTAATCATCTCTTTTGAGTTCACTGCTCATGCCATGCTTACAAAGGATTGGCCATTTGTCTGGTCTCATAATACAACTTAGTTTCATACTTTCACAAAAGCTGTAATAAGTTCACTACTTTCACATCTGATACTCACCACTTATTTAACCAAAATCTGAGAATATCTGGGGCACCGAGATGGCTCAGTTGGTTAAGTGTCTGCCTTTGGCTCAGGTCATGATCCCAGGGCCCTGGGTTGGAGCCCCGCATCGGACTCCCTGCCTGCTTCTCTCCCTCTCCCTCGTGCTTGCTCTCTCTCTCTGGTGCTCTCTCTCAAATAAATAAATAAAATCTTTTAAAATGCCCCAAATCTGAGAATATCTATACTTCAAGTCCTATTAAGAGAGTAGTATTTCTCAATCTTAATTCTATTCCTGCATACCTGACAAGCAGGGCACATTCTTGTCACTGGCTCTGGTGTAGCAGTAAGTCTCCCTTAGGAAGGTAAGGGACATTGAATAGGCTGCTTCTCTGGAGTGTACCAGAATCTTATGGAGTGTGGGAAGGTCTCCCTCAGTTGATTCTGATAGGCTACCTCTTCCCATCAAGGTTCTATAAGAATCAATGGATCAGCACTAGGTGTTATATGTAAGTGATGAATTGTTGGATTCTACTCCTGAAACTAATATTATACTATATGTTAACTAAAATTTAAATAAAAACTTGAAATATAAAAAAAGAATCAATGGATCAGTACCATTGATCAGGAAAAAAATCCCTTTCTTTCTTCCTGCCAGAAAGTTGACCAAAAATTACTGCCAAATGGTAGTTATTTGCAGGTACCTAGTAATACGTACTTTTTCTGTTTCCTTTTAAACGTTCTGTTTGGTTTTATCCATCTGTGACTTCTTTTTCACTGTTTTTATCCCTGTAAACCACCTTAAGTCCTTGAAAATAGGTAGGACATAAAACAGCATAATTCTAATGTGGACTAGAGCTGATTGGACAGAATGACACATTTGCCCTTTTCATTTGATTCTTGCTTTTAAGTGATGTAAAGAGACCAAGTAATACAGTCTAGTAAAAAGAAGCATTTGAAACAGGTCTGACATGTCTAACAGAGTCAGGGGAAAGTCATACTTTTCATAGATTGTACACATACACACAATCACATGTATGTACATATGTGTGTGAAGAGGCAGAGAAGAGGGAGTGTGAGAGAGTAAAAATGAAAAAGGAATCCTGATAAAAGTCAAGGTAATTCATTCCAGTACTGTAGATGTAAAAATCTATGAACTGCACTTTCTTTCAGCCATTAAATTAATTTGCTAATGACATTTCCTCATTCTTTTATTTTAAGGTAACAAGACCTTCCTTTGAGATACAAATAAACATTTTTCTTGACTCTGAGAATAGCTTATTTTGGCTATGGTTTTATTTTAGAATTTTTTTGTGTACATTTTTCACTCATTGGAAAGAAAGATAAAATTAAATATAAGTTTAAAAATGTGTTGACTTTTTAAAAGTTTTTATTTAAATTCCAGTTAGTTAACATACAGTGTAATATTAGTTTCGGGTGTACAATATAGTGATTCAACACTTCCATACATAACCCTATGCTCATCACAACAAGTGCACTCCTTAATCCCCAACACCTAGTTCACCTATCCCCTCACCCATCTTCCCTCTGGTAACTGTCAGTTTGTTCTCTTAAAAAAAATGTGTTGACTTTTTGTGTGTGTGTGTGTGTGTGTGTATATATATATATATACACACACCACATCTTTTTTTTTTTATTGACTTTTAAATTTCTGTAAGTTCTATGGGCACTTCTCAGTTTTGAACAACCTGAGAAAATCCATTTACTTTTCCTTATGGTTCCTTATAGACCAGGGAAGTTTTTTAGCTTCTTTCTGTTACAACCTGATTTAGTTGAGAATTTAATTTTTTATAGGGGCTAAACAGACCTCTGTTCATAGGAGCTTTTCTCGATTAGTACCCCTTTTCTCTTTAACCTACATTTTACCTTTCAACAGTTCAGATACACTGAGAAAGAGGCAGAGAACATGAGCAAGAAAGTGGAGGCTAAAGAAAAACAAAATCAGTTTTAGAAGTAGTCAGGTAGTCAGGGGTGGGGAAAGTTCCCTTGGTTCCCATTCTTCCCTGCCCAAATACTTTCCTAGGACTTGCCAATATTTAAAGCCCACAATTAGAGCTTAATGTATTCCACAATTAGTGCTCCATTCCTCCCTTAGTTTGAGCTAAACAGGAGCTCTCCTTGGACTTTATTTTTTTGGGGGGGAGCTTAATTTTTTCAAGCAAAATAGTATCATCTATATTGAAAACATATTAAATTAATGATATTCAAAGAAAAGAACACTTCACTTACCTAGGATGGTTACTTCAAAATGTCCAAGGCTCCGGGCACTCTTAAAGTCATCAAGGTTTGGGGGCCTTCCCTCTGGTGGTATGTACTTTGCAGGCTGAGAATTAAACTGCTCAGTAAGAAACTTTCTCTGCTCGAAAATAAATTTCCGTGGAATACTTTCAGGATAAACATGGCTGTAATGCAGGTGATCTATTAAGCCAAACTTTTTCTCTCTCCATAGCTGACTTTCCCACCTATCGCTTATAGTTTTTCTGGCTTTCCCTGCGGTACTAGTACTTGCAATTTCTCGACCTGTTAAAGACACAATGAGATAGACACAATGGACCTGCAAACTAACCAAATCAAGTCATTCAGGACAAAAAAGTACAGATTAATGAGGAATAGTTTAATTAACTTTAAAAATCAAACAGCCACATATAAAATGTAAATTGAATGTCCAAAAGATAATTCTTATTAAAGTGAAGAGAAAACTAAATTCATTTACAAAATAAACTTTTCCTCCAAAATATTAAAAACTGATACTGTTTTTCTCTGTTGCTGGAATTATGAAGATCTGTAATTACCTTCCTTACACTTTTTCTGTATTTTCTAAACTTTTTTTTTTAAACTCTCTTAAATAAACATATATTCCTTTTATATCCAGTGACAAATTCAAGTTAAGTCAAATTCATAACTCTTATAGATGGGACCACCACTCACTATTGGTGGAATTTAAGCTTCTAATAAAATTTGTTAATCTTTGCTAAAAGGAGCCTGAACAGATACAAAATACAGTCTTTTTCATGGATATAACTCTCCTTCAAGAAAGCCACTTATTACATATGATACTCCTCTCAGATCTAAATAACATGGAAAACAAAGAGGGAACTAAACTCAGATGAAAGATCTCTTCAATTCTTGATTGTTTTCTATCAAGTCTATTTATCACTTATGTATAGTTTATCTAACATATTTAGTCTATAAGGCAGAATACAATTTCTCCCCTACACATTATGACATTCATTCATTCATTCTTTCTTTCAGCAAATAATTATTGAGCACTTATTATATATATTCCAGTAACTGTGCTAAAGAATTTGGTAAAATAATATTTTAACTAAATAATACACCCTGGGAACTGAAGACACATGGCAGAATCAGAAAAAACAGATTTTGGAACAAGACTCTCATGTTGTCAGTTCTGCTAGCTGAGACAAACTGACAGCTACTCTGTTTCAGAGTTTACCAAGTAGGTTGCTGAATTGCTTCCTTGCAGGTGGCCTATGCCTTGGTGCTTATTATTATCCTAGCATAAAAAACCTTGCTAAGGCTGAAGGGGGTTTCAATAGCAAAGTTTCAATGTGGTTAATATACCACTTCTGCTTTTGAAACATACCCTATTCCCACACCACCTTCTTAGTTTTTTAAAACCTAGCCAGAGACTTACTAAAAATTTCTTATGGGGTAAAGTACTAGACTGAATTGTAAGAGAAAATAAAGAAGTTGAATACACATTTCTTACTCTCCAAGAATTCAAACCACTGAAATATTACAAAAGAGTTTAATTCAAAATTCAGTTGATGAACACACTTAACTTCCTATAATAATGCTTGATAACAAAAAGGATAAAAAATGTAATTGCACATGAAAAAAGAATGGAATTAATCAAAGCCAAGAGAAAAACTCAGTTAATAGGACTAAACAGAACTGTAGAATGATTTAATCTTTTTTATTTTCTAAAATAGTTCTCCTTTCCCCAAACTAATAAAAGTACATAATTAGAACAATAAGTAGCTTTACAATGACTCAAGTTATAGTGAACATTCCTGACTTATTTGTTCTAAAATATAGCATGCAAATAACAAGTTATAAGCTATTCCAATTTTTAAAAATTAAATAATCATATATACCTTACAGGAAAAAAAAATCCTATGACTGACCCTGTCAAGAATAAGTCAGAATATTTGCTATGCTTTGTTCGAGTGCTGATATCAAGGACTGGCAAGGTACAAATGTTTATTTGAAAAATTCCTCTGAAAAATCCTGCTTTGTTTTTTAGTTTGGTAACTTGGGACTGTAAGTACCCTACCCTGATTATATGTTCACAATTATTACAGATGGATATGAATTCAATACAAGAGATACTGTCAGTCACTGTGAATAACAAGATTTCAAAGGCAATAATTAGGAGACAAAAATACATCTAGAGTTCAGGTTTTTCTAAAAATATGATGGAAAATTATGAACTGGAATTCTTTTATTTTTAGTTTGAATACTACTAAAATTACCATATGAAACACATTATGTTTTTAAGCCTAAGGCACAACAAAGATACAGGTTAATTCCCTAGTAAAATTATGTTTTTGCATATATATATATGTACTTACATATATATATGATTATATATTATAATTATAATAATAACTTATTTTAATGATTCATTTTACCCTAATTTCTGGTGAGAACAGACTTATGTTTTAGTGGGGAAAAATTTTAGTAGAAGACCACATTAAGGTTGTGAGGTAAAAAAAATACAGTATAAATGTATGTATGTAGGCATGGTAATTTTGTTTCTTCACAAAATCTGCTCTGAGCATTTTATTATATAGATAAAAATGATGGGCAGGGGTGTATGGAAGCATTTGGGAGGGTGAGGAGCTATTTTCTTTGCCTCTTCCCCCCTAACTCCACCTTGGTGTAAGATCTACAAGGCTAGAAAAGAACAGGGTATTTTTCACTCAGTAGCAAGTATAAAACAGACTTTTCAAAAACGTGTGTAAGTCAGAGGCTACCTGTAACATTTTATGATCTCAGTAATACTGTTATTGTCATACTCAACAGTGAAAAATTTAAAGCATTTTCTCTAAGATCAGGAACAAGACAAGATACCCTCTCTCATCACTTTTCTTCAATAGAGTACTGGGAGTCTTAACCACAGCAATAAGACAAGAAGAAAAAAAGGCATCCAAATTGGAAAGGAAGAAGTAAAACTGTCACCATTTGTAGATGACATAATATACATATTCCTAAAGTCTCCACACACAAAAAAACCTGTTAGAACTCAAAAACAAATTCAGTAAAGATGCAGGATACAAAATCAATATACAGAAATGTGTGGTATTTCTATACACTAACAACTATCAGAAAGAGAAATTAAGAAAACAATCTCATTTACAATTGCACCAAAGAATAAAATACCTAAAAATAAATTTAACCAAGGTGGTGAAAGACCTGTACTATAAGACACTGATGAAAGAAACTGAAGATGACACAAACAAATGGAAAGATATTCTGTCTTCATGGACTGGAAAAATCAATATTGTTAAAACGTCCATACTACCCAAAGCAATCCACAGATTCTATGGAATCCCCATCAAAATTCCAATGGCATTTTCCACAGAACTAGAACAAGTAATTCTATAAATTTGTATGGAACCACTAAAGATCCTAAATAGCCAGGGCAATCTTTAGAAAGAATAACAAAGCTGAAGGTATCATACTGGCAGATTTCAAACTATACTACAAAGCTATATAGTAATCAAAACAGTATGGTACTGGCATAAAAACAGACACACAGATCAATGGAACAGAACTGAGAGCCCAGAAAGAAACCCACATATATACGGACAATTAATTTATGACAAAGGAGTCAAGAGTATACATTGGAGAAAGGACAGTTGTTTCAATAAATGGTGCTGAAAAAACTGGAAAGTCACATGCAAAAGATGAAACTAGACTGCTAACTTACACCATACACAAAACTTAACTCAAAATGCATTAAAGATTAGAATGTAAGACCTGAAACCATAAAATTCCTAGAATAAAACATAGGCAGTAAGCTCCTAAGGCACTAAGACATCAGTCTTAGAGATGTGTTTCTGGACCTGACTTCAAAGCCAAGGGAAAGAAAAGCAAAAAGAAACAAATGGGATCACATCATACTAAAAAGTTTTTGCACAGCAAAGGAAACCATCATCAAAACAAAAAGGCAACCTACTCAATGGGAGGAGATATTTGCACATATCTGATAAGGAATTAATATCTAAAATACAGAAAGAACTCATACAACTTAACAATTTAAAAAAAGAAACCTGATTAAAAAAAGCGGCAGAGGATCTGAATAGTCATTTTTCCAAAGAAGACATACAGATGGCCAATAGGCACATGAAAACAAGTTCAACACCACTCATTACTAGGAAAATGCAGATCAAAACCACAACAAAATATCACCTCACACCTGTTAGAATGGCTATTATCAAAAAGACAAGAAATAACTATTGGAGAATATGTGGAGAGAAGGGAACCCTCACACATTGTTGGTGGGAATATAAATTGGTGCAGCTGCTAGGAAAACAGAATGGAGGTCTTTAATAAAATTAAGAGTAGATTTACCATATAGATTTAGCTGTTCCAATTCTGGGTATTTATCCAAAGAATACAAAAACACTAATGTGAAAAGATACATACATCCTTATTTTCGTTGTACCATCATTTACAGTATCTCCAATAAACATCTTAGAGCATGTCTCCTTGTGTACCCAACACATAGGTCAGAGGGTATAACATATTTGGTATTGTCAAATTACTCTCAAAAGTAGAACCACATTTATATAAGAAAGGGGAGCATGACTCTTTTTCTTTGAAATACTTACATATCTGCTTATATTATAAAACAAACAATAGAAAAATACATCATAGAATGAATTAAAAAGTTACCTACAGTGAGTGAGAAGGAATCAGGTGCAGGGAAGGGGATAAAAGCTAAACTTCTTTAAATATATATTCTTTTTCTATATTTGACTATTGAACCATGAAATAATTTAGAAAATTGTTTATTTAAATAAAGCAATCCTTAAGCATCAAAAGAAATGAACCTAAATATCTATCCACCATATAACCATACAGAGAGAAATATCACAAGTGGCTTTAATGAATAATAATTCATGTATCCCTAGTTGGCATATTCCAAAGACAAAATAATTGCAAAACAAACAAAACAAACCTTAAATTGTTTATAGTAAAATTGTTGATGCAAATGTTCAGGTGATTATTCTGGAACTGTTTTTATATGTGGTGAGTGAAAGCAAACAAATTACTATGTAATATTCTGATTCTATCATCTCCAGGGTCTTCAGATGCAAGATTCTTGCAGTGGAAAAAAGCCTCTTCTAGCTTTATCTCCTAAGTAAAAATTCTGTAGTTGTGAATTTGAATTGAAAATATAAAAATGAAATCAAGACATATTTTGTCTTAACTAAGCAACCAACCAGTCAGCTGAGTACATTTTCTAGTTCTGTCCACTGCAAAGGCCTAGAAATAATAACTAAACCAATATCAATCAACACCCATAATGCCTAATCTGTAGTTCTTAAATACCAGAGCTCTGTGGAGAAATAGCTGATTCCATGTCTGGGGCAGAAAATGTTCACAATGTGCATGGATATACTTTGTCAAGCCAGATATCAAAAAGCTATTGCAAACCATTAAAGTCATATCAAAAGGACTCATAAGCAAGTTTTCAGAGTTTCCTACTAGCCAAAACTGAAATAGCTTGACCAGTGATGAGGATGGTAATTGTGACAGAAAGAAACACATCAAATATATTTAAATTCATGAGTTTATAACATTATTAAAAATACCCAAAACAAACAAAAAACTAATTGGTGATCTTTGGAAAATTCTAGGCATCCAACTCATTATTTGGAAAATTGATAAAGAGAAAGAATCAAGTATCTATCCTGCCTTTCCTCAATGAATGGTACATTTTAGTAACCAAATAATAAATTAGAAGTTTCTCCTTATAAAGCTATTTCAGCTACTAAATGAAGGAATGATAGAATTAGCTTATGACCACTTTGCAGCCTCTTATGAATTAATGGACCTAAGCATTTATTATCAGCAGCCACTAACAATATAAAGAAACAATAAAACTTTGTAAGTTGAGCAAAATGGCAGAGTGGGCAGCTCAAAGCTTCCATTCCCCACACAGAAACATTAAAAAATATGCAGAAACTGTCAGAAAAGACTTTGTCAGAAATCTAGAAAACAATCAAATGTTTACAGGAACAAAGTGAATGCCAAATCAAGAAAAAGGTCACTTACAGGGTGCTGGGGTGGCTCAGTCAGTTAAGGGTCTGCCTTCAGCTCAGGTCATGATCCCAGGGTCCTGGGATTGAGCTTCCCATTGGGCTCCCTGCTCAGCAGGAAGTCTGCTTTTCCCTCTCCCTCTGCCCCTCCACCAAATTGTTTTAGCTCTCTCAAATACATAAATAAAATCTTAAAAAAAGGAAAAAGGTCACTTAAAAATATTAGGAAAACTTTGTGGAATTTTTACTTGCCTTTGTCCCACCCTCTCCCCAGCAGGGTAGCATTCTTGAAGAAAGCAACCTGCATTTCTAGTACGGGAGCCTGGTCCAAGGTTCTAGAGGGAGCAGAGCAGATGTTATTCACGAATTATTGTGTAGGTCTGTTCAACCTGTCTGGAAGCTTTCTGAAGGACAAATACAAGACTCCTGTCTCTGTTTCACCTAATCTGGAACTCAAATAGGCTGGAATAGCAGTGGTCATTGCTGGAAAACATTAGAAGGTAGACAAACAACCCACAGACACCTGGGGCAGATTACAGTTGAGACATAAACACCCTAAGGCCAGAGAGGAAAAGCCAGGGACAATGTTTTGTTGGGACACTGGTGCATTCAAAAGCATTCCTGTATCTTGGGAAATTTAGAAAGCCAAGTGCACACTCAGGGAAAGATGCATATGCAGAAAAGACCTGAGACCTTAACCTTTCACCCTGGGCTGATTCCTAGGCTAGGTGTAAGTCTAGCTAAGTGCTGAAAGAGAGCCTGAATATAGAGCCAATCTGCAAAGACTGGAAGGCTAGTATCACAGTTTTTAGTTCATGTTATTCAAAGAAATACCTGTCAAAAAAATAGCTTAATACCTGCTAAGTAAAAGAAATTTCAATGATCACATGCAACAAGAAATAGCCAGAAAAAATTCTGGGAAATGTCACTAGACAAATGGACTACTACAACTTTTAAAAATTAATAAACCCTGACAAATCCCGAGAAGAATTTCCACAGTTACCATATTATAATATTTTTATTTCTAGGTTTTGCAAAGAAATCAAAATTATACAAATAAACAGGAAAGTATGGCCCTTTCAAATGAACAAAATAAATTGATAGAAACAGTCTCTGAAGAAGTCTGAACTTTGGACATTTGATACAAACACTTTAAAACAACTGTCTTAAATATGTTCAAAGGGCTAGAAGAAAACATGAACAAAGATCTAAAAGAAACCAGGAAAATAATGTGTGATAAAAGAGAGAATATCAAGACAAAGAAATTATAGAAAGGAACCAAATAGAAATTCTAGAGCTGAAAAGCTAAATAATTGAAATGAAAAATTCACTAGAGGAGTCAAAAGCAGATTTGAGCAGGCAGAAGACAGAATCAGTAAATTTGAAGGTAGTTCATTGACATTATCTAGTTTGAGGAGCAGAAAGAAAAAAAAAGAATGAAGAAAAGTAAACAGAATCTAAGGGACTGGTGGGACACCATCAATCAGACCAATATTCACACTATAGAAGTCTCAGAAGGAGATGAGAGAGAAAGGAACAAACATAATGGCCAAAAAATCCCCAAATCTGATGAAAGTTATGAATGTACCCATCCATAAAGCTCCATAAACTCCAAGTAGGATAAACTAAAAGAGAGCCACACAAGGAAGGTTCTAATCAAACTGATGAAAGACAAAAAAAGGGGCACCAGGAAAGCAGCAAGAGAAAAGTTACTCTTCATGAGTAAGGGAGCCTCATTAAGATTAATAGTAGATTTCTCATCAGAAACCACAAAGCTAAAAGGCAGTAGGATGTCACATTTAAAGTACTGGAAAAAGACCACATCAACCAAAGATTCTATATCCAGAGAAAACAAAGGCAGTGGATGATATATCTAAATTGCTAAAAGAAAACAAATATGTGTAAGCCAAGGATTTTATATCCAGCAAAACTGTCCTTCAAAAATGAGGGAGAAAGTAAGACATTGGAAGATTAACAAAAGCTGGAGGAGTTTGTTACCACTAGACCTACCCTACAAGAAATTCTAACAGGAGTCCTTCAGGTTGACATGAAAGGACACTAGGCAGTAACTTGAAGCTTTATTTAGAAATAAAGATCTCTACTAAAAGTAACTACATGGGCAAGTATAAAAGCCAGTATAATTGTATTTTGAGTTTGTAACTCTACTTTTTATTTTTTACATAAGAACAAACATCTATAAAACAAAATACAATATGATTATAAATCATGTTATAGAGCATACAGTGTATACAGATGTAATCTGTGATAACAGGAACATAAATGGGGGGATGTGAGAGCTGTATAGGAACACAATTTTTATATGCTATTGAACTTAAGTTGATATCAATTCAAACTACATTGTTATAAATTTAGGATGTAAAACTTAACCCCCATGGCAACCACAAATAAAGTATCTAAAAATATATATAAAATGAAATGTGAAGGAAATCAAACCAAGTCACTATAAAAAATCTACTGAACACAAAAGAAGGCAGTAATAGAGGAAATGAGGGGCAAAAAAGGTATAAGAGAAACTGAAAACAATAAATGGCAGAAACATGTCCTTTGTATCAGCAATTACATTAAATATAAATGGATTAAATTTTACAAATGCAGAGACTGGCAAGTGGGAAAAAACAGGCAAATAGATGCTGTCTATAAGAGACTCAATTTAGCTTCAAAGACACAAATAAATTGAAAGTAAAAGAATAGAAAAAGCGATTTTATGCAAATAGTAACCAAAAGGGAGCTGAGGTGGCCATACTAATATCAAAGTAAAATTAAAGTAAAAAAAAAAAAAAACTGTTACAAGAGACAAGGGAGAACATTATATGCTGATAAGAGTCAAGTTATCAAAAAGATATAACAACTATAAATTAATATGCACCTAAAAACACAGCCCTGAAGTATGTGGAAAAGAACTTTTACAGAACTGAAGGGATAAATAGACAATTCTACAATAATAGTGGGTGACTTAGATACAGCGCTTTGAATAATGGATGAATACCTACAGAGAAGGTGAGTAAGGAAAGACAGGCGCAAACAACACTATAAAACAACTAGAACATATATGGAACACTTTACCCAACAACAATGGAATACACATTCTTATCAAAAACCACATGAAACATCTCCAGGATAAACCATGTATCAGGCCAAAAAACAAGCCTCAATAAATTTATAAAGTTTGAAGTTATACAAAATATCTTGTTTGTTTGTTTTCATTATTTTTAGGTTTACTGAGGCATAATTGACAAAACTTGTATATATTTACAGTGTACAATGTGATAGTTTGATATATGTATACACTGTGAAATGATTACCACAATGAAGCTAATTAACATTCATTTCCTCACAGTTACCTTTTTTGTCATAACACCTAAAGTCTACTCTTAGCGAATTTAAAGTATTAAATATAGTATTATTAATTATAGCTGTTATGCTGTACATTAGATTCCCTAGAACTTATTCATCTTATAACTTAAAGTTTGTATCTAATGACCAACTTCTCCCCATTTCACACAACCCTCAGCTCCTGGCAACCTCTGATCTCTCAGTTTTTCTGAGTTCTACTTGTTTAGATTCCACATATAAGTAAGATCATACAATCTTTGTATTTCTATGTGTGGGTTATTTCACTTAGCACAATGTCCTCCAAGTTTATTCGCATTGTCAGAATGGCAAAATTTCCTTTTACTTTATGGCTGAATGCTATTACATTATATATAGATAGACAGACAGATCACATTTTTTTATCCATTCATCAGTTGATGGACAAGAAAGTTGTTACCATTATAGGCTGCTGTGATAATGCTGCAATGAACATGGGAGTGCAGATATATCTGTGATACTATTTTTATTCCCTTTGGATATATACCAGAATTAGGATTTCTGGAGCATATGGTAGGTTGATCTGTGTTCAGTTTACTAAAGGATCTGCATACTGTTTTTCAAATGGCCATATCAATGTACAATTTACATTCCCACCAACAGCACACAAGAGTTACTTTTCTCCATATCCTTGCCAACACAAAGTATCTTCTATGACCACAATGGAATGAAACTAGAAGTTAATAATTGAAGGAAAACTGAATAATTCACAAATATGTGGAAATTAAACAATACACTTGTGTGTGTGTGTGTGTGTGTGTGTGTGTGTACAGTCTGGGTTGCACACCATTAAGGCCCTAACCCCTGACTTGAAAATGGGCAGTAGCTGCAGAGAAAACCTGCATTGAAAATGGGCAGTAGCTGCAGAGAAAACCTGCATCAAATGTGGATTTCTTTATTTTTTTAAAAAGATTGTATTTCTTTATTTGACAGAGAGAGACACAGCGAGAGAGGGAACACAAGCAGGGGGAGTGGGAGAGGGAGAAGCAGGCTTCCTGAGGAGCAGGAAGCCCGATGCAGGGCTGGATCCCAGGGCCCTGGGATCATGACCTGAGCTGAAGGTAGATGTTTAACCAACTGAGCCACCCAGGCGCCCCATGGATTTCTTTAAATAATACACTCTTAAGCAACTAAGAGGTCAAGAAGAAATCACAAAAGAAATTAAAAATACCTGAACATGAGTGAAAACAAAAATACAACATAAAGCTTATGGAATGCAGTAAAAATAGCTATCAGAGGGAAATTTATAGCTGAAATAGTAGAATTAAAAAAGATCTCAATTCAACTACCTAACATTATACTTTGAGGAATGAGAAACAGAAAACTAAACTCAAAGTTAAGAGAAGGAAATAATGATGCTTAAAGCAGACATAAATGAAACGGAGAATAGAAAAATAAGAGAATCTATGAAACCAAAAGTTCATCATTTGAAAGATCAACAGAATTGTTCATCTTTACCTAGACTGACTCCCTAAAAAAGAGAGAAAACACAAATAATTAACATCAGAAATGAAAATGGGATTCATTACAGAAATAGCAAGTTTTATAACAGAATACTATGAACAGTCATATGCCAACAAATTAGATAACCTAGATGAAATAGAGAAATTCCTAGAAATAAATTGCCTAAACTCATTCAAGAAGAAATAGAAAATCTCCACAGATCTATAACAAGAGATTGAATGAGTATTCAAAAATCTCCCAAACAAGAGAAGGCCAACATCAGATGGCTTCAGTGGTGAATTCTTTTTTTTTAAAAGATTTTATTTATTTATTTGAGAGAGAGAGAATGAGAGAGAGCACATGAGAGGGGTTAGGGTCAGAGGGAGAAGCAGAATCCCTGCCGAGCAGGGAGCCCGATGCGGGACTCAATCCAGGAACTCCAGGATCATGACCTGAGCTGAAGGCAGTCACTTAACCAACTGAGCCACCCAGGTGCCCTCAATGGTGAATTCTATTAAACATTTAAAGAATTAATACCAATCCATCTCAAAAATCATCCAAAAAATAGAAGATAAGAGAATATTTCCTAACTCATTTTATGAGGGCAGTATTACCCTGATACCAAGGTCAGATAAAAAAAACCACTAGAAAAGGAAATGACAGACTAACATCTCTTTATAATAATAGATATATAAATACTCAACAAAATCCTAGCAAACCAATTCCAATAACTTCTTCTTTTTTTTTTTTTTAATTTTTTTTATTTGACAGAGAGAGAGATAGCGAGAGAGGGAACACAAGCCGGGGGAGTGGGAGAGGGAGAAGCAGGCTTCCCGTGGAGCAGGGAGCCCGATGCGGGCCTCGATCCCAGGACCCTGGGATCATAACCTGAGCCACAGGCAGACGCTTAACGACTGAGCCACCCAGGCGCCCTCCAATAACTTCTTAAAAAGATTATACACCATGACCAAGTACAATCTAGCCAAGAAATGGAAGGGTAGTTCAACAAAAAAGATCAATAAATATAATACATCACATCAACAGAATGAAGGAAATACCACATAATCATCTTATTTGATGCCAAAAAAGGCATCTGAGAGCCTGAGTTGGAAGGCACATGTGGGAGGAGCACATTCCCTAGCTGAACAGACACTGTGCCCTGGGATGGCTTAAATTATCAGAAACCAGAAAGTTATTAACTAGAAGTTAATAATTACTAAACCAGGAAGGTTTCTGGTAAGTTCTGGCAGGGCAAACATTCCAGAAAGGAGAAAGAAGATGGCAGTGGAGTAGGGAGGACCCTAGGCACATCTTGTCCCATGAACACAACTAGATAACCATGAAATCATCCTAAATACCTTAAATACCCCATAAATAGACCTGAAGACTGACAAAAAAGCGAGAGAAGAGGCCACACCAAAGAAGGAGCAGGAGACATGACTGGCTTTTCTAATGCACAGAAGGCAGAAACTTAGACAAAATGCCAAGATGGAGGAATCTACTCCAAATGATGGAACAAGATTAGGCCATGGCCAGAGATCAAAGTGAAACAGATATAAGTAACATGCCTGATGGAAAATGTAATGCAACAATCATACGGTACCCACTGGGCTTGAGAAGAGAAGACATCAGTGATACCCTTACCACAGAGAAAAAACAGTTAAAAAAGAATCAGTCTGAGATGAAGAATGAAATACATGAGATTGAAAACAGGCATGATGCGATTAGCATTAGGCTGGAAGAAGCAGAGGAATGAATTAGTGACCTAGAAAATGAAATAATGGAAAATAATGAAGCTGAAAAAGAGAGAGAAAGAAGAATCATGCAACAAGAGAATAGACTTAGGGAACTCAGTGTCTCCATCAAACGTAGTAACATTTGTATTACAGGAGCCCCAGAAGAAGAAAAGAGAGAAAGGGGGGAAGAAAATTTATTTCAAGAAGTAATAGCTGAAAACTTCCTTAATCTGGGGAAGGAAAAAGACATCCAGATCCAGGAGGCACAAAACACCCATCAAAATCAACAAAAACAGGCCAACACCAAGACATATTGTAATTAAGTTGGCAAAATATAATGATACAGAAAAAATCTTAAAAGCAGCAAGACAAAAGAAGTCCTTAACTTAAAAGGGAAAACCCATAAGGCTAGCTGGAGATTTCTCAATAGAAACTTGGCAAACCAGAAGGGAGTGGTATAATATCTTCAAAGTACTGAATGGGAAAAATCTGCAGCCAAGACTACCCTATTCAGCAATGCTATCATTCAGAAGAGGAGAAATAAAGAGTTTCGCAGACAAACAAAAACAAAAGGGGTTTGTGAGTACTAAACAAGCCCTTCAAGAATATTAAAGGGGACTCTGAGTGGAAGGGAAAGACCAAAAGTGACAAAGACAAGAAAGGAACACAGAAAATCTCCAGGAACAATGACAAAACAAGTAATAAAATGGCACTAAATACATATCTGTCAATAATCACTCTGAATACAAATGAACTAAATGCTCTAATCAAAAGAAACAGGGTCCTGTATCTCTGAAACAAATAATACATTATATGTTAAAAAAAAAAAAAGAAGATAGCAGGAAGGGAAAAATGAAGGGGGGGAATCGGAGGGGGAGACAAACCATGAGAGACTATGGATTCTGAGAAACAAATTGAGGGTTCTAGAGGGGAGGGGGGTGGGGGGATGGGTTAGCCTGGTGATGGGTATTAAAGAGGGCACGTACTGAATGGAACACTGGGTGTTACATGCAAACAATGAATCATGGAACAGTACATCAAAAACTAATAATGTAATGTATGGTGATTAACATAATAAAATTTAAAAAAAAGATAAAGGGTGTCAGAGTATATAGAAAACCAAGACCCACCTATACACTGCCTATAAGAGACTCATTTTAGACCTAAAGACACCTCCATATTGAAAGTGAAGGTATGGAGAAATATTTATCATGCAAATGGATGTCAAAAGAAAGAGTAGCAATACTTATCTTGGAAAAACTAGACTTTAAACCAAAGACACAAGAGGTGAAGAAGGGCAGCATACATAATAAAGGGAACAATACAACAAGAAGTCATAACACTTCTAAATATTTATGTACCCAACATGGGAGCACCCAAATATATAAAACAATTAATAATAAAGGAACTACTTGATAATAATATGATAACAGTAGGGGACTTTAATACCCCACTTACATCAATGGACAGATCATCAAAACAGAAAATCAACAAGGAAACAGTGGCTTTGAATGACACACTGGACTTAACAGATATATTCAGAACATTCCATACCAAAACAGCAGAATATAATTCTGTTCAAGTGCACATAGGACATTCTCCATAATAGATCACATATTAGGTCACAAATCAGGCCTCAAAAAATACAAAAAGATTGAAATAATACCATGCACCTTTTCTGATCACAATGTTATGAAAATAGAAGTCAACCACAAGAAAAAATTTGGAAAGACCACAAATACATGGGGGTTAAATAACATGCTACTAAACAATGAATGGGTCAACCAGGAAATCACAAAAGAAATTAAAAAATACAGGGAAACAAATGAAAATAAAAACAAAGTGGTCCAAAACCTTTGGGATGCAGCAAAAGCTGTCCTAAGAGGGAACCATATAGCAATTCAGGCCTACTTCATGAAGCAAGAAAAATCTCAAATAAGCAACCAAAACTTACACCTAAAGGAGCTAGAAAAAGAACAACAAATTAAGCCTAAAGCCAGAGAAGGAAGGATATCATAAAGATTAGAGCAGAAATAAATGATATAGAAAATAAAAAACCCCAATAGAACAGATCAATGAAACCAGGAGTTGGTTTATTGAAAAAATTAATAAAATTAATAAACCTCTAGCCAGACTTATCCAAAAGAAAAGAGAAAGGACCCAAATAAAATCACAAAGAAGAGAGGAAAAATGAAACCAACACCACAGAAATACAAACAATTATAAGAGAATATTATGAAAAACTATATGCTATGAAAGAAGTTGAAGATGACACAAAAAATGGGAAGATATTCCATGCTCATGGATTGGAAGAACTAATATTGTTAAAATGTCTATACTACCCAAAGCAATTGAGAGATTTAATGCAATCCCAATCAAAATACCAACAGCATTTTTCAAAGAGCTAGAACAAACAATCCCAAAATTTGTATGGAATGACAAAAGACCTCGAATAGCCAAAGCAACCTTGAAAAAGAAAAGCAAAGCTGGAGGCATCACAATTACAGACCTTAAGTTATATTATAGAGCTGCAGTGATCAAAATAGTATGGTATGAGCACAAAAATAGACACATAGATCAATGGAACAGAATAGAAAACCCAGACATGAACCCACAACTATATGGTCAATTAATCTTGGACAAAGCAGGAAAGAATATCCAATGAGAAAAAGAGTCTCTTCAACAAATGATGTTGGGGAAACTGGACAGGAACATGCAAAAGAATGAAACTGGACTACTTTCTTACACCATACACAAAAATAAACTCAAAATGGATTAAAGATCTAAATGTGAGATCTGAAACCATAAAAATCCTAGAGGAGAACACAGGCAGCAACCTCTTTGACCCTAGCTGTAGCAACTTCTTACTAGACACGTTGCTGGAGGCAAGGGAAACAGAAATAAAAATAAACTATTGGGACTATTTCAAAATAAAAAGCTTCCGCACTGTGAAAGAAACAACCAACAAAACTAAAAGGCAACCATGGAATGGGAGAAAATATTTGCAAATGACATGTCTGATAAAGGGTTAGTATCCAAAATATATAAAGAACTTATACAACTCAACACCCAGAAAATGAATAATCCAATTAAAAAACGGGCAAAAGACATGAATAGACATTTTTCCAAAGAAGACATAGAGATGACCAACAGACATGAAAAGATGCTCAGCATCACTCATTGTCAGGGAATTAGATATTAAAAGTACAATGAGATATCACCTCATACTTGTAGGAATGGCTAAAATCAATTACAGAAGAAACAACAGAGGTTGGTGAGGATGTGGAGAAAGGGGAACACTGTTATGCTGTTGGTGGGAATGCAAACTGGTATAGCCACTGTGGAAAACAGTATGGAGCTTCCTCAAAGAGTGAAAAATAGAACTACCCCACAACCCAGCAATTGAACTACTAGGTATTTACCCAAAGAATACAAAAATATTAATTGAAAGGGATATGTACCCTGATGTTTATAGCAGCATTATCTACAATATCCAAATTATGGCAGCAGCCCAAGTGTCCTTCGACTGATGAATGCATAAGCAAGATATGGCACACACACACACACACACACACACACACATCACACACACATACACAAACAATGGAGTATTACTCAGCCATAAAAAAGAATGAAATCTTGCCATTTGCAGTGACATGGATGGAGCTAGAGAGTATTATCCTAAGCAAAATTAGTCACAGAAATATAAATACAATATGATTTCACTCATAAGTGGAATTTAAGAAACAAAACAAATGAGCAAAAGGGAAAAAAAGAGAGTGAGAGGCAAGCCATGAGACTCTTAATTATAGCAAACAAACTGATGACTATTAGAGGGGAGGTGGGAAGTGGGAATGGGTGAAATAAGGGATTAAGGAGTGCTTGTGTTGTGATGAGCACCAGGTGTCATATGGAATCACTGTCTTGTACAACTGAAGCTAATATTACACTCTATGTTAACTTACTGGAATTTAAATAAAAACTTTTAAAAAAGGTATCTGACAAAATCCAATACCTGTTCATTATTAAAAAACTCAGAAAACTAGCAGTAGATGGGAATTCCCTCAATATAAAATAGGTTTTTATAAAAACTGCCCAGCTAACATAATACTCAATGATAAAGTACTGAAAGCTTTCCTCCTAATACTCAATGATAAAGTACTGAAAGCTTTCCTCCTAAGTACAGAAACAAGTCACAGATGTCCACTTTCACCACTGCTATTCATCATTGTACTGGAATTTCTATTCAAATAAATTAGATAAGAAAAAGAAATAAAATGAATCCATATTAAAAAGGAAGAAATAAAATGACTTCTGTATGCATATGACATAATCCCATGTATACATATGACATAATCCCATGTATACAAAATCTGCAAGAATCTGCAGGAAAAGCAACTAGAGCTAATAAACCAAATCATCATATTTGCAGATTACAAGATCAACACATACAAGTCAGGTGAGTTTCTATGAACCAACAATAAATAATCTGAATAGGAAATTAAGAAAGCAATTTCAAGTATAATTAGCAACTAAAAGAATAAAATATCTAGGAATAAATTTGAGCAATAAGGTAAAACACTTGTGTACTAAAAACTACAAAACATTGCTGAAATAAAGAATACATAAATGAAAAGAAACATTACATGTCCACGGACTGGAAACTTTAATATTACTAAGATATCAATACTATCTGAAGTGATCTACATATTCAGTGAAAACCCTACCAAAATTTTAAAAGCCTATTTTGCAGAAATGGTAAAAACTGATCCTTAAATTCATATGGAATTACAAGGAGTCCTGAATGCTAAAACAATCTTGAATAAAAATAACAAAGTTGAAGGGCTCACACATCCCAATTTCAAAACTTAATACAAAGCTACAGTAATCAAAATAATGTGATCCTGGCTGGCATAGGGACAGACATATAGACCAACAGAATAGAAGTGAGATTCCAAGAAGAAACACATAACATCTATGGCCATCTGATTTTCAACAAGAGTACCAAGCCAATTCAATGGGAAAAGAATAGTCTTGTCAACAAATGGGACTGTGACAACTGAACTTCCACAGACCAAAGAATAAAGCTGGACCCCTGTTTCACACCATATAGAAAATTAACTCAAAATAATGTATTTAGGTTAAATTCTTATATTTAGGACCAACAACCTAAATATACTAGCTAAAACCATAAAACACATAGAAGTAAATAGGAGTAAATCTTCATGATCTTGGATTTGACAATGGAATATTAGATATGACACTAAAATCATGAGATTGAAAGAACTATTTAATAAAGTATGTAAAGAAAGAGAAAAATTGATAAAGTATACTTCATTAAAATAAGTAAGAGTAAACCAAGAAGGATGAATTTTAACTTGCTGATGAGTTGGACTTTATTTTACAAATGGTAGGAAGCTCGTGAAATGTTTTAAGCAAGAAATATGAACTGGCTTTTAGTGTTCTGAAAAGATTACTTTGGTGCCAGTGTAGAGAATGGATTTAAATGCCTCTTCTTATTACTGAAGTCTAGGAATTTTTATTCTGTCACTATTTTATTGTTTAATTGTTATAAGTAAACATTGATATGTATAAAAAAACCCATTTGTGCATCACAGGACATTATCAGGGAAGCGAAAATGAAACCTATAAATTGGAAGAAAACATTTGCAAATCACATATCTAATAGGGATTTAATATGCAGAATTAAAAAAACCCCAAATCCAACAACAAAAGGCAAACAATTCAATTAAACTAGCAAAGGAAGCCAATGTGCATCTCTTCAATGAAGACATACAAATGCCTAAAAAGCCCTTGAAAAGATGCTCAACATTATTAGTCATTAGCGAAATACAAATCAAAATCACAATGATATATCACTTCTCACTAACCAGAATGGCTATAATTTTTAAAAAAGAGAAAAAAGAAAAGAAGTTATGGCAAGGATTTAGAGAAATTAGAACCCTCATACATTCCTGATCGGAATGTAAAATGCTGCAGCTGCTATGAAAAATAGTCTGGCAGCTCCCGAAAATTTAATAAGGAATTATTATATGACCCAGCAATTCTACTTCTAGGTATATACTCAAAAGAATTGGAAACAGGGACCCAAACAAATACCTGTTCACCAATGTTCATAGCAGCACTATTCACAATAGTTAATAAGTGGAAACAACTCAAGTGTCCATCAACAGATAAATGGATTAATAAAGTGTGGCATGTATATATACATTTATATTTATATTTATATTGGCATATATATATATGTGAATATTATTCAGCCATAAAAAGGAATGAAGTTCTGATACACACTACAACATGCATGAACCTTGAAAACATGCTAAGTGAAATAAGTAGACACTAAGAACAAATATTGTAGAAGATGTGGTACATATACACAATGGAATATTACTCAGCCATCAAAATGAATGAAATATTGCCATTTGCAACAACATGGATGGAGCTAGAGTGTACTATGCTAAGTGAAATAAGTCAGTCAGAAAAAGACAAATACCATATGATCTCAATCATATGTGGAATTTAAGAAACAAAACAGATGAACATATGGGAGGGGGAAGAAAAAGGAGAGAGGGAAACAAACTATAAGAGACTCTCAATGATAGAGAACAAACTGAGGGTTGATGGAGGGAGTTGGGTAGGAGATGGGCTAGTGGGTGATGGGTATTAAAGAGGGCATTTGCTGTGATGAGCAATGGGTGTTGTATGTAAGTGATGAATCACTGAATTCTACTCCTGAAAGCAATATTGCACTGTATGTGAACTAAAATGTAAAAAAAAATTTAAAAAAAGAATCTGTAAGAGATTTGTCTGACACTTGCAATAGGAGGACCTTATTTGGATCCTAATTCAAATAATGAAAAAAAGTTTTTGATGACATTTATAAGCCAACTGGAAATTGGAATGGTAGGTGGATATTTGATGATATTAAGAAATTCTGCCAATTTTTTTAGGTATGATAATGATATTGTGGTCATATTAAAATAGTCCTTATCTTTTAGAGATATATACTGAAATTTGTACAGATGAATTGATATAATATGTGTCCAAATAATTAGGGATGAGTGGGTGTAAGTATAGATGAAACAAGACTGATGAAGGGTTGATAACTATTGGGAACTGGGTGATGGATAACATGGGTGTATTATCCATGCTTTTTCTTCATATAAGAATTTCCTTCATACTATATTTTCTCCATCAATTTATTGTGAAAAATTTCAAATATACAACAAAATTAAAAGAATTTTACAAGAACACTATATATCCATTATTTAGTTTCTCCCATTTTAAAGCACAGGCTATGTCCATCTCTATCCATCCATTAATCCACCTTATTTGTATTCTTTTCAAATAAATTGTAGACTTCTGTTTCCTTTCTGATAAGTGGTTCAGCATACATATCATTAACCAATTTAATATTTGTTTAAAATATTTTCATATAAAATTTACAATGAAATGCACAAATCTTAATTATGTGCATTTGACAAATATATATACTCAGGTAACCAAAATCCCCCTCAAGATACAGAGCATTGCCATCACCCGAAATTTTCTTTGTGCCCCTTCCCAGTCAATCCCCACACATCACTTCAGCCTCTCTACTAAGGCAACTACTGTTGTGATCTTTCTACCACAGATTAGTTTTTCTTGCTCTGGATCTTAATATAAGTGAATTCACATAGTATGTACTCTTTTGTTTAATGCTTCTTTAACTCTTCATAGTATTTTAGAGTTTCATCTACTCTGTTACATGTGTCAGTAGTTGGTTCCTTTTTATTGATGAATAGTATTCCACTGCATGACTATACCAAAGTATTTTCCCATTGATGAACAACTGGGCTATTTCCAGTTTGGGCTATTATAAGTAAATATACTATTAACATTCTTTATAAGCATTTTGTGAATATAGGGTTTTTATCTCTCTTGGAATGACATTTCTGAGTCCAAAGATAGGTGTACATTTTGCTTTATAACTGCCAGCCAGAACTTTGTGCAATGTGGTTGTATCACTTTACATTCACACTGCTGGTGTATAAGACTTCCAGTTGCTCCACATCCTCACAAATATTTTCTATTATCAGATTTTGAATGTTAGCCATTCTGGTGGGCATGTAGTAATATCTTATTGTGGTCCTAATTTGAATTTTCCTGATGACTAATAATGTTGAATACATTTTCATAACCTTTCTGGCTATTCTTAAATCTGTTCTGTAAATCATCTGTTAAAATCTTTTGTCCATGTTTAATTGTTACTTTACATTTTTAATTATGCATATTAGCAGTTCAATTATGTCTTGCACACCAGTCTTTTGTCAGGTATATATCTTGACAATATTTACTCTCCAGTCTCAGCTAGTCTATAAATTTTCTTTTTTTCAGTTTCCATTTTTTAATATTTTATTTTGTATTTAAATAACATTTATATATACTTAGGGTTTGTAACATAATGATTTGATATACATATATACAGTAATATGAGTGATTACCATATAATTAATATATCATCTCCTCACATACATGATGGGCACCTGAAATCTACTCTTAGTGTATTTCCAATATTCAGTATAGTATTAATGACATTTATTATGCTGTACATTAGATCTTTAGACTTATTCATCCTCCATAGATACAACATTGTACTCTTTGACTGACATCTCCCCATTTCCCCCATGTCACTGTCCCTGGTAACCACCATTCTACCCTCTGCCTGTATGAGTCTGATTTTTTTAGATTCTGTATATAAGTGAGACCATGCAGTATTTATCTTAACCATGTGTTTCTGATGCTTTGACATCTGGGGCTTTGCTGACCCAGGACAGACTGCCCCTCCCAGGGCTAGCCAATTCTTAGAGACAGTAAACAACTTGCCTTGGAGCTGCACCTTTCATATGCAAGCCAACCAACCCAGAGCCCACACCCCAACCACCTTTATAGGGCTCTCATACTCTAAGCCACTAATCCCCTATCCTAATCACCCCAGGACAGGGACCAGACAACTAGGGTCAGCCCTTACAACCCTGAGTCTGCTGAAATTATTGCAACTAGTCAATCCTAAATCTGCTCATCTGCCTTGCGTGCTTGTTCTCACAGAAGCCACAATAAAGGCTCATGCCCTCTTTTCCTGTCACTCTGCCTCCTGACTGACCCTGGTGCTTCCCATGGCATTCACTGTGTGTCCCCTTCTCTTGGGATCTGTGAATATAGTGACTATTTTTTTCAATGGCAGTTGTCTTCTGATCTGATGGACTTGCCATACCTAAAGAAAAATAAGACTTATATTTTAAAATGAGGGTTCATTATACTATTCTGTTCACTTCCGTATATATGTGAAATTTTTCATAATAAAAATTTCTTAATGACATTGCTGCTATGAGCTGAATTGTATTACCCCAAAATTTATATTTTGAATCCTTAACCCCCAATCCTTTACAATGTGACTATATAAAGAAAATAGGGACTTTAAAGAAGTGATTAAGTTAAAATGAAGCTGTTAGTGTGGGCCCTAATCTAATCTGACTGGTATCCTTAGAAGAAAATTTGGATATACAGTGACACCAGGGATGTGTACACACAGAGAGACAAACAGGTGAGGACACAGCACAAAAAATGGCCATCTAAAAGCCATGGTGTGAGGCCTCAGGAGAAGCCAAACCTGCTGAAACCTTGGACTTGTACCCTTCAGAACTGTGAAAAAAAAAAATTTCTTTTGTTTAAGCCATTTTGTGGCATTTTTATGGCAGCCCTGGCAAACTAATACAACTGCCCACCCCAACTAGAATACCAAGTCCATTAAATTAAGACAAGGAGTAGGTAAATGAGGCATCCTTGACTCTTCTCATTTTCAGTTTTAATCAATACCTAAATATGATTCATTGTATTTTCAAATTTTTCTCTCATCTCTTCCTCTTTTTCTCTTTATTACCACTGTTCTATTCCTGGTCTTTATCATCATTCATTGGTGTCTTTGACTCTAGAGTTGTTTTCCTTAAACCTGTCCCCCACATAGCCATCAGAGTAAGCTATTAAAATGTAAATTAAATTATGCCACACCACTGCTTAATGTCTTCCAAAACCTCGCCCTTAATGTCTAGAGAAGAAAGGCCAAGTTTCTTCATATGGCATACCAGGGCCTCCATTAATGTCAATCTTTAACATTTCTTCAGCCATTAGACTACTCCCTGCCTTAACACTTTATACTCACTCTAGTAACACCTCAACAGTTGGTGGTTCCTTGAGATTTCCATGAAATGTCTTATTTTTGTACCTGTGCTAAAACTGTTGTAGGCTTATATACACTTAGGTAATTTGACAAAACTCTATTCATCTTTTAGGAATTAGTGTTTTAAACTTACCTTTTACCTTCTCTAGACAGAAAAATTGGAAAAATACATAGAATACCATAGTAACTACCAGTATATCCAATACCTAGAATTACACATTCTCAGACTTATATTTTACCATCTTTGCTTCAAATATTTTCATGTTTTAAACTTTTTTTATTGTAGAGGTTTTAAAACATTAAAAGTAGCTAGGAGAGTACAATGAACCCCCATGTATCTATCATCAAGTTTTAACACTTATCACCACATGGCCAACATTCTTTCATGTATATACTATACTACTCCCAACACTACTTCTCTATTTTAAAGCCAATCTTTGAGATATCATTTCACCTATAAATAATTCAATGTGTATCTTTAAAAGATAAGGACTTTTTAAAACAAGAAAATAAACATGATATAACACTTATATTATTAATAATAATAATTTTAAATATTATCAAATATTACCAAAATATTATCAAATATTTTGTTCAAAAATATTATCAAGTATTTTGCTCATATTTTCCCATTGCCTCATAAGTTATTTGCATTGATTTGGTTTCATATAAAATATGAATGAAATAATGAAATAAATAGAACATTGAAGATCAGGTTTAAATCTCCTTTTTTTTACTCTTCCTGTATTCTCTTCCTTCCTTCCCTAGAGACAACTAATATCATTAATTAGCTATGTATTTTTCCATTCCAGAGTAAATTCCTATATATGTATCTATGAACAATAAATAGTTTGGCTTTGGATAATTTTAGAAATGTGTGCAAATTAAATTATAATACTCTCTTGTAGTTTTAAAAATGGTTATTATAAGTTTAATACTCTTTCTTTTCTACAACTGTTTATTTGTAGCTTTCTTTTTTATTCTTGGTCAGTATTGCTAGAGGTTTCTCTATTGTGTAAATCTTTTAAAAGAACCAACTTTAGGTTCTGCTATTCTCTTTTTTGTTTTATATTTTACTAATTTGTTTTTAATTTTATTCTTTTATTTTATTGAATCTAAAATGCTGTAGGGGTGCAGGGCTGGCTCAGTCGGGTGAGTATGCGACTTGATCTTGGGGTTGTGAGTTCAAGTCCCACAATTGGGTGTGGAGATTTCTTAAAAATAAAAATCTTTAAAAATAAAATAAAATTAAAAAAAATAAAAATAAAATACTGCAAATTGTAAAACACCATTATTTCATGTGCCATTAAGAAAAAAAATACTTTGCCAATGAAATCATGATGTATAATTCATTTTGGAATGTGCATCCCAATTTCAGAGATGTTAAAATATGCAAAAATGGGTATCTTGGAATTGATGACATATAGAATTTCCTTCCATCTATTTGAGTTTACTTTTCTCCATTAGATTCTTTTAAACTTATTGAGACTTGTTTTATGACAATATGGTTTATCTTGGTAAATGTTCTATGTGTACTTAGAAAGAATATGTATTAAGCCATTGTTAGGTAGAGTGTTTTGTAGATATCAATTAGCTCAAGTTGGTTGATAGTGCTAATGTATTTGATATTCTTACTGATTTACTGTCTAGTTTTCCTATCAATTGCTGAGAAAAGGATGCTGAAGTCCTTAAACATAATTATGAATTTGTCTGTTTCTCTTCTCAATTTAGTAGTTTTCATGCGCTTTGAAGCTTTATTGTGAGGTGCCTACACATTTAGGATTGGCATGTTTTCTTGGACAAATTTAAATAATGTAATATTCTTTTTTTTTTTAAGATTTTTTTAAATTTTTTTTTTATTTATTTGAGAGAGAGAGAATGAGAGAGAGAGAGAGCATGAGGTGGGAGGGTCAGAGGGAGAAGCAGGTTCCCCACTGAGCAAGGAGCCTGATGCGGGACTCGATCCCGGGACTCCAGGATCATGACCTGAGCCGAAGGCAGTCGCTTAACCAACTGAGCCACCCAGGCGCCCCTGTAATATTCTTCTTAATTCCCTGCTCTGAAATCTACTTTGATGATGTAAGTATAGCCGTTCCAGCTTTCTTTTACATGCTATATATTTTCCATCTTTTTATATTGTATCTTTAAGTTTAAAGTGGATCTCTTTTATTTTTTTAAAGATTTTATTATTTGAGAGAGAGAGGGAGAAGCAGGCCTCCCATTGAGCAGGGAGCCCAATGTGGGGCTCCATCCCAGGACCCCAGGATAATGAACTGAGCCAAAGGCAGACGCTTAACCGACTGAGCCACCCAGGTGCCCCTAGAGGGTCTTTTGAGATGGTATATAGCTGGGTCTTACTTTTTTATCCAATATGATAATCTCTGCTTTTTTACTGGGGTGTTCATACTATTTATTTTAATGTAATTAACAGTATGACAGGGCTGCAATTTGTTATTTTGCTATTTTTTCTATTTTACTCATTTGTTCTTTATGTCCCTTTTTCTCTTGTCCTGCCTTCTCTTGGATTGAATATTTTAAAAAATAATTCCATTTAGCTCTACCGTTGACTTATATTAGCTTTTTTTTTTTTTAGGGGTTGCTATAGGATTTGTAATATACAACTTTAATTTATTACAGTCTACATCCAAGGGATTTTATGCCATTTTGTGCATATAGTGTAAGAACTTCCTAATCGTATATCTCCATATCCTCTCTTGCCTTTGTGCACTTGTTGTCATACATTTTACGTCTATATAAACTACAAAATTTACATTTTTATTATTTTTCATTTAAAAGAGATAAAAATTGAGAAAATATATTTTATTTTACCTGTACATTTACTATTTCTGGTGCTTTCTTTATTTAGATCTAAATTTCCATCTGTATTATTATTTTTCTGCCTGAAGAACTTCCTTTATTATTTTTCATTGTGCAGGTCTGGTGGTAATGAATTCTCTCAGTTTCTGTTTTGATCTTTATTTTGTCTATTTTAAAAGATATATTCACTGTGTATAGAACTCTAGGTTTACAGGTCTTTTCATTGTCTTTTGGATAATATACTTTCTGAAGAGAAATCTGTTGTTATACTTGTCTTTGTTCCTCTGTATATAATGTGTCTTTTATCTTTTCCCTTTGGCTTCTTTTAAGATTGTTTTTTATCACTGGCTTTCATCAATATATGTGTGCTTTCCTATTAAATAATTTTTTGTCTCCTTGTTCTATTACTTTAAGAGAGGAGTGTGTTATGACCATAAATTTGTCAATTGCTCCTTTTAAATCTACTGGGTTGGGATGCCTGCGTGGTTCAGTTGGTTAAGCGTCTGCCTTCGGTTTGGTCCTGGGATCAAGTCTGCATTGGGATCCCTGCTCAGTGGGGAGCCTGCTTCTCCCTCTGCCTACTGCTCCCCCTGCTTGTGTACACATTTCTCTCTCTGATAAACAAACAAATAAATAAAATCTTTAAATAAAAAAAATCTTTAAATTAAAAAAATAAATCTACCAGGTTATTTACAGTTTGAGGTTATATTATTAGATGTATACATTCCTGTTTGTTATTATCTTCTGGGTAGAATGTCACTTTTATCATTCTATATTGTTTTATCTTTATTTACAGTTTCTGCTTCATATTTTATCTCATATTAATATTGCTATACCACCTTTCCTTAGGATAAGTCAGGTATATTTTTTTTGCCATTCCTTTATTTTCAACCTTTCTATATAAATTTGCTTAAGTGTCTCTTATATACAACATATAACTAGATTAAATTTTTAAAACTGATACCTGAAAGTTTAACATGTTTACATTTATTGAAATTACTGATGTATTTGGAACTATTTCAGTTATTTCTTTTTTAAGATTTTATTTATTTATTTGAGAGAGAGAGAGAGAAACAGCATGAGAGGGGAGAGGGTCAGAGGGAGAAGCAGGCTCCCTGCTGAGCCGGGAGCCCAATGTGGGACCTGATCCCAGGACTCAGGGATCATGACCTGAGCTGAAGGCAGATGCTTAACAAACTGAGCCACCCAGGTGCCCCTCAGTTATGTTATTTTGTGTTTTTTCTTAATCATGCTTTTCCTTTCTTTTTTTCTTCTTTTCCACCTTCCACTGTCCTGATTAAATTTTCACAATTCCCCCTTTTTTTCTGTACTGCTGCTTTGAAAGTTATACCCTCTATACCTATTCTTTTAGCATGCCCTTAAAATTTTAAATTTCATGTTTGAATTTACAAAGCCTACAGTTCATCAACCACTACTTTTCTCCATAAAGATTCAATAACCTAAGAATGCTTTAATTCTCATCTTCCCACCCATCTTATTTTAAATAGTATTTTAGTTTTACTTTATTTCAAATCCCATGAAATTATTTACCATTGTTATTAATTTTTACTGCCTGTTTTTATTTATATTTACCAATATTTTACCAACTTCTAAGCTCACCATTTCTTCTTGCAGTTTGATACCTCTTTTTGGTTTCATTTTACTTCTTTCAAAATTCTTTAGTAACTCACTTATTGAGACAATATGAATAATAACTCTCATAGTCTCTGAATATCTAAAAATATATTTATTTCACCCTCAAAGTTCATTTCAACATAGAATTCTAGGTTGGAAAATACTTTCTTTCAACATTTTGAAGACATTATTCCATTATCTAAGGCATCTATTGTCACTGATAAGAAATCTTCCAGTCTGGGGCGCCTGGGTGGCTCAGGCGGTTAAGCATCTGCCTTCAGCTCAGGTCATGATCCCAGCGTCCTAGGATCGAGCCCGGCATCCGGCTCCCTGCTCAGCCGGAAGCCTGCTTCTCCCTCTCCTACTCCCCCTGCTTGTGTTCCCTCTCTCTCTGTCTCTATGTCAAATAAACAAAATTAAAAAAAAAAAAAATCTTTAAAAAAAAAAAAGAAATCTTCTAGTCTAATTATATTCCTTTTGTAGATAAATAGGCATTTTCTTTCTGGCAGTTTTTAAGACATTTACTTACTATCGGTGATGCTGTGCAGGTTCACTATGATAGGTCTGCATATAAATTTATTTAATTTTTCTGCTTAGGATTCTTTGTGATCCTTCAATCTAATGATTCATATATACCCTTAATTTTGAAAATGTACCTCTTCAAATATTGCTTCTCCCTGATTATCTCTAGTATGTCCTCCTGGAACTTTTCTTAGACATAAATTGAACTTTCTCACCCTATCCACCATGTTTCCCAACTTCTTTTTTACCTTTCCAATCTCTTTACCTATCTCTGGTGTGATTTCCTCTGTATCTATCTTCCAAATGTACTAATTATCTCTTCATTTGCTTCCTCTTCAAAGCATATATTTAATATATTAAATTAATATATTTAATTTAATAAATTATACATTAAGTTTATATATTTAATTTGATAAATACATATAATTAATTTATACAATATTATAAATATATATAATTATTTTAATAGCTATATTAAATATATAAATTAAATTTATATATTTAACTTAATAACTATATTAAGTTAAATGTGTCATGTTTAATATATAATTTATTAAATATAAATTTAATATATAATTATTAAATCAAATTTAAATTTAATATACATTTAATATGTATTTATATATTTAACTTACAGTTTCTGTTCATTCCTTTAACTTTTTAAACACGTATTTATTTTAAAGCCTCTTTCTGATTGGTTTAGTTATTTCTAGTTCCTAGGCTATAAATTTTCCCACATTACATCTGATCACATTGCCTCAAAGAAGTTCATTTTCTTGGAACGTTTGTAATTTTTTAACCATGAATTCATCTTCTGTAGACATTTTCTATAGGAGTCCCAAATACCCTATGTTGTAAGATGTCTCCCTTTGAGGCAGTTTCACACTTACCTTTGTCAAAACTTTAAGGGTTTCACTGATTTCAGACCAGATGCTACTGTTAACTCCTTAGCTCAGTGTCCTCACCATTATAGTCAATTGAACGGTGACCACACCTCAATGCTGCACAGGTCTGGGATTTCAATTTCTCTCAGGTGGGACTTTTTCCCAACCATTGCCCAGAGGATACAGGAAGCTCCTTGACACTTCCCCATGCTGATGGGCCTACTTTCTCTGGTCTTTCATAACCTTCCAATTCTATATTAGTCCTACTTCACATGTACGAGGTTTGTGGTCTGGACCCTCCTTTCCATATGGTTATTACACCTCAGCCCACAATCAATTAGGCCTCTATCTAGTTCTGAAATGCCTGAGAGCAGTTTTAGTTTTAGTCCTACTCACTGCTAAATTTAAATTCTTTTGTTTTTGGCACCTAAGGATTTTTCATTCTTGTTCTGAGCTTGGTCATATATTTATATTATAATGATTTCCCCCCTTATTTTCTTTGTTTTAATTTTTTTTTGGGGGGGGATGCAGACTTTAGATCCTTTTGTGGATTCTTGATCTGCCAGATTGACAAGAAGTCAACCTCAAGATAAGAATAACTCAAAAAGCAAGAAAGACATAAAATGTTAAAAAGTTTAGTCCAGAGAGATGACCCTTATAAGATCAGATTTAAACCACTCTAAGGAACTAAATAGTATTATGAAATTTCTTCAGAAATGAACCCAATATTCAGACCAGTCAACCCATTAGCAAAGAAAGGAACTAAAACTATCTTTTAAGCTTTATTTATTTTCAAATAAAAATTAAACTTCCTACTTTATTCTTCTGGTAATTAAAAATTAAAAATCCCTATATTTGAAGGGATGTATTATCAAATAACCAAATTGGTAAATATAGGCTTGTTTATATTTACTTTCACTTTGGTGATGATACCAAATTGTTTTAAAATTGAGACCAGTACTTTTGACAAGGACCTAAACTAATGTAAATAAAAAACAAAAAAAAGTAACATTATGTATCTATTTAAAGTACTTATATTATGCTAGAGAGAGGCATGACACAAAAATGCAGAATAAAATCAAATAGTAATCTGTATATAATAATGTTCCATAAAGATTTCATAAATAATAATCATCATCAAAGCAACATACGTTGGAAAATGCTTGGCATGTCTGGTTTATTTCCTTTTGTCTGTGCAGAAGTTTCTGGCTGAGGTACGGGAACCCTATAAAAGATGGAAAAAAGATAACAAATAATTACAAAAAGACACTTGAATGAAAAAAACCTAATTGGTTCCATTCAGAATTTATTCTAATTCAATCAGTTTGCAAAATATATAGGTTTAGTTTCTTAAAGTAATGCACTAAAAATTTAAGGAAAATATATACAAGTTAGGAACAAATATGCATATATAACTTAGTTCAAATACTGCAACAGATTTTTTAAAGATTGTATTTATTTATTTACTTGAGAGGAAGAGAGAGAGCAAGCGAGTAGGGGGAGGGGCAAAGGGGAGGGAGAGAAAGAGGGAAAGAATCCCAAGCAGACTCCCCGCTCAGCACAGAGCCCAAAAGAGGGCTTGATCTCACAACCCTGAGATCATGACTTGAGGCAAAACCAAGAATCCGATGCTTAACCGATTAAGCCACCCAGGCACCCCAAATACTATTGCAGATTTAAATGTTCTTTCAATAAGGCGTATTCCACAAAAGGAAGTATTTAACTTTATTAAATAGCAACTAAAGATGGATGGATGGAGATATATATATATATATCTGGGAAACTGTCTGGCCTAACTGTCCAGCCTCCAGCCTCTTTTCAAAGTTTTCTATAAGTCTCATGCTGCTTCAAACTCGTATTCCTCCTTTGAAATTTAACTCAAGCATTAATTCCTAAAAGAAGCCATCCTTGATCTCTAGTCAAAGCTCACTACTCCTTGTACATGCTGTTGCTCTCATAGCACCATGAATAAACTTCTATCACAGCATTCATCACTCTGTGTCCAAATTACAGGTTTATGAGTCTGTCTCTTCCAACAGATTCTGCTATAAGCTCTGTTATAAAGTCTACAAAAGTATAGACTTTATTTATTTTTGTATCTCTATATACTATCTACTCAATAACTATTTATTGAACTGAAATAAATGGAGGAAAAGGGAAGTATCTTATTCTGAAACTGAGGAGAAGCCTACTTTTATAAGGAAAGATTTCCATCTTGTGGGCTATTAGCATATTTCTGTGATGAGTTTTTTCTACTGTATTTCCAAAACTAAAAGCATAAAGTAAAACAGAATGTCATATTGTTGAATGCCACGTAATATTGCTCAACTTATTTTATCAATGGATTTTTTCTTATAATGGTAGTATTCGTTATTTTGCTAATGAGTTATTAATGAACTAAAAAGAAATAGCTTTTATGAAGGAAGCATGCATCCATTTATTTACCTTTAAACCCCAGCAAATAAAAACATATTTTATAGTTGTAATTTGAACTTCTTTCAGTCATTGAAAACATGGTATTTCTAGAAATTAGAAAGCTGAAAACATCACCTGTGAAAGAAATCTAACTAAAAAATAGTTAAATTACATGTATTTTGAGATCCTTAAACAGCATGTATCTACTGTTTAATACATATGATTAGGAAGTGACTTTTTCCATCTGAAACAAATTAGAAGAAATAGTTTTCAAAACCCTAACAGCACCATTACATTGTACAGAACTTTTAAAAAGTAGCTTAGGAGATTTTTACTGGAATATGTAATCATCCATTTGTAGGACTTAAATGTCTTAAAGATGAGGGGATAAATGACAGAAGTGGAGGTATACAATGTCTACAGGTATCAACTGAGGAAAATGAAAAGAGAGATGAAAAGTGAAAAGATAAGTGTAGAAAAATAACTGAGGAAGAGAGGGAAAAGAGAGCTATAGGAAGAGAACATTGCATATGCTGGGTAGTGGCAGAATATTATAAAAATTATGTCAGAGACTCTAAGTTGTACTCTAATCTTGTGCTTTTGTCAACTTATTGACCTTTTTTTTTTTTTTAAAGATTTTTATTTATTTATTTGACAGAGAGAGAGATAGCGAGAGCAGGAACACAAGCAGGGGGAGTGGGAGAGGGAGAAGCAGGCTTCCTGCCGAGCAGGGAGCCCGATGTGGGACTCAATCCCAGGACCCTGGGATCATGACCTGAGCTGAAGGCAGACGCTTAACGACTGAGCCACCCAGGCGCCCAACTTATTGACCTTAGGTAAATGTCATACAGATTCTATAGAATGTCATTCTCTCATCTTTATATCAGGATTATAATTAACATTATTGAGGTCTTAGAAAGTATCTTTCATGCACAGAAATTAAAAGTACTTAATATACATACATACACATATGTATAAACCCTATATTTTATCTTTTCTGAATCTCAGATTTCTCTTTTATAAAATTGAAATAATTATCCTGTGCCTTCCTCACTGGGATGTTGACGTTCAAATGATGTAATATAAATAATTTTACACTGTATATTGAAGTTCTCTATACAATTAAATGAAGGAATATTTTCAGTGCCTTCTACCTAAGAAAAGCAGAAGATACTACACAAAAAGGACCAGAATATAGAATTTCTTTGAGAAATTGCTAATATAAGCAAATTAGCAATAATTTACAATGATCAAAAATGCTAAAGTCTTTGTGATCATTAATTCAAATTAGCAAATGCTTTTCAGGCAACAACCATTATTTAAAAACTTTTCCTATGGTGTCTTCTGCTTTTCTTAGGAGGAGAATTGAAAATGATTTTTTTGAAAATGATTTTTAAGGATTCATCTAACCATGGCGTGATTTTCTCTCTTTATAGAGTACATATTACCAAGAGAATGAACTGAAGAAGTTTTAATGTCTGTTGATTATATTTTATTTCTCAGTGCTAACTTTTGAATGAGTAGATGGATTTTGACTACATTTTACTATCTAACAGAGAGCACCATGGTTCACTAGCTACCATTTGTATTAAAATGTTAATATAAGCTCTTAAATGGTCATATTTCTTATTATTATACCAACAGAAGCAGATCAACAGATGATCTAGATGGACAAAACAGATATACAACCTCAAAAGTAAATATCTAAAAAAGAATCAAATGGGCTTTCTACAGCTGAGAAAGAAAACAGCTGAACTTTAGAACTATGGCACAATAAAGAACATATCTGGTCTTTGTCTCTGGTTCCTGGTTCAAAAACCCTTAGAATTTCCATAGTGACAAGAGTACCTCCGTTATGCTAATGAGGTAACTCATGGTGAGCCCCTAGACAGTTTGAAGATAAGAACTGTTATCAGATACATTAAGCATACGGCTCAAAGGTTGAAACACCGAACTAGCCTAACCTCTATTACGGGGAGGGGAGCTGAAGATCAAGCTCAATCACATGGCCAATAATTTAATCTATCATGCCTAAGTAATGAAATACCCCCCCAAAAATCTGGACATCAAGACTTGGTGGATCTTCGTGGTTGGTGAACACATTGATGTACCTACCAGGAGAGGCACAATAAGTTCTAGGGATCCTACATACATTATGGTGACTACAGTTAACAGTACTGTAATACATACTTGAAAGTTACTAAGAGTAAATGTTAAATGTTCTTACTATAAAAAAATAATAGTTATGTGAGGTCATGGATGTGTTAAATAATCTTATTGTGGTAATTATTTTGCAATACATACATGTATCAAATCATCACACTGTACACCTTAAATTTACAAAGTAATATATGTCAGGGGCGCCTGGGTGGCTCAGTTGGTTAAGTGACTGCCTTCGGCTCAGGTCATGATCCTGGAGTCCCGGGATTGAGTCCCGCATCGGGCTCCCTGCTCGGCAGGGAGTCTGCTTCTCCCTCTGACCCTCCTCCCTCTCATGCTCTCTGTCTCTCATTCTCTCTCTCTCAAATAAATAAATAAAATCTTAAAAAAAAAAAGTAATATATGTCAATTATATCTCAATAAAGCTGTGAAAAAATAAAATAAATATCCTTAGACCACTAAAAAAAGAAAAAAGAAATGAGACATAGGTGGTTTCTACCACCAGTTGTATTCAACACTGTAGTAGAGGTCCTAACCAGTACAATAATGCTAGAAAAAGAAATAAAAGCAAAATGATTGGAAAGGAAGAAATAAACCACAAGTATTTGCAGATTACACGACTTATACAGAGAAAATTAAAAAAAAAAAACCCTACAAACTCAGAATAAGTGAATTTATCAAGGTTGCTGAATATAAGCTCAGGATACAACCAAAAACAGTTCCCTGATTGGGCACAACTACCATTAAAGACTAGAGTTTTAAAAAATCTTAAAATCTAAAATGATTCTATACGTCAACTGCTTTATTAGTGTCTCGGTTATCTTTCTGCTTCAGAAAAACCAAAAATGTTAATTATATACAATTCATAATGGATAAAGTTTATATAGGAAAGATTCATGCTTAAATAACTGGTCAACAAATATAAGCTATAGTATTTTAAATTTAAATAAAATGTATTTTTTTTTGTAGTTCCTCATTTTAAACTCATTGTCAAGTAGTCCATGCCAAGCGTGGCAGATAAGAGGGTTCTGTTATGGGTTATATTATGTCCCCCAAAATTCATGTTGAAGTCCCAACCCCCAGTATCTCAGAATGTAATCTTATTTGGAGATAGTTTCACTGAAGAGATAAATTAGTTAAAATAAGTTCATACTGGGGTGGGTGGGCCCCTAATCCAATGTATCTGATGTCCTTATAAAAAGGGGGAATTTGGACATAGACACAGATTGGGGGTGAGGTTTCTACAAGCCACAGAACGTCAAAGATTGCCAGAAAACCACCAGATGCTAGGGGAGAGACAAGGGGCAGATTCTTTCACACAGTGCTCAAAACAAACTGACCCTGCTGAAACTTTGATCTTGGACTTCTAGCTTACAGAACTGTGAGGTCTTAAGTTTCCATTGTTTAAGTCATACAGTTTTTAGTACTTCATTATAGCAGCCCTAAAAAATGAATGCAGATTTGGGTACCAGGAAGTGGAGTGCTACTGTAACAAATAATTTAAAAGGTGGAAGTGGCTTTGGAATTGAGTATTACATAGAGGCTGAAAGAGTTCTGAGAGAAAGCTTTTTGTCTTAGAGAATATGTATGTTTTTTTGAGAGTATATATGTTGTTATGAACAGAATGTTGCTAGAAATATGAATGTAAGAGGTGCTTCCGGTTAAATCTCAGACAGAAATGAGGAATGGGTTATTGGAAACTGGATGAAAAGCGATCCTTGTTATAAAGTGGCAAAGGTCTTTGCTGAATTGTGTTCTGTTGGATGGCAGGTGGAACTTGTATGCAGTGAACTTGCATATTTAGCTGAAGAGATTTTTAAGCAAAGTGTTGAAGGTGAAGCCTGGTTTCTCCTTGTTGCTTATAGTAAAATACAAGAGGGGAGAGAGAAGTTGAGAAATTGTTAAGAAAAAAGGAACCAAAATTTTGATACTTGGAAAATTCTCAGCCTATCTATACTGCAAAAATGAGAAAGCTTGCTCTGGAAGGAACACCAACAGTGTTGTTGGACAACCATTTGCCCAAGGCTTGTGATTTGTGGATCCCATCAACCATCTCAGTAGGCATGCTGCTAGCTTGGACTGAAAGGGACATAGGTAGGATGAAATCCGATTTCTGGGATTCTACAGTCAGGAAATGAGTTGCTAAGAGATAATCAGCAGTGATCATGTGTTATCTTTCAAGAAAAGGGACAATGATCCCTCAGTTCCAGAGGGCAGGGGCAGCACTCAGGGCCAAGGAAGTGGGGCTACCATCCTGGTGGGCCCAGAAGATACAGTATCCTGCCAGAGAGGATAATTCTGGAGGCTTGAAATCAATTGGAATTGGTCCTGCTAGGTTTTGAACTTGCTTGTGATGCATGACCCCCTTTCTTTCCAATTTATCCCTTTTGAAATAGGAATGCTTATCCTCTGCCTGTCTTATCATTGTGTTTTGGACAGATAACATGTCTAGTTTCACAGGTTCACAGATGTAAAGAATTTTGCCCCAGGATGAAATCACCCTGCATTTCAACAGTACATGATTTAGATGATGTTCAGATGAGAGTTTGGACTTAGAGTTGATGTTAGTAAGGGTTAAGATTTCTGGGATGTTCTGATGGGTTGAACATATTTTGCATGTGAGAAGGACATGAATTTTTAGGGGTCAGAGGGCAGACTGTTATGGGCTGAACCATGTCCCTACTAAGTATCAATATGACTACCAATACATAACCAATTACATCTTCAATAACCCTCAGAATGAGACCTTTTTTGGAAATAGGGTCACTGAAGATATAATTGATTAAGATGAGGTCTTACTGGAGTAGAACAGTACTCCAGAATAGGTCCCTAATCTAATATGGCTGGTGTCTTTATAAGAAGGGAAAATTTGAACACAGGTATGCACACAGGGAAAATGCCATGTGAAAATGAAGACAGAGATTGAAGTGATGCTTCTAGAAGACAAGGAATGCCAAAGATTGCCATAAACCACCAGAAGCTAGGGGAGAGGTATAGAAGAGATTCTGCCTTGCAGTCCTCAGAAGGAACTCACTCTGCCAATGCTTTGATCTTGGATTTTAGCAGCCCTAGAAAACTAATACCACTTCTAGTGGAATTGGTCATTTTACACGGTAGAAATAAAAAAAAAAATAATATGCTACGTGTATACTTAATACAAATGACTTACAGTTTGGCATATGGCCCTTGCAGAATTCTTTTTTTCTTGGTAGGGCTCAAGCTTGTATATGCAGTTTGAAAACACTGAGAGCTCACAGGATCATCATCTTGATGCCGTTTATTATTATCTCTTTCCTGACTTTGATTTTCTCTCCTAGCTGCTTGGGATGTTGAGGGTCGGTTAGCATTCTAAAACCAAAAATTTAGAGAAAACATTTTAAACATTCACAAAAATTATTTTTCTTAAAAGACTATAATTTTAGTTTATCCATTTTTTATAATCTTAAGAGTTATGACAACATTTTTGCAATCATAAAAGTGCTTTCATAAAGCTGATTTATAGATAGGATTATATTTATCCTAATGCATCTGGTATTAAAATATTTTTTAAAGGAAGGTAAATAAAAGTCCTTCTTATACTAATATAACTGAAAAAAGTTGGATTAGATGCTATCTCCATATGAACAGAAATCCTAGAAATAAGTTTTTAAAAGACAAATTCACAGAAAAAATTAACTCCTTTGTCTTGATTGTGCCTAGATTCCAGTAATGGCCTTTTCTACTAGAGCCTTTATCCTACAAGAGTCATTGCTATGTCTTAAAAAATCTGGGTGAGACTGCCATGCCAGATACGAAGATAAAAATTTCCTGTGAAAGTGTTCCTATAGTTCTGGCCTGGACAAAAGGAATGGAAAGAATATAATCATACATACCACCTGGGAATTTAAGTAAAAAGAATCATAATAGGCTCAAATTATGCAGAAAGCAAAAATAAGATACCGAGTGTTGAAGGCCTTGGGAAATATCAGAGGCTGTGAACTTCAGCCCAGCCTGCTCCAAAATAAATGAGAGAAAAAGGAAACAAACGAAACACATAAATGATTTTTTTTCCCTCTGAGGTTTACATCATTAAGCGTCAATACATGTGAGTTCTGAATAAAATGTACAAGGTACCAATTGTAATCATGATCGCAGTGCATTCAGAGATATACTATTAATTCTCTGGCACCATACCCGAAGTGTTTCTGATGCTGAGGCACTTTCAGTTGCACTGGCATGGGGGATATACTTTATAACAGTAATTATCCCCTGAATTGCAATGCGCTTTTGTTCCCTATACTGCAAGTCTTCAATCTCCTTCCTCACTTCACTTATAGCTGTCAAGAGCGACTCAACTGCAAAAGAATAATTCCGGGGAAATTGTAAGTTTTAAAGAACTGAAATGATAAAAATAAGAATTAGATTTGCAATGTCATTTCACAACATGAAATCATAAACTTGCTACATAACTTAAATTTGTGAAATTTATGTTGATGCTTGACATCATCCCCTTATGCAATTTTTGTAAAATAGGCAAAATATAGTTATCAGTTAAATTGAGATACAGTCCTCTAGTCTGGAGTCTTAATTTGAAACAGAAATTTTGCATATTGAATGTATAGTTGACCACTGAACAACAGGGGGGTTAGGGGCACCAAACCCCTTGCAGTCAAAAATCCATGTATAAATTTTGACTCCCCCAAAACTTTACTAAGAGCCTACTGTTGACCAGAAGCCTTATCGACAACATAAACAGTTGATTAACACATATTTTCTATAAATATTATATACTGTATTCTTACAATAAAGTAATCTAGGGAAAAGAAAACATTAAGAAAATCCTAAGAAAAAAACATTTACAGTACTGTATGTGTATTTATTGAAACAAATCACATATAAGTGGATCTGTAAAGTTCAAACCTGTGTTGTTCAAGGGTCAACTGTAATTTACACATCATATTTCAAAGTATAAAGTGTTGCCTAGCCACTGCACAGAAATATACATTTTAATATATACAACCATATACTACATATTGCTGGCATTATGAAGTACAAGAGGATGCCAATATTTAGATGATGGTAGGTCAGTATTTCAAGGTTTCTCTTTTTTTCCCCAAACCATGCAATTATCCCACAGCTTTTAAAAAAAGAATATACTTATATTAAACTCTTCAACCATCATATCTTAATTCTACTAAAGTAAATTAATGTTAGGCCTCTCATCAGTACTTATTCTGCACCTCATTTATTTTGGTGTCATTTTTATTTAAAGGTAGCGCTCAACTGTGTAATATCCAATATATATCATTCCACAAGAGTAGCATAATACAGTGTCAGTATTTTGTTATCAAATTATCCAGTGTCTCCTTGATATCTTTAGTCTCTGTATGTAATGTCATAGGAGTTGGATCTACTAAAGTCAGATTTGATCTCAATAACATTGAATCAAGATATGATGTCCAGTTAGTCATCATCTATGTTCTCCCTTCTCCTAGTCTAATAAAATCCAAATATTAACCTTTAGGAGGCATGACATGTATTTTTAGATCTTCATAGAGACAAAATTTTTATCAGTGAGTGTTGCTACATATTAGCTCATGATATCTGTCACACGTATGGCATAGAAACATATCATACATGACGAATAATTACATTAGTACCTTTGACAGAACTACTATACTTTGAAAATGTCTCTGGCACTGGTGGATAGGGGTAATATCCACCAATAACAGTATTCTTCACTTCCTCAGAATCGGTCCTTGTTTTAATCCAATGAATAAAGTTTTTTACCTTGGTGTCGTTGGTATATGGCTGGCCTCTATGACCTTTTTGCAAGAAAGGTAAAACCAAAAAATGAGAAAAAAAACTCACTGTAATGAATTGTATGGACTTTTTTGGTATAAAAACAGTATATCAAAATAATCTCTTGTGTCACCAAGAAAAGAAGTTCATTTATTCACTGTGTAGCAGATTACACTTAATATGTATACAAAAATTATCAAAGACAGTAAACCAATCCTATGTTGAGAAGGAAATCAGACATATTAGAATTTAAGTGGACTAAACCATAGCTGCCTACAGGATAAAGTCATAATGAAAAGAAAACTAATAATCTGGATTTTTCTAACTATCAAAATGGTTGGCATCTTCTTAAAAAACTGATTTTTAAATCATGTATTAACCTAAAGGTATGGCATCATGTTTGAACTGAATTGCCTATGATATAGCTCAGCATTTAAATTCATGTTCTTAAAACATATTTAACAGTATCATTTACATGTGATTATTGTTAGTATTTATAAAATGAGGTATTGACAAAGATGTGTATTACATCCTTCCTAGGACTCTTCTACTGACAAATTTTTTAATTATCAACATGGTAGTGTGTGAGTAAGCACACCACTCCACACTATTTCTTCACTCATCTGGAAACTTTAAACTTTATTGTTTTGACCCCGTTATCAGAAAGAACGGAGAAAAAAGATGTGCTTGTAGACAACTAATAAGACTCTTCTTGTTATATAAGTAAAACCTGAGATCAGGGACCAAAGTTTGATGAACATTTTTAGTTAGTATTTAAAAATATTGTTTATTGTATCCATATTGTGATATAGGGCCTAACAGTCTTCAATCTATCAAAGCAATTTATGATTATCTACCTTACATCAAGCAGGAATTAAAGTTAACCCAAGGACATAAATGCAATTCTCCAGTGAGTCACAAAATCATTGCTTCAGTCATCATTAATCTAGAAGCAATACATTTCATAGGCTAAATATTCTTTGCCAAAACATCCTTACAGCAATAAAGGAGGTCAAAACAAAGCTATCTTGTGGTTGAATGTTGTGATGTAAAAATTAATTTAATTAATAGAAAATATATTACATCTCCAGTAAAGTATAAACCAAGATATTGCTCACCAGTAATAAACACTCGACTCTCATTTGTAGTGGTTAGGTAAAGCAGTTTAGGTACTTGAGTGTCATTCCTGACAACTTTCAACTGTGTACACACGAAATAGGTCACTGTAGAAAATGAAAACAGTTATGAAGAAACTTCGGCCTTTCAAAGAGGACATACCAAGATCAGTATCTAACACAGTGCTTCTCAAACTTTAATGAACATAGGAATCACCTGGGACAACTGTTAAAATGCGAATTCAGATTCAGTAGTTTTAGAGTGGGGCCTGAGATTCTCCACTTCTTGATAAGCTCTCAGTGATACTAGCGTTGCCAGCCCTTTGACCACACTGGGAGCAACAAGGATCTAACACTTACCTTTTTCTTTAGATAAAGGATCTAACACTTACTTTTCCTTTAGAAAGTACAGTGGCTGCACCTAACTGAAGTTACTGCTTGCACAGTTAAAGATGGCAAGTCTCTCTAATCAGGCATACAACTGAGTGTGAACAGTTATTTCCTACAGAGAAAAAACGCTTAGTTTCTCCAGGATGCTTTTACTGATTAACCCAATCTAACACTGATCCCTGAATTACTCTGACTCCTTCCACCAGATAGGGGTATACACTGTTAACTTGAATTTCCTTATGCATGTGTTTATCTTAATTAGACTTTAAGTCTCCACGACAGGGCTTATACAACCCATTCTTTACTATTCACCTTGCTGAATTGTTTTCAACTGTCTATCAATTAGTTAGGTAAAGTTTCATTAAGCCAACAACATTTTTTTAAATTTTAACTTATCACATGCCCAAAATGGTTATGGTCTTATGAACTAGGAAATGAAGAAATAAATGTAAATACTTGTATCTCACAATAATGGTAAGTTCTCATTTGAGATAATACTTCCCTAGAGTATGATAATAACGATAAATCCATTCACTGTATCTAACATTTCCTAATTCTTTATCTTATAGCAACAAAAATAAATCTGTTGAAATGACTAAGAGTAACTCTCAACTAACATCACTCTTCCTTTATTTACAAAACTACAAATATGTCACTATTCATGGTTAAAGATCTTGATATAGGAATATCACAGAAACTTCTAATTCTCATTTCATGACTGTTAAAAATCAGACATTCCGACCTGACACCTTCTAGCTGTTTGACATCCAAGAAACTACTTAACTCCTCTGGACCTTTGTTTCCTCACCTGTAAATCTGTAAAAACATCAACTTTGAAGAAGGTAACTAGGAGTACAAAATGAGATAACATGTACGAGCTTCTGGTACATAGCAAACACTCAATATTAATTCTCCTTAGTTTTTCACTCTCCTTAATCAAAAGTAAAAAAGATTCCCTACTACCAAAGGATTCTGGTATTATTCTAGAAGATACTTGGTCATGTTCCCCTTCATGGGCCTGAAGCCCCCTCGGTACTCACCAATCATTTGATAATTTTTTTCATCTTGGTCAAAATATGAACATAAATTGCAAATGTTGTCAACTACTGTACTAGAGTAAATCTCACCAAGGTCTGTATAAGGCTTTCTTAGAAAGATGTATTTTCCATTATCCGAAGAAATAGAACATGTATACTTGGCAACATTTCTGTGAAAAAATCATTATCTAAAACTTGTGTCAACTTGTCATTTCAAGTGGCTACAAAGAGAGAGGGCCCTGGCCATAAAACCCACCTAAAATGAGGTAATGGAATCGTCATGAGAAGTCATCACTATCAATCATTTATGCCCTGAGAGAAGTTACATGAGAAATCATAGCTCCACTCACCTTGGAAGCCCATGCCTTGGTTTTGGCTAAAATTCTTTCTGCCCTCTCCCTCAATAGCTAGCATGAGGTTTAGCTCCATCCAGATATATTTTAAAATTTTAATCTCACAAGCAGATGGTAGAAACTAATAAGATAATATCTGAATGGTGTGGAATGCTATTTTGTAATAACCAATAAAGGCGTAGCAGAACAACTCTTTATATGGTCTCTAAGTATCCTGATGCTCTACAATTTTTACCTTGTTGATTTTAAAAATTACGTATGGTCAAGACTGGGAGTTTTCCCAGTGTTGGCAAACATTTAACAATCAGTATTTTATTCATATAATCACTTGAAAAAACAGTGAAATAACACACTGTAGCTATAATAGCTTTGTAGTAGTACAAGCTGGTATAAGGAAAAATTCACTGAAGTTGTTAAAAAGTATTAAATATACTTTTTTCTTATCATAATAGATCTGAAGCATACCTAAAATGTTTTCAAATGAATAAAGTTAGTGGGAAAAATACCTCTGTATCTGAATAAATGCAAGGGGGAAATGTCAACACCAAAGTAACTAAAATATTGACCAGCTGGTATAACATTGCCAATGTAATATTAATTTAATACTCAAATGAAATCATACTTACCACTGTCATTATTTAATTACACAGTCTGTCAAGCCTCTACCAGTTAATTCGATATTAGTAAAGTCTTCATTGTCTTTTTTGTGGTCTACTTAGTCAATTTCAAAATGGATACAAAGGGAACTGATTGCCTATGTTTTAGTTTCACTGAATGTTAAGCTTTTATGCCTGAAATGCTAATAATGAGAATTGATAAGAGCACCTGTTTTCTGAAAAACTGGTTTCAATCCCAAATTAATTCTGACTAGACAACCAGAAGGTGGTTAATATCTGTAATACCAAATATAATATTAATACAGAAAAAATTTAAACATGCTATCACACTGCTTGAATTTGCTAACTCAGTATCGTGCCACCCTGTAAATCAGTACACACTTTAACATTTTAAGTTAATGCCCCCATTTCCAAAAATAAAAAGATGCAAATACTGGATTGAGTACTTGGGTAAATATTCTCAAATATTTCTGGCTGAGATGTAGAAAACAACTCCACTATAAATGGCTGTTCTGAAGTCCCGTCAGCGATGTGAATCCAACGATATGACCAAAAATCTTCACGGTTTTCTATATGGATAGGATATTAGAATAAATGAAGGTAAACAATTATGCATATATGAGCACAGAACTATTCACCAAAATATTTTTTATGGCTTTCAATTTTAAAAGCTTACCTTTTTTTTTTGACCGCTGGACCCTTCCTACAAAAACTAAAATGCCAATAACATCACAGATGTGATTTTCTGGCATATCATCCAGTTCTGACCTAAAAAAAGCAAAATTGTTAAATATTGTATCTTTAAACAGTGAAAAAGCATTCTACAATTATGATTGTGAAAATATATATCTATATAGTTGATACTCCATAATTTGGGGTAGATTTTGAGCAATAATAATATACTGTTTCAGTGGCTAAAGTTAAAAATTAATATTTAAGGTATTTTACATGAGTATTCTACCTTGTGATAAAGCGGTGATTTAATTTTGGCAATCTCCATTCAGGTTTCACCTGCTTTTCTGGAATGATAATTATGTTAGTTGGAGGATCTCGAAGGTTCAGGCAGATTTCTGAAAAACAAATATATTACTTTAATATGACATTTAATACAGATAAAAGAATATACTATGTGCACAAATTACACAGCAAAATATTAGACTGAACTCTTTTGAGCCCACCACTAACCCTAAGAACTAGACCATTATCAATAGCTTTCTTCTACTTATTCCTACATTATCATATCTACTTATCTCTTGACCAAAGGTTAGCCATTTCTTAGATTTTGTGTTTTATCATTTTTCTTAATTTTAAAAAAAAAGTTTTTGTCATTTATATGTTTTTGCCCAAACAAAATACTATTTGTTTTGTTTAACTTTATATGGATGAACTCATACCATATTCAGTGTTCTAGGGCTACCCTTTTCACTCAACATTATGGTCCTAAAATTCACCCATGTAGCTGCATGTAGTGCTTTTTTTTTTCTTATTCCCACTGCTGAATAATGTTCCAGGGTGTTGATATATTACAATTTCGTTTACCCATTATCGTGTTGATGGACATCTGTATTATTTCCTGTTTTTGCTATTACAAACAGGGTCACTATGAATTTTTTGTACATATCTCCCTGTGCACCCAGGCAAAATTTTTCTAGGGTATTATACCCAGGAGGGAAACCCTGGATTGTACAATGTACAAAAGTTCCACTCTACAGGCTAATTCTAAACTATTTTCAAGTAATTAACCTATTTATAGTTCTACCAGCAATGTGTAGGAATTCCCATTGATCAGCATCCTCTCCAAATTTTGCTACTATCAAATTTATTTTTTGTCAATTTAGTGACACAAAATGACAATTTGTTGTGGTCTTCATTTGTACTTCTCTTATTACTAATTATGTTGAATGACATTTCATATATTTATGATACATCCATGCATCATCTTTAATTTTTTTTTATTTTTAAAGATTTATTTTTATTTTAGAGAGAGAGAGAGTGGGGAAGAGGGGCAAAGGGGGAGGGAGAGAGAGTCTTATAAGTCGACCCCGCACTGAGCATGGAGCTGGAAGCAGGACTTGATCTCATGACCCTGAGATCCCAACCTGAGCCAAAATCAAGAGTTGGACGTTTAACCAATTGCACCACCCACGAGCCCCTCATGCACCCTCTTTTGTGAAATACCTGCTTGTGTCTTTTGCCCACTTTTCTATTGAATTTTTATCTTTTTTTTTTAAGATTTTATTTATTTATTTGAGAGAGAGAGAGAACACAAGCAGGGGAGAGGCAGAGGGAGAAGCAGACTCCCTGCTGAGCAGGGAGGCAGACACTGGGTTCCAACCCTAGGCTCCCCAAGACGTTTAATGGCTTAACCACTGAGCCACCCAGGCGCCCGTTTTTTCTTATTTATTCGAAGGAATTCTTTATATATATTGGACACTAATACTTTGTTGATTATATTATTGCAAATACATTCACCCATGTGTGCATTGCTTTTTGTTCTTTTTATGGTGTGTTTTGATGAAAAAAAGTTAATTTCAATGTAGGGGTAGTGGGGGGTCGCAGGTCGTGGGGGGCAGGTTCCCCTCTACACTCCCCCATGGAGGAATTGGCAGCCCCAGATGCTCTCATCTCCTTCTGTACTGAGATGAAGGTGCTACCCTCCCCTGTCCCCACCCCAGCTCAAGGGGCGGCCGCCCATGAGGTCTGCGTGGGCCTGTGAGCAGAGGTGACCAGGGCCAGGGCCAGATAGTGGGGGGGGATGCTGCATGGGGAAGCCGCATGGCTGGCCTCCAAGTGGAGCTGGAGCTACTCTGCCAGGGTTTAAAACTTAAGATGAGAATAAACAGTATTATTTATAAGGAAATGATAATGAATAAGTCATCTCTAACTGCTTCCAGCCTTTTTTTCATAAAAGAGATCATATTAAACTTACATATTTGAAGATTGCATAATCCTGCCTCCAGCACCAGTGGTTTCTCTGTTGTGACTCACAAGAACTTTAGTAACAAACGAAATGATCCAGGAGCATGGAAAATAGGACTTTTACATTGGTTTGGGATTGGCTATGAGCTCCAGCATTTTCATTGGCGGGGGTTTCATTTTGGAAAAAAAAAAAAAAAACAAGTCTTCTGTGACTTGCCAGGAAAGGCTCCATGAGAGCAGGTCAAGGTGGTCATGCGTATTTTAAAGAATGGTTGTCGTGGGCTGGATTGCTATCAATGGGAGCAGGTGCACCAGCCACCCTAGTGACTCTGATAGGGCCTCTCAGCGTCCTAGTAAGTGCTATTCCTTCTTCATACTTTCTAAATGAAACACTTAATCTTCATGGGAAAATTGGATGTTTGGTAAGTATTCTAGGATCTACAGTTATGGTCATTCACGCTCCAAAAGAAGAGGAGATCGAGACTTGAAATGTCTCACAAGCAGGGAGATCCAGGTTTTGTGGTCTTTGCAACACTTGTGGTTATTATGTCATTGATATTAATCTTCGTGGTTGGACCCCGCCATGGACAGACAAACATTCTTGTGTACATAACAATCTGCTCTGTAATCGGAGCGTTTTCAGTCTCCTGTGTTAAGGGCCTGGGCACTGCTATCAAAGAGCTGTTTGCTGGAAAGCCTGTGTTGCAACATTCCCTGGCCTGGATCCTGCTGCTGAGCCTTACAGTCTGTGTGAGCACACAGATTAATTGCCTGAACAGGGCCCTGGATATATTCAACACTTCCATTATGACTCCAATATATTACCTATTCTTTACAACATCAGTTTTAACTTGTTCAGCTCTTCTTTTTAAGGAGTGGCAAGATAAGCCTATTGATGATGTCATTGGTACTTTGAGTGACTTCTTTACGATCATTGTGGGAATATTCTTGTTGCATGCCTTTAAAGACGTCAGCTTTAGTCTAGCAAGTCTCCCTGTGTCTTTTTGAAAAGACGAGAAAGCAATGAACAGCAATATCTCTAACATGTATGAAGTTCTTAATAATAATGAAGAAAGCTTAACCTGTGGAACTGAACAATGCAGTGGTGAAAATATCTCCCAAAGAAACAGAAATCTCACAGCTTTTTAAGAAAAATGTAATTAGGGACGCCTGGGTGGCTCAGTCAGTTAAGCATCTTCCTTTGGCTCAGGTCATGATCCCAGGGTCCTGGGATCGAGCCCCGCATCGGGCTCCCTGTTCAGTGGGGAGTCTGCTTCTCCCTCTGCCTGCAGCTCCCCCTGCTTGTGCGCTCTCTCTCTCTCTGACAAACAAATAAATAAAATAAAAAAAATGTAATTAAAAGGTTAATCTATAATTGTGCTATAAAGTGAATTTGAATATCAGAATGTGTCTGAAAAAGCACTGTTCTCAAAAAATGTCCTCTAGAGACAATCTTTTTTACAATTTCACTGACTTGGATCAAGAAATTACCTTTCTTATATTTACATGATGGTAGCTCACTAAAATGACCTCAGTACATGGCCAATTTTTATTAACATTGTATTATTGTAGAGGTACTTTAAATTTTCCTTCACCAAAATCTAAATGCACTGACAGTTTTAAGTCTATAAAAATGCTTTATTTTTTCATTGGTGATGAAAATCTGAAATGTACATTTGTCATCCCCACTTCATCAATCCCTGACCACTTGAAGGCTTTCTGATTTAAAAAGGAACAAAATTTTCCTAATACATTATCCTGTGATTTACCTTACCTATAAAAATGACTCCCATTTGATGAATTATTTTTTTTTAAGATTTTATTTATTTATTTGACAGAGAGAGAGAGAGACAGTGAGAGGGGGAACACAAGCAGGGAGAGTGGGGGAAGGAGAAGCAGGCTTCCCGCTGAGCAGGGAGCCTGACGTGGCGCTCGATCCTAGGACCCTGGGATCATGACCTGAGCTGAAGGCAGCCGCTTAACAACTGAGCCACCCAGGCGCCCCACTGATGAATTATTTTAATTTTGAAATGTTAGTTTAAGAGAATCCTAAGTTATTAAATGAAGAAAAACTCAATTTACCAAACAAAAAAGGGTAGGAAGTTGCCTGACGGAGATGTTTCTCATGCTGTGACTTATCACCACACATTTGATGATCTTCCTATTCCTTGATGGCACCTTGCTAAACCAGCGCATCCTGCGTCTATCAGGCTGCAGCCTGACTGGTTTCATTCTTCACTTTCTCTAATCCCTTGATACCTGGAACCTTGATAACCATTTTACATCAGCTCTTGTATTTTTCAGTATATTTTCATAATGAGTTATATTGTCATTTAGATCCAACAACTCTGGGAAATAAAGTCAAAAGACTAATTTCTTAAATTTAGTTCATGTTATAATAAAAAGATAAATTGAAACCCAAAAAAATATTTCAATGTAAGTTGGGTTTATTAATCATTCATTTACAAATGCTATTTCCTGTGTCCTATCCAAGAAATCCTTCCTTATTCCAAGGTCAAATGCATATTTCTTTATAAGTTCTTCTAAAAGTTTTGCCTTTTACATTTGCTATATATGGAATTGACTTTTTATACGGTATAAGATAGGGATATAATGTCATTTTTTTTCTCAAGTATGTAATTTTTTTTTCCAATACTATTTATTGAATAGTTCTTCCTTCCTTGATGATCTGTATAGCACACCTGTCATATCAAATTTTTGTGTGTTTAGGGCTATTTCTCGATCTATTGTGATTTACTGGTCAGTTTGTCTATATTACATGGTCATAAATTTTTTATAATAACTCATGACATTTGTAGGAGAAGTCTTTACTCTCTCTACAGCCCCTTATTTTCTTCAGAACTGTCTTGACTAGTCTCTATAATTATGTGCCTCCATATAAATTTTAGTCAGTTCGTCAGTTCCGGAAAAAAAAAAAAATCTTACAGAATAGCACTGAATCTGCAGATCAATTTGGGGGTACTTGACATACTTATGAAATTGAGACTGATTTCCTACCTAGGAACATGGGCTATTTCTCTATTTATTTAGAGGGCTTTCTATCCCCTTTTATGCAGTAGGTAATATTTTCTAAGAATTTGCTGTTTAGCAAACAAAGATTAAAACAGGATGAAGAGGGGGCACCTGGGTGGTTCAGTCAGTTGGGCATCCAGCTCTTGATTTCGGCTTGGGTCATGATCTCAGGGTCCTGGGATCAAGCCATACATCAGGCTCTGTGCTGGGTGTGGAGCCTGCTTGGGATTCTCTCTCTCCCTCTGCCCCTCCCCACCCCCCCACATTCGAGCATGCTCTCTCTCTGTCTCAAAAAAAAAAAAAAACCAGGATGAAGATACTTGATTTCTCATCTTGCCTATTAGCAGCCATGTGATTAGAAAATTTACTTTACCTTTAAGAGTTTCAGTCTTTTCATATATAAGTGAGGAAAGTTTGTATTACATGACACTACCTTGCACCTACAAAATAGTTTGCATTTTACAAAGTACTTTCATAGTCATAGTTACCTGATTATATTTAAGTTCCCTTCCAGCTCCAAAATGCTAAGATTTTGAATGAAATAAATAACCCCTTCCCACCAAAACCCCAAATACTTGATGCTATTACCTCAGTGGGTATTATACAATACAGTCTGAAAAATCTCAAGATTTTAAAATGTTTATTTGGGATGCTAGCTGAATACTATTTGATAAAAGGTAGGACAGAATTATATGCCAAATGACAATATACAAAACCATACATTACTAGCAAATATATCCTATGTTTGGGGCGCCTGGGTGGCTCAGTCGTTAAGCATCTGCCTTCGGCTCAGGTCATGATCTCAGGGTCCTGGGATCAAGCCCCGCATTGGGCTCCCTGCTCAGCGGGGAGCCTGCTTCTCCCTCTCCCACTCCCCCTGCTTGTGTTCCCTCTCTCGCTGTGTCTCTCTCTGTCAAATAAATAAAATCTTTAAAAAATATATATATATATATGCGCTATGTTTTACAAGAGAATTTTCACCTTTATAGGCTTCCATTTATTTGGTCTTTAAAAAAATTGTATCTTAGTGTCTGTAACTTGGAACTACACATGTAAATATGAAAAAATAAATCAAGATCAATTACCCCAATAGTTTGTCTTTCAACATCAATACCTAGAAGGCAGTGATGGTACCACAAACCCTTATTCCCTTACTGATGAACCCTGGCCCCCAATATATACTTTTTCTCATTTATCCTACTCATAACATTTAAACTACCCTGGTATTATTTGTAATCCTCATTCACACTTTCTTCTATCCAACTCATTCTCCCATTCTCCTGACCATTCATTCTTTCTTCAACTACATTTCTGTTCCTTTCCTCTCCCCTTTTGTTCATCACATCTTCTTACTTTTTACTGTCATTAATCCTTCATTTTATTGTAATCTGTTCATCTTAATGAACTGTAATTAGACTATTTTTTCTCAAGTTTTTATTTAAATTCTGGTTAGTTAACATACAGTGTAATATATTACCCTGTTAGACTAATTTTTTAAGGGTAGAACGCTGTATTACTTATCTTTGTATCTCTTGTGTCTAGCATGGTTTACAAAACTGTCATTTCCCTTCAAAAGATCATTAATCCATTTGAGCTTTTTAAAGATCATAAGTCAGTAGTTCTCAACTCTAGCTGTGCATTAGAATCGCCTGAGGATTTTTAAAGACACATCAATGTCTTGGTTCCCTCCTCAGAGTAACCAGATCAAAATCTCTGAACCTGGCATGCCTATGGTTCTTTCAGGCTCCCCAAGTGATAGTAATGTCCAGCCAGGGTTGAGCTCTGCATATATGTGTAGGCTCAGCAAACTATAGCCTGCAGATGGTTGCTTGTTTTTGCAAATAAAGTTTCACTGTAACACAGCCATGCCCATTCCTTACATATTACCTCTGTTTGCTTTCACTCTATAAAGGCAGACTGTGTACTTATGACAGAACCTATATTGCCTTTACAGAAATAGTTCGCTGACCCCTGATAAAGAGGGAAAAAGTCCTATTCCTTATTAAAAAGGTATGGGATAAAGTAGACTGATGCTAACACTGATAAAAAGTAAAACTGTTTTAAAGACTAAAAGAAACATTTTCAGTATATTCTCATCTAAGCCTCTCATTTTAAAAAATAATTTCTATATTTGCAATTATTTACCTGAAAGTATAAATAGCCTCTCATGTCTAGAGGGAGTTTCCATTATGAAAATCTGGCCCTGTAATTCTATATAGCAGAGGTAGCATACTGCTTGATTCAATTTCAGTGTTAAGTTTTAGTAGCTGTTTATCTATTGACCACATGCTATCTATTGTTCTACTTTCCATATGTTTTTAAGGTTTAGAAACAGCTATTAATACCAGACACATTTCTAGATTTGCCCACAGCCGTGTAAAAATTGTGATTTAAATGAATTCTCTTTACACCAGAAAAACAGTGTATCTCATAAAAAGAACACTAGGTTAGGGGTCACTTTTCACTGTGCCAGTGATTAAGTGACATCAACAAATTTACTTACCTTATCTGTTATTGACAAATGTCTCAATTTTTACTAAAGCATTTTTTTTCCATGCTTGGTTGTGGAAAGAATTTACAAATTGACAGACATAATAATACATGTTGCAAATTAGCTTTTTGCCAGTTTTTTCCTGTATTCTCAAGTCCCAACATCAATATCAGTTTAATTTCTTACCTTTCTATAATAAAGAGCAATGAGATAATGGACTAATTATACTAAACTACTAGGTAATGACTTATTCATCCAGCAAGACATGATTGATGTCTACCAAATCCTTAAGACTTTAATAAAGAATCATATGAGATTTTCGTAAATAAACATGTATTTAAGGAAACAGTGAACAAAGGCCATATTATCTGCACATTCTCCAAGTAATTTAGCTTAATGTATTAGTAGGGAATTTAAAATACATAGAATTACAGGTCCAGTATAAAACTAGTATGAGCCAAAAACAATACTTAAACTTGAGTGATATAATCTACCATTTTGAAAAATGGAAAGGCAAAAAATTCATATCCACATCCGAAAACAACCACTTAATAATTGTAATGCTCCAAAAATATTTAGCATGATGCCAAGATGTCAAAACTTTGATTTCAATACTAATTAGGAAGAGCCTTTTCAAAATTGCAGCAATTCAGTTGCATTTGAATACTGACCGCAGGCTAGATAACAGCAATTTATCAATTTAAAATTTCCTGATTTTGATAACTGTACTGTGATTATAGAATAGAATGTTCCTGTTCTTAGGAAATACACACTGAAATATTACTGAAGTGTTTTGAGGTAAAGGGGTATGTGTGATGGCTGCCACTTACTCTCAAATGTTTCAGAGGACAAATATTTATATAGAGAGAGGTGGGGAATGATAAAGTAAAGGTAAATGTTAACAACTGTTGAATCCGTGTAAAGGGTATATGGCGTTCTTTGTACTATTCTTTCAACTTTTACCTAAGTTTGAAATTATTTCTTTTTTTTTAAAGATTTATTTATTTATTTGAGAGAGCGAGAATGAGAGAGAGAGAGAGCACATGAGAGGGGGGAGGGTCAGAGGGAGAAGCAGACTCCCTGCCGAGCAGGGAGCCCGATGCGGGACTCGATCCAGGGACTCCAGGATCATGACCTGAGCCGAAAGCAGTCGCTCAACCAACTGAGCCACCCAGGCGCCCAAGTTTGAAATTATTTCAAAGTAAAATGCTGACAAAAGCCTTTTTGAATAGCACCTTACAGTAACAGAAAAGTATATTCAAGTCATTAATTTCGTATTATAATACAAAAATAGAACAAAAAAAGTACATCCTAAGTGGAGCTCATTCATTAATCAACAATAAATATCTCACACTATTTCTTCTTAATAAATGCAATAATAAATAATTTATTAAGTGATTGCTTAAAATTTGTATAGATAAAGGAATTTAAAAGTTCCCCACGTTCTAACAGATTCAGCAATTTTTAGGAGCCTTTGGCTGATATGGTACTTTACAAATTTATACAAACAAAATAGCCATAAAACAGTAAATTTATCGAATACTTAACCCATTGTAGAAATTAGTTTGATCTGTGGATCCACCGGTAGAGGCTGCATCCTGAATGGGTAACTCTTTTTAACAGAATAATCCTGAAGCAGAAGAACTAAACCAACCCGCAAACTTTTATACCATTCAGGACACAGGGCATTCCACATAATCACAGACACCGTGCCTGAACTGTCAGCAACTTCTAAAAAGGTCTAGAAAAAAAGAGTGAAATAGCACATGCATATTTGTTACTTTTATCTCAGGGCATTCTCATTTTAAGAACAAGAAAGCAAAACTATAGGGGAATGACTGAATAAGTTATGATACAATCTGTAACTATGAAAAGTTATGATTTTTAGTGATAGAAAATACTTAAGGAAATGTTAAGTGATACAAAATTGTATGTACAATATGATTTCCATTTTGTAAGATAATTTAATATATGACATAGTCATGCAATATAGGATATGCATACATATACACATAGATGTGAGATATGTGCATATATATGTTATGTATGTATGTAGACATGATATATACATACAAAAAAAGGGAATAAAACACTTGGATATTAATAGTGGCTCTGGTAGAATTTGGGGTGATATTACTTACCAGCTTTATTTATATAGCTTTCTGCATTTCCCAAATTCCCTCAAAGTATGTATAACTGTTATAATGAAGGCTTAATAAAACACTTAAAATAATTCTTGATAACATGTGAAAATATGGTAAAATGTTAAATAAGAAACCAAACAGGACAGAAATCAAGAAGGTAGTTCTCAATGACATTCTGTGGCACAGAGAGTCAAGATAACAGAAAAGTATCAGCTAGATTTGACAATTAGAAGGTCTCTAGTGAGTGACCAGCTGAAGAAAAAAGTCAAACTAATTGTGTTGAAAAGTAAATGGGAGGTAAGAAAGTGAAAACATCTAGCAGAGACTACTTCTCCAAGGAGCTTGCCAGAAGAGAAGAAGAGAGGGAATAGAGGAGTCCTGAGGTCAAAGGAGATTTTTGTATTTTTTAAAATGAAAGACTAGAGTATGTCTCTATGCTGGTGTAGAAAGCACAGTAGAGAAGAAAAGGCTGAAGATACAGAAAAAAGCGTGAAGGAGACCAGTTGAATCAGGGAACTACAAGGTACCAATACAGAAAGAATTTCTTTTTGTGTAAGAAGTTATAGAAAAATACCTTGAAATATACATTTATGTATGTTTTAAAAATTATTAAATTAAACTTATAAAATATTATTTGAACATAAATTATCCTAATATGGAGTCAGGTCTATAAGCTATAATCTATAACTATTACATTAACATGTAATATCTTGTCATTACTTATACCTGGTACGGCTCAATCATCTTTTTATCAGGTTTTCCATAGTATCGCAGTTTCGATTTATGTAAGATTCTCACAAGCAATGCAGGAAAATTCCTTCTGTTAGCCCAGGTCATTTCAAGGTGAGACAGGGAAATTATTTTGGTATCTAGAATAAAAAAATAAAATAGAAAAAAAATCCTACTTAATATGTCATGTAATTTAAAAATTGTAATTTAAAAATGGTAGCTAGATCATCCCCAAAGCAACTTCTACTCACCAGCTAGGCCAGTCTATATACTTCTCACGTACAAAACTTAATAATACATGCTATCTTTAATAATAATAGCTAATATATAGGGGTGCCTGGGTGGCTCAGTTAAGTGGCCAACTCTTGATTTCGGCTCAAGTCATGATCTCAGGGTCGCTGGGTGTGGAGAGCCTGCTTAACCTGCTTAAGACTTTTTCTCTGTCTCTGCCTACCACCTTTCCAACCCTCTCACGCGCATGCATTCTCTTTCTCTAAAAAAAATAGCTAATACATAAATATGCCTTACTATGTGCCTGGCACAAAGGTAAAAACCTATATTAACTAATATACTATCCCATCTTGAATGCCCTCTGCCTTGTCAAACTGGGTAATTACTTCCTGAAAGGCTTGGATCTAAACTCATCTCCCCCTGGGTGGGGGGATGGGTGAAACAGATAAAGGGGATTAAAAGAACACATGTTCTGATCAGCACTGAGAAATGTATAGTACAGTTAAATCATTATATTGTACACCTGAAACCAATATAACATTGTATGTTAATTATACTTCAATAAACTCATCTCCCTTAAGAAATTTTGTGGGAGAAACTCAATGCCATGGAATATTTTCCCTCTACCAAGCACTTACATGTTTAATTTATAGAATTGTTTTATGACGTATTTCTGTATTGCCCTCACCGTAGTTTTATATGTGTAAGTTCTATATTTCCCAAACATGCCAGGCATAGTCCTGTACCAGGGCCTTTGCACTTGCTGTTCCCTCTGTCTGGAATGTCTTCTTCTTTTTTTTTTTTTTTAAGATTATCTATTTATTTATTTATTTGACAGAGAGAGACACACAGCAAGAGAGGGAACACAAGCAGGGGGAGTGGGAGAGGGAGAAGCAGGCTTCCTGCTGAGCAGGGAGCCTGATGCAGGGCTTGATCCCAGGACCCTGGGATCATGACCTGAGCCGAAGGCAGACGTTTAACGACTGAGCCACCCAGGTGCCCCTGGAATGTCTTCTTAGATACCAGAGTGACTTCCCTCCTCCTCTCCTTCAAGTTTTGCTCAAAGGTCACTTTCTCAGTGGTGTTATCCCTTACTACCCTATTGAAAAGCGATCCCTTTTCTTATGCCTCATCCCGTCTTATTTTTCTACATAGTACTCCTTATCTTCTCATATGTCATACAATTTACTTTGAAATTTTAATCTCCATGCCTGCTGGCAAATACAAAAACTGCTTAAAAGCTATTCACCATCTTTAAAAGATTAACTTGTATTTTTTATTTTATTCTTCTTTGGGTTAAGAGAGGTTCCATCTGCAATTCCGTCTACATTTTGCTCTCTCATAGTCCAATCCCAACTTTCAAAACCTGAATTTGTATTTATTCCAGTATTTTATTTCACAAGATATCTCCCACTTATTTTAATTTACATAATGTATCACCTACTCAACATTTTGGTATGAAAACCATATTTGTAATTTCTTTTTAATAAGAATTTAAGTGGAATGTTGTAGTTACACCTGTATCATAAAAAACATACTATTTTTAGTCTTCAGATATCTTGTATACTTTTCCTTCTACATTCTTCCAAAAAATTTATAGCTCAGAATCATAGGTCCTAATATTTTCTCTGACATAACTGATTTCCTTTTTAATTAGGTCAGATGAATTTTGGATCAGTTCTGAATTATCTGAAATGTACGTGGAACACTCTTGGTCAATGAAGGCACACATGCTTTCACTAACTAGAATAAATTCAAGAGTTATATGCTTTTGTAAAACCAGAGTTCTAAAAGCCACTGCTTCCACTATAACTGAGTCCACAGAGTTAGCTCTGATCAGACATCTGCCTGGTTAATATTTTCCCAGTTTGGGTTTTTAACTCACAAACTTCATAGAATATACATATCTCTCAAATCCAAAAAGAAATTACACGCTATACATAGACAATGAAGAATCTGTATAAATTCACAAAAATGTGTTCATTTTCAAAAGAAAGAATGAAAATAAACTGGATATTCAATATAAAATGTTAGATAGCAAGTTATGGAACAGTGATTCTCAAACTTTCTGGTCTCAGGAGTCTTTACATTCTTAAAAATTACTGAAGACCTCAAAAAGCTTTTATTTATGTGGGTAATATCTATCAACACTTGCCATATTATAAAGTAAAACTAAGAAATAAAAAATTATTCATTAACTCCCTTAAAAACAATAAACCTATTATGTATAATATAAATATATATATATTTTTGAAAAATGTCTCTATTTTCCAAAACAAAAAAATCTAGTGAGAAGAGGAGCACTAGTTTATATTTTTGTAAATCTTTTTAGTGTCTAGCTTAATAGAAGACAGCTGGATACTCATATTTCTTTGGCATTCAGTCTGTTTCAATGTCACATGTCCTGTAGCTTCTGGAAGACTCCACCACATACTTTCAGAGAATTAAAGTGATAAAAGGTAAATGAAGTCTTAGTATTATTATTATGAAAATAGTTTTGATGTGAATCCCTTGAAAAGGTCTTGGGGACATCTCTAGAGGTCCTTGAACCATACAATGAAAACCACTGCAAAAGAATAAATCTAAGGAGTGCAAAAAGGAATAAAGAGCTGAAAATAATGTATTAGAAAAACACAGAACTGTTAAATCCAATTCCTGGAAAAATTAATGAAAAGGTAGACCTCTGACAAGTGCAACCATGAAGACAGAAAACAAAAATATGTTTGAAATGTGATCAACTATAAACCTAGAGAAAAATATGATTATATGTGATTATATATCACTAAACTTGAAAATATCAGTGAAATTAATAATCTTCTAGGAAAATATGAATTATCAATATTGCCTTAAGCAGAAGAAAACTGGAATAGGTCAATATCCATGGAAGAAAGTGAAAAAGTTCACAAATAATGACCTCTAAAAATGGCACCAGGTTCTAACAATTAATTTTATAAACATAGATAAATCCTGAAAAATTATGACAAAAATAGTACACAGGAAAAAAAAAAAAAACCCATAAATCCAAATCATTTATGATGGTAAATATCCTCAATCAAATACTTTCAAACCCATATAGCAAAATGCCAAATTGCATCATGACTAAGTACAGTCCTAAACACCTTGTATTATTCAAGAGGAAGATATTATAAATTGTGAATAATTCTGGAGATTGACACAAAAATCAAAGTTTAAATAATTTTGTTGAAACATTAAGGGTAACCTCTAGGAGAATACAAATTAATGTATAACTTCTAAAGCACTAGAAGAAAAAGAAATTTAAATCTTGCAAAAGGAAAAAAAAAAATAAGGCATGCCGTATAGTAAACATAAAGTAGTTCTGCGAGAACAGGTACAAAAACATCATTAATGACTTTAAATTTAATTGGATTAAATCCATCTCTTAAAAGAAAAAGAAACTGGTTTGGGTCAAAACCCCCAAATCTTAGCTATGTATTTCTTTAAAAAGACAAATGTAAAACAAAATAGAAATAAAGGGATGGACAAAGATACATACACTAGGTCAGTTCTCCAGATGTGGCCTTTGCACCACCAGCATCATAAGCACCAGTGAACTTCTTAGAAATGCAAATTCTAGGGCCCTACCACAGACCTACTGTATCAGAAACTGGTGGTGGGGCCCAGAAATCTGCATTTTAAAACACTTTTGAAGTGATATGGATGCCCATTCATGTTTGAGAACCACTGCCCAAAATGCCAACTAAAAGACAGCAGCAGTAGTAAGTAGTACTATCAAGACAAAATAGAATGCAAGGCATGAAAGGACAAAAAAATTCCATACTGATAAAAGGCTAAAAATCCACCAACAAGATATTACTGTTATAAAATTTTATACATTATACATTTAAATCAAAAACTTTTAGAAATACAAAGAGAAATGAACAAAACCACTGTCATAAAGAGAAGCCAATATTCCTCTCAGAGAAATGGGCAAATAAAATCGATTTAAAATAAGAACTGCAATACTTTAATTAAAATTTAAAAACTTGTTATAGGGGCGCCCGGGTGGCTCAGTTGGTTTAGTGGCTGCCTTTGGCTCAGGTCATGATCCTGGGGTCCTGGGATCGAGTCCCGCATCGGGCTCCCTGCTCAGAGGAGAGTCTGCTTCTCCCTCTCCCTCTGCCCCTTCTCATCCTCCCCCACCCCCCACTTAAGTTCTCTCTCTCAACATAAATAAATAAAATCTTTAAAATAATTTAAAAACTTGTTATAATAGACTTCATATATAATAAGTAAGCTTTTTCTAAAATTTTGAGGGATAAAGAGGAACTCAAATTTAAAATCAGAAAATATGAGTAATGAGTAAAAATTGATAAAATAAAATCTCTACACTTCAAAACCTAGTGTATGCAGCCACAGCAGTATCCATGGGAAATTTTGGAATTTTAAAAGCTTTTGGAAGAAAGAAATAAGGAAATAAGTGAACCAAGCATTCAACTTAAGAAGGTAGTACAAAAAAATATGAACAAAGGAAATACAAGAAATTAAAGATAGTGTTAATAAAGTAGAAAACATCTCCCCAATATAAACTTAATTAGTAAAGCTAAAAGTGTTTTTTTTAAATACTAATAGACAAGCCTCTGGCAAGGATGACCATAAAAAAGGGTGAACACATAAATACTAGGAATGTAAAAGAGGATGAAACAAGACTAAAATATTTTAAAAATATAAACTAAAATTTAAAAATAGAGACTATTGCATACAACTTTGAGATCTAGGTGAAATGAGATTTCCTAGTAAAATATCAACTCTCACAAATGGACTCAAGAAGAAGTGTTATTGATTTCATTACTTTTTCTATGAGAAACTGAAAAGGAGTCATTCTCTCAACCCCCAATCCTGGACCACGGCCCCAGGTTCAAATAGTTTTAGGGGTAAATTCTACCAAACCTTCAGTGAACAAATGATTTCTGTAAGCACAGAAAAACAGGCAAGTTTCCCAACTCATTCTACTAGCTAATATTAATTAACCTGATATCAATATTGGGCTGAAATAGTAACCGCCTAAAAAAGTAAAATCTATGGAACAAATTCACTTTAAATATGTATGTAAATATAACAACCATGACCAAATAGAGATATAAAAGTGGTTCAACATTAGAAAATCCATTAATGTAATTTATTTTATGCATTCCTTTATTCAACAAACACTTACTGAACGCCTACCACATGGCAGACACTGTTCTGGGTATAGGAGAAATGCCTCACAGTGGTGAAAAAAACAGACTCCTTGCCCTCATGGATCTTATATCAGTGGGAGGAAAAAGAAAACAACAGAAAAAATAATTTCAGAGTGTTATCAATCCTATGAAGGGCATTTCCATGGTGATGCAATAACAATAAATGGGGAGGGAATACATATTTAAACAACCCTTTTCTTTTTTTTTTTTTTTTAAAGATTTTATTTATTTATTTGAGAGAGAGAGTGAGAGAGAGAGAGAGCACAAGAGGGGGGAGCCGGAGAGGGAGAAGCAGACTCCCCGCCAAGCAGGGAGCCCGATGCAGGACTCAATCCCGGGACTCCAGGATCATGACCTGAGCCGAAGGCAGTCGCTTAACCAACTGAGCCACCCAGGCGCCCTTTTAAACAACTTTTTCTAACATATTTTATATATTCGAGTTGAAACCTGAAGATGGGAAGGAACTTTCCAGAAAGAGGAAAAAAGCAGGAGCAACATACTAGAGGAAGGAAAGAGCAAGGAGGTTTGAGATTAAAAAAAAAAAAAAGGCCTGTATTCTGGAAACAAAATGGTGGAGGAGAAGGGTTAGAGAGGTGAGTAAGGGGACTGGGCAGGGCAGGGGTCCGTAAACTACAGCCCTTGAGCTAAATCTGGCTTGCTGCCAGGTTTTGTAAATAAAGTTCTACTATAAAACAGCCAAACCCATTAATTTACATATTGCCTATGGCTGCTTTTGCTATACTCTGGCCAAGTTGAATAGCTGTGACTGGAGACTATATGACCGACAAAGGCAAAAAGATTTACCATCTGGCCATTTAAAGAAAGTTTGCCCACACCACAGGGCCTTGCGCACCCTGATAGGAGGTCTGGATTGTTGTCTAAGTGCAATGGGGAGCCACTGGAGAGATTTAGACAGGAGATTGGCAAGATCTAACTTCCATTTTGAAAAGCTGTCTTTTAGATCACCATATTGGTTACCTTTGGAGTAGGATATTGACCAGGAGAGGGCCTTAGGGAGACTTTTGAGATGCTTAAAATGTTCTGTATCTTGATCTGGGGGCAGGGGTGGGGATGGTTTCAAGCTTTATTTTCAAGCTGTATTTTTAAGACTTTAACACTTTGTACATATCATACCTTAATAGAAAAGTTTTAAAAAAGCACAAAAATGCACCATAAACAATGTTAAAAGAAAGGGGACAGAGTGTGAGAATGTAATATGCAATATATAGCAAATACCACCCATTAGCAAAGAAATCAGAGAAGTCAAGAGATATAATTTAAAATTAGCACAATATGGGGAAATGGGCATTCATCCATATGTTAGGGGGAATATAGATTGGTAAAACCTTTTCAGAAGATGATTTATCAATATCCATCAAATTAAAAAATTTAAATATTCTTTAACCCAGCAATTTCACTTCTAGGAATCTATCCATTTAACAGAAATACCTGAACATAAAGAACAAGTATGTGTATATCCTAATGATGTTCAGTGCTGGATCTAAACCTGAAAAACCAGTAACTGCCTAAAATTGATAATTACCCATTCACATGAGCATGATTATATAAATTATGGTATACCCCTACTGTGGAAGTGTGTATGTGCAGATGTACATTAAAGATGCTTGAGATAAGTGTAAACAACAAATCATGCCACGCCACAGAATTTTTTTTTTTTTTTCAGTGATACACACCAAACTGCTGAACCTTTGGAGTTTTGAGAGGAAAGTTGAAGGCATAGGAGGAGGAGGTAAAGGGGTCTTTCACTCCACCCCGACATTTTATTATTGAAAATTTTAAACATACAGCAAACTTGAAAGAACACCTATATACCCCCTTCTAGATTTTGTTATCAAAATTTTACTATACCTGGGTCTTACATTTTTAATACAATATACTTTTTTATGTCTACACAAATAAAGTACTTTTAATATTATCTTGCCCATTAGGTGTTCAGTAAGTGTTTGCTTTTCAGTCTGTATTGCTCTTTTTCTTGCTAGCCAACAATATACTTCTAAATATAGTTTGGATTTTTTAGCACATGGACATTGCCTTTTGTAATAAAAATATGTGTTCAATAATGGATATCACTTTCATAGTCAGAAAAATGAAATATATTTTTACAAATTATTATTCCCCTCTTAATTCTTCTAGACACCAATTTTTCATTTATGTATTCAATCGTAAAAATAAAAATGATCAACACTTAAGAGTAGTAATGCAGTGCCGCCTTATTCCATGCTTGAGATAAAAATCATTCCATTATTTCATCCCTGAAATTACTATCTTGCTTTTAAAGCTTAAGTTATTTAAATCATCCTTGTCCACACATTTCTATAACATCTTTTTTCCCTTATAACTGGATATTACTTTAATTGCGTATTTTTGATCCTTCTGTCTTTTCACTTTCAAGCCTGTTGCTGATACACGTCATAGCAAGACTATATATGAGCTAATATTATGACTGCAATGTAAAAAGAAAAAAAACTGAAAAGCCGTTAAATGTAGAAAATTATCTTTCTTCCTTGAGTACTTTCGCCTTTATTTTATTTTTTTTGCGTTTTATTTGGTCCCCATTCCATATACGTACATGCCTATAGTACTATCATTCCCCTTCCATCCCTGATAAAATATGTTTTACAGCAGTTGCTGATGACGAACAGGCATTTTCAGGCTAACTTCCTACTTGTGGTACGGAAGAATTAAACTTCTCAGGTCAGTATTGTCCGTGATACGCAATAAGAAACATAAAAATGAAAATTCCAAGCCTGTCCACAAAAATCACACATTCAAAAAAGCAGTATTTACATAACTGCTACACTCAAAGACATAAAAATGGCGTTTCATTAATGCAAATTATTAAGGAATAAATCACGGAACATCCTTTTTGGAATGAAGGTTAAAACATGCAAAACCACGAATATTTACGACTTTTATGCCAAATTCAAATCTATACACTCGCCAACCAACACAGAAAGTACTATTTCCACAAGTGGAATGGGAATGAAACGAAAGATAAGTCCACCGTAGGCAAACGCACACACAAGTATATATGCCAGATTAAATCTGAGATGTATTCAGACAGTTCCTGAATGGCCACTTGAATAATCAAAGCAAGACACGGGCTGTGCAAATTTCATTAAGGGAGCGCCAATTCGACATCCAGGAGCATTTGTTTATTCCCACTCGCGGCTTGAAATGAACAATACCAATGCACCCTCCTTTCCTTTCCCATTAACGCAAGCTCCCGAAAACTATTTTTTAACCCCTCCATCATTCCCTCCAATTACTTACTGTTAAAATTGTGTTCCTCGGGTTGCTTGTTGGTTAACCAAATATCTCCATATGGATCTTCGTTATTCCACAGGGCCAGGTAATGACTCTTCCCGCCTCTTAAAGGCCTCTCCGGTACCTCCTCGTGCGCACTATTTCTGAATGGAGTTTCTAGAGAAATAGCCTCCAGGGTCTCCCCACAGTGGACGTTATCTATGCACAGGATCCCCTGGCCTAATCTTTTCTCGTTGTAAAGGCACGAGACTCTGGAAATTTTCATTTCTATGCCAACTTTAAGAATATTTTTATATACGAGAAAGTTCAGGCTGGGGTCCAGGTAGCACTTCTCCTGGTACACCCCGTCCGAGATCGTCACATCATAGCAGTAAAGGGGAGGTTTGGGTATCGTGTCGCGTGGCTCATCCTCTAACAGGTACCTCTGGACGGCCAGCACAGCGACAGGCACCACCTCCGACGGGGTGACCCACTGCAGAGGTGAATCCGTTATCTGCTCAAGAACCTTTTGGATCCAGGACCTGCGCCCATGGGCACCGGCCCTTCGGATCACCCCTCCCGGGACCCCAGCCCGATTTCTCTCAGGATTCGGAAAATCTAGCCCGGCATGTGAGGGGCCGGCCTGAGGCTGACCTAACTCACCAGACATTGTGGGGTAACTGCGTACTCTCTTCACTCCTCAAAGCTAGGCTGCCCGGTCCAAAGCTGAGGACTAAGAAACCGCGCGCTTGGGCGACGATCGCTAGCTACTCTGCTCCCGCTGACTGGCAAGGCTCCGCCCCCGAAGCGAGGCTGCAAAGACGTTCCGCGTGCCGGCGTCAGCTCTCTCGCCCCACCCATCTCTCGGCGCGCTTCCAACTCGCAGGCACTGTTACTAGGCAGTCACACGCGCGGTTACGTAGCAGATCCTCCCACCTGGTGCCAGCCGGGTCGTCTGGGGAGGAGGAGGGGGAGGGACAGCGTTGGTCGCCATGGTTCCCAAAACGTCGCAAGAGGGAGGAGGAGGAGCACTGGTGGCTCTTCTAGAAAGGAGAGTGCTGAGAGGCAATGGAAAAGAGGAAGTGGCTGGAAGCGGGGTACGAGTAGTCTTGGCTCAGGTGTTTGGGGGTTGGGGCCTTGGGCCGGCTACAGAAAGTAAATTAGAGTTCATTAATATACATGAATGCCATACCACAGGTCTCCTATAGTATGAACAAAACCAGGTAATGTAGGCAAAGCCTTCAGGAAAGTCCCTAGCACAGAAAGTCCTCCATAAACGTTAGTTGCTCTTGCTATGAGCATTAGCATAATTGTCTGTAGTGACTCCCTGAGTGCAGCGTTGGTGAATTAGTGATTAAGTGCAAACGAAAACAGAGAATTATAGAACTGGCTTGGTAGAGAGCTGCCTTTAGGTTAGAATTCTTAAAATGTGCTTACGTTTTATACAATACCTGGCTTAACAGCGAAGATACAGAATGTCAGAAACTGCTTTTCTTTTTTTTTTTTTAAAGATTTTATTTATTTATTTGAGAGAGAGAGTGAGAAAGAGAGAGCACATGAGAGGGGGGAGGGTCAGAGGGAGAAGCAGACCCCCTGCTGAGCAAGGAGCCCGATATGGGACTCGATCCGGGACCCCGGGATCATGACCTGAGCCGAAGGCAGACGCTTAACCAACTGAGCCACCCAGGCGCCCAGAAACTGCTTTTCTAAACTACAAGGAATGTATGCGGAATGACTATAAAGTGAAAAAGATGATAAGAATAGTCCAAATTAGGGCGCCTGGGTGGCTCAGATGGTTAAGCGTCTGCCTTCGGCTCAGGTCATG
>NC_138385.1:35457508-35467275 GCF_054177405.1 Leptonychotes weddellii
CGGATCGAGTCCCATATCGGGCTCCTTGCTCAGCAGGGGGTCTGCTTCTCCCTCTGACCCTCTCCCCTCTCATGCTGTTTCTCTCTCGCTCGCTCTCTAAAAAATAAATAAAATCTTTAAAAAAAAAAAAGAATAGTCCAAATTAAAAATAGGCCATTTGTTATATGTGCCCAGGTGTGCTAGTATGCAGACATACTTCTGAGATCCTTCAGGTTTGGTTCTAGACCACCGCAATAGAGTGAATAGGGCCATAAAGCGAGTCAAAGGAATTTTGGGGTGTCCCAATGCATAGAAAGTTATGTTTATACTACACTGTGGTCTATTAAGTGTGCAATAGCATCATGGCTAAAAAGAACATTGAACGTACCTTAATTTAAGAATACTGCTAAAAATGGTAACTGTAATCTGGGCTTTCAGCAAGTCCTAATCATTTTGCTGGTTGCCTCAGTGTTGACGGCTGCTGACTGATCAGGTTGATGGATGCTGAAGGTTGGGGTGGCTATGGCAACTTCTTAAAATAAGACAAGGATGAAGTTTGTCCCATTGATTAACTCTTCCTTTCATGAATGATTTCTCGGTAGCATGAGATGCTGTTTGATAGCATTTTACCCACAGTGGGAACTTCTTTCCAAATTGGAGTCAATCCTGTCAAACCATGCTTTATCAACTAAGTTTACATAATATCCTAAATCCTTTGTTCTCATTTCAACAGTCTTCACAGCATCTTCACTAGGCATAGAGTCCATCTCAAGAAACCACTTTTGCTCATCCATAAGAAGCAACTCCCCATCTCTGAAAGATTTATCATGAGATTGCAGCAATCCTATCACATCTTCAGGCTCTACTTCTAATTCTAGTTCTCTTGCTATTTCCGCCACATCTGAAGTTACTTTCTCCTCTGAAGTCTTGAACCTTCAAATTTGTAAAAAACGGAATACTAGTGAAGCGCAATAAAATGAGAGAGTGTAGTAATTGTCCTAAGAATACTTTTCAAAGATGGTTATAGGTTTGTTTTGATTATACTAATTTTCTTTTGCTCTCTATTTCATCGTTGTTTATTAACTATTTATGAATTCCCTACTATGAGGCACGCACTGTTCTAGGCCATTGGGAATCACAGTAGTTAGGCTCCTTTAGTCAAGCTTCTTCTCATTTGCTTGAGCTGAAAAACCCTGACATTATTAATATTTAACAAATTCATTCATTCTACACATATTTCTTGAGTATCTGCTCTGGGCCAGGTACAATCTTGCTATGGAGACCAAAAAACATAATAAAGGAAAAGGGAGTGGAGGGGGCAGGAGTTAATATTTTATATCAAGGAGTATGATGATTTGGGAAGGGCTCTCTATTAAAAGACTGAACAGAGTGGAGACGTACAAGAAGTGATGGAGTGGGTATATGGATATCTTGGGAAAGGACTTTTGAATCTGAGGGAACAGCAAAAGCAGATTCCATGAGATAAAAGAATGCTTACAGGAAATGCAAAAGCCATTGGCTGGAGTGGAAGGGTGAGGGGGAGAGTGATAGGAGATAAAGTCAGAGAGGTAGCAGGGCTCTGCGGGCTTTCCTCTGCTTTGAGCAGGAGGTTGAGCCCCACTTCCTTCATGAAGACTCCCATAACCAATTCATTCTAGAATGATCTCTCTCTCTCTCTCATCAGTATCACCTTGTATGTATCACTCATTTAGCATTTATCATCGAATATCTTGTAATTAAACACAAAACTTCTAATGTATGAAGTTTGTCCCTCTAACTCAGGGTTTCTCAGCCTGGACACTCTTGACATTTTGGGACACAAAATTATTTGTAGTGGGGATGTCTTGTACACTGGAGGGTGTTTAGCATCATTCCTGACCTCTACCAATCAGATGTCTGTAGGACTAATCCCTCCCCCACTCAAGTCATGACAACCAAAAATATCTCCAGACGTGGACAAATGTGCCCTGAGGGACAATATTGCCCCTGCTTAGGAACCACTAATTTAACTAGACTGTAAGCTTTTTAAGAGCAAAAACCGATTTATTCCTTTTTTGTTTTGTTTTGTTTTGCATAGTTCTTTCTTTACTGCCATGTAGAAAAGGCACTGAAATATTTTAAATAAATGAAACATGTAATTCCCACTGCCTCTCCACCAAAGGGAATACATATAAGCGTGCCTCTCTATAAACAAATACAATAAACACAAATCCGAACTTACAAAACACAAAATAATTAAGCTCCCTGAGTGTTGGTACTTTGTTATATTTGCTGCTTATTCTCCAGTGCAAAAATAAGTATGTAGCACATAGTAGGGGCTCAATAGTAATTGTTAAATGAATAAATGAAGTTTTGGATTTTTATTGGATTTACTGCAAGAGACATTAAATAGCAACTATATTATTTATCCAAAAAAAACTGGTTCGAAATCTTTCAAATCTGCTCCATCAGGACCCCCTAAATGATATACTCGGTAAAGTTTATGTTGTAGCATCATAGTCTAAGCCCTTCCAGCTAATTCATAAAAGATGAATACTGGCAGTGGTGCTCAGTAGTTAATTACTGGAATCAGGAAAAAATAGAATCCATGTTTTGTTTTGTTTTGTTTTACAATACTACACACAATAAAGATGTACAGTGACGTATGGGCACACATTTGGATTCTCGTATTGTTCTACTGACAATCTGCTGATAGTGCCTGTCCCTAAGAATTAAGGTGTCTACTTGGGTAGTTATCATGCCTATGTATAAATGTTCCCTGATGTGGCATTATAAGTGTCAGTTTTAGCGTACTTACACAATAGAGTAAGTAAATGACCTTTAGGGCCAATAATAGGTATCATTTAGGTTATTGATTGTTTTCCTCCCCTCAGATCTGGATGATCTGTTATAGTCACCCCCCAAGTGTAAAGTAGTAAGAGCAGACAAGATAATATTTTATTTTATTAAATGGCGATATTCTAAGATATTTGAAACACTTTAAATATATCATGAAATTAATTTTGGTAGTCACTAAATTTGGTGTGCAGATAACAGCCACATTAATTTTCCTCATCTTTAAAATTGGACTAATGAAAGTAGTCACAGTTGTTGAAAAATTAAGTAAGTTCATATGGATAAAGTGCTTAAAACAGTGTCTGGCACATACTATCGGTTCAATGAATGCTAGTGATTGTTAATATTATTCTAAAAAGAAGATAATGGCATAACATAAAATCTTAAAATACTAGAACTGTAGGAGCCATTAGATAGCCACTAGTTCAGTGTTCTTCAAACTGCATTGAGAGGCATTAATGAGGGCATGAAGTCAATTTATTGGGTCATAACCAGCAATTAAAAATATGAAAAAGAATAGAATAGAAAATGTCAGAATGCATCACATAAAATCAGGGTAAGGATTGTTTCATAAAATATTTGTTTTAGATTTGTTGGTGTGTGTGTGTGTGTATACTACATTGTGATGTAAAATGTTTTTCTTACTATAGATTCTGGCCAGAAAAGCTTAAAAACAGCTGCTATAGTTTAACCCCCTTTTACTACACATGAAGAAATTGAGGCCCAGGAAAGGGAACTCGCATGACCAAGACCTCCCAGTGATAAGTGACAGAGAGTCAGAACTACCGATTACCCAGCCACTGTCCTTTGCATGACATAAAGCTGGACAGATCCTGAATTATCCCCCAAATATATCAATTTTCTATTTGAAAAACCTTGTTTTATTATAATTTCGGTTATTTTTATTTGAATAATCGTACTTAATCTTCTCATTCATTTCACTATCCTTTCGTTTGTTTGAATCTGGGAGGCAAGTCAACATCATTTCCCCGCCTGAGGCGTCGGGCATTGGAGGTACACTTGTAGGTTCATCTCACTTGTAAGATTACGACAGCGTGGGTAGAGATGTGGGGGAGGAAGAAAAAGAAGTGGCATGACTAGTTGGTGTTAAAGGGATGTGGAGAGTTCGGATGCTATCTCAAAGAATATTTAGGTAAGCTCTCTAAACATCACCACGGTAACAAAAGAGGGCCTGAGGGTGGCTGCCTGGCAACCAGAGCACTACACCCTCCGGCTCAGTGCTGCCCTTTTCCAACATCTTTCATTTTTAAGGCTGCTCTTGATGATTTTATTAACTACATATCCTCTGTGTACAAGGATGAATCTGCATAGTTTACAATACCCCTAACTCACTGGAATCGGGAATGTTCCTATGTTACCTTTCTATCTGATATCGCATCTGTTTTGATTTATTTGTTGGCTATGTATCTAGAAACAAAGGTCTCTAACACAAGCTCACCGTAACAGTGGTTTTAGGCTCCTTTTGCCCCTCAGGAGCTCAGTTACAGGCTCATATTTGTCCCCATGCCTTTGTTTATCCTAAGTACATATTAGATGCACAATAAATAGTTAATTGATGTTCTTCCCCCTTCTCTTCTGTCCATTCCAATCCTACTGGTTTTTTTTTAAATTATTTTATAGATCTTAGTGTGTTATATATTATATTATTATATATCTGTAAGAGACTTGGATTTTATATATCTGTAAGAGACTTGGATTTTAAAACAGGATTTGGTCGGTTTTAATGTATTAGGTTTTTGTTTCCCTGCTTGACGAAGGGAGACTGCCAGTAAACTGCCAGGATTCTACAGATTGATTTATTCCTGCTTATCCTTATTTGTGGTATTTAGCATGCTTCAGTGTTTATATTTCTCCTCTGAAGACTGTTTGTTGAAATGTGTGGCTAAAATTTGATGACATTTTGGAAATATGAACACCTGTGTGTATACTGGGTTGCCTTACCTGAAATGAACCTGGGCCAGAAAGTTGGTTCTCAATAGGCTATTTACCTAAAGATGTCCATGTTAATTTATTTTAAAAATAACAGCTTTATTGAAATATAATTCATGGAACATACAATTCACCCATTTAAAGTGGAAAATTCCATTGTTTTTAGTATACTCAAATAATTATACAGCCATCACCGTAATCTAACTTTAGAACATTTTATCATCCCATAAAGAAACCCTATACATATTAGCAGCCATTCCCAATTCCCACTTCCTGCCCCAGCCACTGCAAACACTAATCTACTTTCTGTCACTATGAATTTGCCTATTCTAGACATTTCATATAAAGGGAAACATAACATTGTGTCTGACTTCTTTCACTTAGCATAATGGTTTCAAGTTTCATCCATCTTGTAGCATACTTTATTATTTGTTTTTGCTGAATATTATTTCATTTTATAGCTATACTACATTATGTTCATTCATTTCTCAGCTGATGGACATTTGAATTGTTTCCACTTTTTGCTATTGTGAGTAAGGCTATTATGAATATTAGTGTGTGAGATTTTGTGGGGACATATGTTTTCAGATTTCCTGTATAAATACCTAAGACTGAAATCGTTGGCTCATATGGCAACTCTATTTTTAACTTTTTGAGGAACTGCCAAACTGTATTCCAAAGTGTTGTACCATTTTACATTCCCACCAGCAATACACAAGAGTTTCAGTTCTTCCACATCCTTGCCTACATTTGTTATTTTCCGTCTTGGTTTATTGTAGCCATCCTACTGGGTGTGAAATGGTATTTCATTGTGGTTTTCATTTGCATTTCTGTAATGACTAATAATTTTGAGCATCTTTTAATGTTCTTATTATTGACCATTTTTATATATTCTTTGGAGGAATGTCAATTCAGATCCTTTGCTTATTTTTAAATTGAGTTATTTATCTTTATTATTGAGTCATAAGAGGTCTTCATGTATTTTATGTATTCTGGATATAAGCCGCTTACCAGGTATGTGATTTGCAGAAATTTTCTCCGATTGCGTGGGTTGTCTTTTCACTTTCTTGATGGAGTCCTTCAAAGAATAAAAATTTTTAATTCATATATATATTTTTTCTTGCTTGTGCATTTGGTGTCATATCTAAGAAACCATTGCCTAATCCAAGGTCACAAAGATTTACTCATGTTTTTTAACTAAAAGTTTCATAGGTTTTAGTGGTTATATTTAGGTCTATGTTCCATATTGAGTTAATTTTTTTTTTTTATGTGATGTGAGGTAGGTGTCCAACTTCATGTTGGGCCTATGGATCTAGGTGTTCCATCACCATTTGTTGAAAAGACTTCTTTCCGCATTGAGTTGTCTTGTTACTCTTGTCAAAAAAAATCAATCAACCACAATTTTAAGGTTTCTTTCTGGACTCTCAATGCTATTCCACTGATTTATAGATCAATTTTATTCATTCATTTGTCAGAGAGAGAAAGCACAAGCAGAGGGAACAGCAGACAGAAGGAGAAGCAGACTCCCCACTGAGCAAGGAGCCCGATGCAGGACTCGATCCCAGGACCCTGAGATCATGACCCAAACTGAAGGCAGACGCTTAACTGACTGAGCCACCCAGGCATCCCTATAGATCTATTCTTATGCCAGTGCCCCACAGTCTTGATAGCTGTGTCTTTGTAGTAAGTTTTGAAATTGGAAAGTGTGAGTGCTCCAACTTTGTTCCTCTTTTCTAAGATTATTTTAGCTATTCTGGGTCCCTTACATTTACATAGGGATTTTAGGATTAGCTCATCAAATCCTGCAAAAATGGCAGCTGATATTTTGAATTGCAGACATTAGTCCATTTACATTTTTCCATCTTTATTGAGATATAATTGACATATAGCATTGTTTAAGTTTAAGATGTACAATGTGGTGACTTGATATACATATATATTGTGAACTGATTATAATAAGGTTGTTTAACACAACCTTCATCTCATATAATTACAATTTTTTGTTGATGTTGTTATGCTGAGAACACTTAAGATTTACTCTCTTAGCAACTTTCAAGTATTCATTATAGTACTATTAACTATAATCATCATACTGCACATAAGATCTTCAGTACTTATTCCTCTTATAACTGGAAGTTTGTAGCTTTTGACCAACATCTCCTCATATATCCCACACCACAGCCCACAGCCCTGGAAACCACCAATCTACTCTGCTTCTATGGTTTTGGCTTTTGTAGATTTCACATATAAGGGAGATTATACAGTATTTGTCTTTCTCTAACTTGTTTCACTTAGTATAATGCTCAAGGTTTATCTATGTCATCACAAATGGCAGGATTTCCTTATTTTTGTGGCTGAAACATATAATACTATAATATTACACACACACACATATATATGTGTGTGTATATATATATCTGCAAAGAAGTGTGATCAACATTCTACATGAAATTTCCTCTTGAGGCATTACCTGACTTTTAACCTGTGCCTGTTCAGGGTGAGAGGCAAAGAAACCAAGCATAAAGTAGCTGCTAAAATTTGACAAAGCTAAACAGAGTCATTATATCACAGAATGCTAGGAAGGCAAAAATAGGAATTCAGGAATCTCCAAAGTACCCTAGTAAACAACCTAGGTTTTTAGTTGAGCCCCAGGAAGGGTTGCACCATGTGAGTAAGGTTAAACTGGCAATAGACCAGCCTCAAATGCGTTAAGATGATCTACTCCCACTATGTCTGTTGTTTAGAAAAAAACATTTTATCTTCTTCTGAGGAAGATATCATTTAGAACCACTACAATTTTCTATGCACAAAGTCTAGCATTCAATAAAGAAATTACCAGATATGCTAGGAAACAGGACCAAATGACAAAAAAATCAAGAAAACAAACAACAGAAACAAACACATAGGTGATTAAAAAGTTGGAGTAAACAGAATGAATGGCCTTTAAAATAACTATGAATAATATGTTCAATAAATAAAGTAAATAATAGATAATTTTACCAGAGATACAAAAATTATAAAGTCAAATGAAAAATCAATAATTAATCAAATAACTGAAATTAAGAATCGAATGGATAAATTTCACCAAGATTAAACAGAAGTGAGGATTACTAGACAGGACACTAATAGGTCTAGTATCCAGACTAAAGCTCAGAGAGAAAAACATTGGATAATATAGAAAAAAGAATGAGATGGAGATAGCATGGTGGAAAGATCTAACATATATGTACCTGGAATCTGAGAATAAGAGAAAAAGAGGGCAAAAACAGTATTTGAAGAAATATTTGTCAAGGATTTTTTTTTTACAACTGAAGGAAGTTCTCAAGCTACATGTTCTAGATACTGTATGAATCTAAAGCAGCATAATAACTGTGGCAGGCATACTAATTCATTCCCCAAAATGTCCATATCCTAATCCTCAGAACTGTGTATGTATTACGTTACATGGTAGAAAGGAATTAAAGTTGTAGATGAAATCAGTGTTGTTAATCAACTGAATTTAAGATAAGAAAGGTGTCCTGGATCTAGGTGGGCCCTTAAAAATGGAAGAAGAAGGCAGCAGTTGAAGATGTGAAATGAGGACTTGAACAATCATTGTTGGCTTTAAAGGTAGAAGAGGGCATCATAAGCCAAGGAATGCAGGTGGTCTCTAGAATTTGGAAATGGCCCTCAGCTTATAGCCTGCAATAATACTGGGCCCTCAGTCCTGTAAGCACAAGGAATTGAATTCTGTGAACAGCTTAAATGAGTAGAAAAATAGATTCTTTCCTAGAGCCTCCAGAATGAAACTCATTCCTGCTGACAATTTTATATTAGCCATTGAGACACACACTGGACTTCTGACCTACAGAACTGTAAGACAACAAATTTGTGTTGTTTTAAGTCACTACACTTATAATAATTTTTATGGCAACAGTAGAAAACTAATATAGTGAGGAAGAAAACCAGACATAGGTACATCAAAGTAAAACTGATGGATACCAGAAACAGAGAACAATTTTAAAGTAACTAGAGAACAAAGACACATTATCTTTGCAGGAGCAATAATCTTGACAACTAAATTTTCAAAAGAAATAATGAAAGAAGAAAATGACCTGACATCTCCAAACTGCTGAGCAAAATATGTTCCGACCAGGCAAAAATTCTTTCAAAATGAAGGTGAATCAAAAAGGTTTAAGAGAAACACAAAATCTGAGAGAATTTATAACTATCAGACATGCACTACGAGAAATACTAAAGGGAGTTATTTAGGCAAAAGGAAAATGATCCCAAATGGAAACAGGTAATTTAAGAAGGAATGAGGAACACCAAAGAGTTAATATAGGTAAATCTACAAAAATATTGTCTATTCAAAAGAACAACAATGGTATATTTTGGAGTTTAAAATATATGTACAATTAAAATACATGATAATAGCAAAGATGAGAAGGTATAAATGGAGTTGAAGTGTTATAAGGTTCTTACCTTGTCTGGAAAGTGGTAAAAGCACTACCTTAAGGTAGATTTTTTTTTTATTAGTTATACATTATTTTTATTTTTTAATTTTATTATTATGTTATGTTAGTCACCATACAGTACATCATTAGTTTTTGATGTAGTGTTCCATGATTCATTGTTTGTGTATAACACTCAGTGCCCTCCTTAATACCCATCACCGGGCTAACCCATCCCACCATCCCCCTCCCCTCTAGAACCCTCAGTTTGTTTCTCGGAGCCCATAGTCTCTCATGGTTCATCTCCCCCTCCGATTTCCCCCACTTCATTTTTCCCTTCCTACTATCTTCTTTTTTTTTTTTTTTTTAACATATAATGTATTATTTGTTTCAAAGGTACAGGTCTGTGATTCATCAGTCTTACACAATTCACAGTGCTCACTATAGCACATACCCCCCCTTATGTCCATCACCCAGCCACCCTATCCCTCCCACCCCCCCACCACTCTAGCAACCCTCAGGTAGTTTCCTGAGATTAAGAGTCTTTAAGGTAGATTTTAATAAGCCAAG
>NC_138385.1:35467775-35490260 GCF_054177405.1 Leptonychotes weddellii
CATATGAGTGAAACCATATGATAATTGTCTTTGTCTGCTTGACTTCTTTCACTTAGCATAATTCCCTCCAGTTACATCCATGTTGATGCAAATGGAAGACTCTATATTTTAAAGATGCTAATTTTCCCTAACTTGATCTCTGATTCAAAGTAATGCCAGTAAACTTTTTTAAATGAAAATCGACAAATGAATTTTAAATTTTACATAGAATTACAAATGGCAATAACAGTATAAAAAATCTTGTAGAAAAAACAAAGTTTGAAGATTTACAGAAATCAAATTATTTTACAAAGCTATAATAATTTAACCAGTGTACTATTATTTCAAATATAGAAAAATTGAACAATGGTAGAGTCTGAAAAGAGAGCTACATGTATACTGTCATTCAATTTATGATAAAAATAATCCATCACAAGGCAGTAGGGGAGAAAATGGTCCTTTTGTTAAGTGGCTCTGGACCAACTGGGTTACCAAATAAATCCAAATGATCCTTTTTATCTATTTCAAACTATATACAAAATTTAATTCCAAATGGACCATAGATTAAAAGTGAGAGGTGAAACAAATAAAAGTTATTGAAGATAATATAAGGTAATGTCTTAGTGACCTTAATATAGTCAAGCATTCCTTAAAAAGGACACAAGAAACATTTACCCGAAACAAAAAAATAAATTCTACTTTATTAAAATTAAGACATTATTAAGAGAGTGAAAGGCAGGTCACAGAATGGGAGAAACTATTTTCAATACTTATATCTGAGAAGGGACTTATATTCAGAATTATACAGAACTACAAATCAATAAGGATAAAGGTAACCCAATTATTATTTTTTTATCATTTTAAACAAGAAGTTTATTTAAACAACAAGATGCTTGAAGGGAAAACTATCTAGGATTCATTTTTTTATCCCTACTTAAGGACAGATTGCCCTGTATGTAATAGCTACATACAAAAAAGTTATAAAATGGTCCTTGGTTTTACAATGGTGAATGAAAAACTTTAAAATTCTCCAATTGAACAAGGTATGCATGGATTTTTATGTTGTTCTTTTTTTGTTAAACAGTGAGAGCAAAACAGCTTACTGGAATATAAAGATAAGAGCTGAATGAGCATGCTACTAATGGAGAAAGGGCATTTTCACAGAACCAGTATTTTTCCCCATCCCATCTCCATTTGATGTCGATCAAAACATACCACGGGCCATTTAGTTAAAAAAATGCAATATGCTTGTGCATATACACAGTTACTTTATGTACAATAAAGCAATAGGGAAGGGGAACATGAAAGAATAGAGAAAACTATACCATAGTACTATGGTGGGATGCAGGGCAACCAAATTGCGGTTTTCTTTTTTTTAGAGAGGGAGAGAGAAGGAGATGGGGAGGGGGAGTGGCACAGGGAGGAGGAGAGAGAGAATCTTAAGCAGGCTCCGCACCCAGCGTGGAGCTGGATTACGGGAATCTATCTCACCACCCTGAGATAATGACCTGAGCCAAAATCGAGGGTCAGATGCTTAATTGAATGAGCCACCCAGGTGCCCACCAAATTGTAGTTTTCTAATTGAGAATGTCTTCTTGGTTTCGAGGAACAGTTTTGGAGTAAAGTAGCAGGTTCCCTTTTTAGTAGACACCTCCAGTCTGCTGCTGGAACACACCAATCGTATCTTCAGCCTCCATTTCTAATTGTGTAGGTATGTCTGTTTCATTGATTGGATGTCTATCAAATAGGAATCTGATCTGCCTCATTGATAAACCCTTTCACAGTAGGTTTTCATTAGTTTACTAAGTGGTGTATGCCTCTTTTTTTTTTTAAGATTTTATTTATTTATTTGACAGAGAGATACACAATGAGAGAGGGAACACAAGCAGGGGGAGTGAGAGAGGGAGAAGCAGGCTTCCCGCTGAGCAGGGAGCCCGATGTGGGGCTCGATCCCAGGACCCTGGGATCACGACCTGAGCCGAAGGCAGACGCTTAACGCCTGAGCCACCCAGGCGCCCCAGTGGTGTATGCCTCTTAATCTTAAACTGTACCACAGAACCATCCTGTCCCTCTACCTTCCAATTAATATGGTCATTGTTCTCAGTCTTGACTCCTTCCTTGGTCTTTTCATCAGCCATGGTGAGTACCAGAATCTCCTCAGCTGCTGTTTCACAAAAGAGGTACCAGGTCCACACCCAATGAGCACACAAGCAGCACCAGGAGTGACAGAAGAAGGAGGCAACCTAATCATTTTTAGTGGCAAATCTTGAACAGCTCCGTCAAAAATACAATATCCAAATGGCCAATAAGACAATAAATAGGCACTCAATTTTGTTAGTTATCAAGTAAATGCAAATTAAAATCACAATTAGATAATACTCTACATCCCTTGAGGAACACTAAAATTAAAAAAAAAAAATAGACATGTCAGCAAGGATGTGGGAACTAATACATTGCTGTTAGGAATATAAATTGATAAAATTGCTTTGGAAAACTGATGGGTTATACATATCAGAGCTTACCATATTACCCAGTAATTCCAGTCAGGTATATAAGCACAACAGAAATGCCTATATATGTGAACCAAAATAAAAGTATGAGAATGTTCATAGCAACGTTATTTGTAATAGTCCAAAATAGTAAATAACCCAAATGCCTATCAACAACAAACTAATGATGTTATATATTCATCCAGTAAAATTGTAGCAGCAGTGGAAAGGAATGAAGTACTATCACAAACAACATGAATACATTTCAAATATAATATTGAACAAAGGAAGTTAGATCCAAAAGAATATGCATGTATGATTCCACTTATATAAAGTTCAAAAATAAGCAAAACTCATTTATGGTTATAGAAGTCAAAATAGTGGTTTACATTGTGGAGCTAATGACTGAGAGAGACATGGAGGAGTGCAGGTGATGTTTTATATCTTGATCTGGGTGTTGGTTCCATGAGTGTGTTCATTTTGTAAGCAAAAATATCAAGCTGTACATTGATACTTTATTTATGTTGTATTTCATTAAAAATATTTACAAAAAATATGACAACATCCAGAGCTGGAAAGGATGTGTGGAAATAGGTACTTTTGTACATTTTTATTGAAATTTGATTGCTATATCCCTTTTGAACATTGGAAGTTATATTTATGGAAATTTCAAATATGCCTGTCATTGACCAAGCAATTCCACTTCTGGAAATCTATCTATAGTAGTCAATATCGTTGTTTGCCTAATATTTCTGATTCTCACTCTAGGTGTGTTGTTGGATTGTTCTCAACATCCTTGGATTTAGGCATTGCCATAAACTGACTTTGGCCAATGAAATTTGAGTGGAAGTGACATTTCCACAAACAAAATAAAAATGACCAATAGTTATATAAAAACCTAATAGCCCTCCCCTGTCCCCCCAAAAAAACTCCCCAACCTCATTAAACAGTTAACTAATTCCAAATATAAATAATAAAGAGATTTCATTTTTCACCTATTTGGACATGCATATTAGAAAAAGAAAGACCTAGCCCAATGTTGCAATGGGGCAAGGGACTGAACACTGTTGGCCTCATGCCCCAGGTCACACAGCTGGGAAGTGGGGAAGCTCAAATCAGAACCCATGTCTATCTGTATTCACAGCAGGTGGGCCTGCTCTTCCTATCACTCATTATTCACTCCTGGTCTACCATCTTTGTGGTAGAATCTTTGAAGGTAACCCTAACCATGCTATGAATTGTGTCATGAGCTACATTTCAAGCCACTAATTCTCACTCTCCCTCCAAATCTGTTTGAAAAGTAGAAATTATGAATGTGTTGAAGTCATAACTGCAGCTTGCCTTGCTAGTTGGCAAAAAATCAGACTGTGAACCACTGTTCAACTAAAGCACTATGTCTTTAATGCAGTCTTCTTGGATTTAGGGACAGTTTCTCTACCATAAGTGAAAAAACATGGAGAGGGGTGTGCAACATGATGAGGTTAGTTTTTATGGGGTCAGTTTTTAGCATCATTTTTTCCAAAAAAGGAATCACTTAACCATGCTATTTTTGAATTTGCTTCTTTCATATAATTTAATATCACTCCATATCACTTCAAGGAGTTCATCTTCAATCATTTTATCAGGCTACTTTAGTATTCCATTGTATGTATGTTTATATGTATATAGGTAAATCATACAGTATCATAACCAGTAAGAAAAATAAAATTTAATATCTTCTCTCTCTCTTCCTTATGCTCTCTCTTTCTCCCCTCCCCGCCCCCCATGATCTCTCTTCTCTCCTTAGAAAGCATAGAAATATTGATAAGTAGCAGCTGCTGACCAGAGCTAGTCATCTACATAGGTAGATGACAAGGAAGACACCCCTAGGGCAGTCAGGCAACTAGAGATGAAAAATGTACAGGCTACACTGCTCAGCAATGGAAAATTCCGTTCTTAACTAAAGACAAGGAAGTATATGTGTTCATGTGTGAAGAGATGTGGTGTGCCTAACAAAATGGGATGTAGCATTTTCAGTTCCTTTTATTCTGATTATAATACTGTGATCTGAAGAGAGATGTTAAGAGAAATACACTCCAAGCAGTCAGACAACCCTTGATATCAAGTACATATGCAGCACTCTACTAACCAAACTAGCCCCATGGAAAATTCCATCCTCACCTAAGGATAAGGCTGTGTGTGTGTGTGTGTGTGTGTGTGTGTGTACGTGTGTGTAACAAAATGTAATAGGTCATTTCAGCTTTATAAATGTTAGTTTTTACAAATGTTCATTGAAAAATCTTAAAAGATGATGAAAATTATAAAGAATGAGATATATGTAATCAGTAATCTTATCTTCCAGAAACATTTGGTATTTATATTTACATCTATAAACTTCCACATTATTATTCTCTTGCTGTGGCTTAAATTGTATCCCCCCAAAAGACATGTTGAAGTCCTAACCCCTGTTACCTGTGAACGTGACTTTATGTGGAAATAGGGCCTTAGCAGATATAATCAAGTTAAGATGAGATCATACTGGATTAGGATCCTAATTGAATATGACTGGTGTCCTTATAAGGAGAGAAGAAAAGAGATACAGAGACAGAAAGAGAGAAATGCCATGGGAAGACACAGACACTGAGGGGAGAAGGCCATGTGAAGATAGAGGCAGAGACTGGAATGATGCATTTACAAGCAAAGGAATCCAATAGTTGCCAGTAACTACCAGATGCTAGAAGAGGCAAGGAAGAATTTCTCCCCTATAGCCTTCAGAGAGAGCATGGACCTGCTGACATCTTGGTTTTGGATTTCCAGGCTTCATAACTGTGAATAAATTTCTCGTGTTTAAAAGCCACCTAGTTTATGGTATTCTGTTATGGCAGCCCTAGGAACTAATATGCTGTTTATGCATTTTTTTATTAAGTTCAATTAACCAACATATAGTACATCGTTAATTTTTTTTCCAGTTGAGGATATTTATTTACTTATGTTCAGTTAGCCAACATATGGTACATCATTAGTTTTTGATGTAGCGTTCAATGATTCATTAATTGTGTATAACATCCAGTGCTCATCAAATCACATGCCCTCCCTAATGCCCATCACACAGTTACCCCATTCCCCCACCCTCCTCCTGCAACCCTCAATTTGTTTCCTGGGAGATAAACCATAAGAGACTCTGGACTCCTGTTCATATATTTTTAATAAACTATTTGAAGATAATTTTTAAAATACCTTCTATAGCATATTTAGCATCCTTCCCTGTTGATACTGCCCATATCATTACTTTGTTAATTGGTTGCAGAAGGAATAATTTCTGTATATCTTCAAATTTTTAATTTCATTTACTTTTCTGAGTATAAAGGTAGTATATGTTTTAGATAAGCAAATAGCAGGGAAAATCTGTAAAATAATATTTAATTGCCCTGTGACCCCACTCCTAGGCCCCTTTCCAAGATATTATCTATAAATGGTTTGGGTATATATTATCCCAGATATCTTTCACTTCAGATTCAGTACCAAGAGAAATCTAACTCTTTTCCTCTCCCTCTGTCACTGTGAGATGCTTATTTTTTATTGATACAGGATATAAGCATAAGAGTGCTTATATTTTTATTGAAGTGTAGTTGATATACAATATTATGTTAGTTTCAGATGTACTACATAGTGATTCAACATCTCTATACATTACAAAGTGATCACCACAATAAATCTAGCTACCATCTGTCACCATACATTTGTCACAGTATTATTAACTATATTCCCTATGCTGTACATTACATCCCAGTGTCTTACTTGTTTTGTAACTAGAAGTTTGTATCTTTTAATCCCCTTCCTCTATTTTGCCCAACCCCTACCACCTCCTATCTGGCAACCATCAGATTGTTCTCTGTATCTATGAGTCTTTTCTCTTTTGTTTTGTTGGTTCATTTGTTTTGTCTTTTCGATTCCACATATAAGTGAAATCATATGGTATTTGTCTTTCTCTCACTTATTTAAATTAGCATAATACCCTCTAGGTCCATCCATGTTGCTGTAAATGGTAAGATTTCATTTTTTTTATGACTGAGCCATACTCCATTGTAGATACATATCACATCTTCTTTAGTCATTCATCTACCAATGGACACTTAGGTTGCTTCTATATCTTGGCTATTGTAAACAATGCTGCAATGAGCTTAGGAGTGCATATATCTTTTCAAATTAATGTTTTGATTTTCTTCAGATAAATACCCAAAAGTGGAATTGCTGGATCATATAAGAATGCCTAGTGAAGCATTATCTATAATAGCAAAATATTGGAAACTAATATTCACCAATGGGTGGAAGCCTGAACAAATCATTGTATATTCATAATAGGCATTTTCTTCAGCAACCAGAGAAAGAATAAGTTATATCTATATTAATGACTTGGAGAGATATTCATGATATGCCAAGTAAAATACATACACACACACAGAATACTGAGAAAAGTATGGAATAATACACTGGAGTTTGGAGGTGAGGAAGGAAAGGTGTGTGTATGTGTGTGTGTGTAGGGGTAATTATATGTATTTTCCATAAGATCATTATATTATTTTATTCCATTGTTTTCAGTGAACACATGCTAATTTTATAATTCTTGAAGAATATTTGATCACAGATTGAAAAAATATACAAATTTGAAAACTTTTGTCTGATATGAAGATATTATTATAAGCATTAAACTTATAATAAATTTAGTATCTAAAAGCATTAAAAATAACATATTGCATAAACCCTGAGTATTTAGTGCCATGAACATACAAAATATGTTTAACTTATGAGTCATTTCACAGAAAAATCTCTATTTGTAATATACACTTATTTCCTTAGAAGGGCCAAAACATCATTCCAGTAATATAAATTATGAAATTTTATTTATTAAAAAATCCTCATTGATGACAGATAAAGGTTGGATAAAATTACTTAGGAGGTGTTGTAATAGCATTTGCAGAAGCCAGATAAAAAGGATGTTACAAACAGCTCTTTTGAGAGGCTCTTCGGGGTCATTTACTTGCTTTTGCTATGTGTTTCCTTTTCGAATTTCTATTTCACCATGTAATTTTGGAGTAGCTCCTGATTATAGTAAATGACCATTGTTCTACAAAATTTGATATTTTAGCAAAATGAAATAGCCTCTGTCACATTAATTTTCTTCTTGTCAATACGTTGCTATCATCATGGTCTTCACTCTAATTTATTGTGGGGAGTGTAACAGTGTCAGTATTTTCCCAGTCGGCTAAAGACTGGTAAATGACTGAGAACTGTCATAATGTGTATATTACAAGTGGTACTGCCATGATGTCCCTGAGATTATCTGCAGCAGATTTTACTGGTCATGATCACAGCTTAGTGGATCACAATGTCTTTATGCACCATGCATTATATAGAACAATAAGTTGAATGTTTCCTGTGTGCCAGGAGCTGTGCTAAGAATGTACAAGCATAATAGCACTTAAATAATTATCCAATTAGATAGCTATTATTATCTGTACTTTAAACCAAGGCTCAGGGTTTAAGCCGTTTGTCAGGTAGCAAATAGCAAAGCTAGGGCTTGAATTTAGGGCTTATGAACTCCAGTTGTACTCTTTACCTATAAGCTATAATATTTCCAATAGTATCTGAGATATACATTGCTGGAGTTCAACAGTGCCTGATTCTTCCATTTTATGCACATTGGAAGGGTATTTTTCCTAGCCTTCTTGTAATTAGGGCCATCTAACTAGTTCTGGACAATAGGCTATGAACAGAAATTATATTTTTTGTTTTCAGTTGAAATATTTAATTGCTAAGATGTTCATCATCACTTACTATCAGGGAAATGTAAATTAAAACTACAATGAGATATCACCTCACACCTGTCAGAATGGCTAAAATCAACAAAACAAGAAACAACTGAGGATGGGGGCAAAAGGAACCCTCTTGCACTGTTGGTGGGAATGCAAACTGTTGCAACCACTGTGGAAAACAGTATAGAACTTCCTCAAAAAGTTAAAAATAGAACTACCCTATGATCCAGCAATCACACTACTGGGTATTTACCCAAAAAATACAAAAACACTAATTCAAAGGATACATGTACCCCTATGTTTATAGCAGTGTTATCTACAATAGCCAAATTATGGAAGCTGACCAAGTGTCCACTGATTGATGAATGGATAAAGAAGAGATGGTATACACACACACACACATTATATTATTATATATTATATATATGTTATGTATATATATAATATAATATATATATTATTATAATATTATTCAGCCATAAAAAAGAATGAAATCTTGCCATTTACAATGACATAGATGGAGCTAGAGAGTGTAATACTAAGCAAAATAAGAGAAAGACAAATACCATATGACTTCACTCATATGTGGAATTCAAGAAAGAAAACAAATGAGCAAAAGGAAAGAGAGTGAGCAATCAAGAAACAGACTCTTAACTCTAGAGAGCAATCTAATGATTGATGGTCACCAGAGGGGAGGGGGATGGGAAGATGGGTTAAATAGGTGATGGGGATTATGAAGGGCACTTGTGATGAGCACAGGATGATGTACAGAACTGCTGAATCACTATATTGTACACCTGAAACTGATATAACACAGTATGTTAACTAACTGGAATTAAAGTTAAAAACTTTAAAAAAAGAAATATTTAATTGCTAATGTGTAACTCTCTTGCCACCTCTCTTCTCTAGCTGCAGCAACTGAGGAGGCCTTGTGTTGAGATGCTAGAGCTTCAAGTTTAAAGTAGCTTGATTACTCAGTCACCATATAGAAGGAAGATATTCTGGAGAATTGCTTGAATCCACAATGTAATTTGTATAAGTCAGAAGCATGCTTTTGTTGTGTTAAGCTACTGAGATTGTAGGACTGTTTGCCACCATAGCCTACCTGATTAATACAGAAACTGGCACTGAAAGTGTGGTATTGACTTAACAAAAACCTGAAGTGTGACACTGGCTAAGTGGCTTCATGGTAGGAGTTTTCAGTGGCAAAACTTTGGTGAAATTGTAACTTATAATAGACTTAGCACATATGATTAGGGAATTTGTAAATATAAGGGAAGAGTTTGGATAACAATGTTAGTAGGGAAATATAGAGGAAGGGGCTAGAAAAAAATGTTAGTACTGTTCCTAGGAGTGATAGTAGCGTTTGGTGATTGCTACTGGTTTTGATTGGTATAATGGTTCACTTTATGTGTCAGCTGGACTGGGCTAAGGGATGCCCAGATAGCTGGTGAAACCTTGTTTCTGGGTGTGTCTGTGAGGATGTCTCCAAAAGAGATCAGCATTTGAATTAGTAGACTGAGTAAAGTGGATTACTCTCACCAATGTGGGTGGGTATCCATCAATCTATTGAGGGCCTTAATAGAGCAAAAATGTGAAGAAAGGGCAATTCATTCTTTCTGCTTAGGCTGAGACATTCATTTTCTCCTGCCCTTTTATATCAATACTCTGGTTCTTGGGCTCTCAGATTCAGACCAGCAATTACACCATCAGCCCCCAATTCTTAGGCTGTCAGACTCAGACTGAATTACACCACTGATTTTCCTTGTTTTCCAGCTTGTAGATGACAGATTGAGGGACTTCTTGGCCTTCTTAACAGTCTTCCTTGGAGAGGAGGTATGAATGGTTTCCCTGTGGAAAGAAGAATGAAGCAAATATTTGGTAGACTATGATGGAGATTATTAGTGTTCACCAATACCAATTTCTCCTCTACCTCTTGGTCATATAGAAGATCCCTTTGGATGTAAATAGAGCCATTTGACTAATACTGGCCAATGGGTTGTGAGGACAAATGACAGGAACAATCAATTGCTTTTGTGCACTTCTTCCTTTTTTATGATAAAAGAGGAGGTCTTACGTTGAGATAGCAGTGCCATAACTCAAAGCAACATAAGAGTTACCCCTTGGAGGAGAACTGCCCTATGCAGCCATTTGCTTATGTTGAGTGGTTTGGTTTGTTTGTTACCATGGCATGGTCTAGCCTATTCCTCTCACAGATATGAAACAATTGTTATTATAAAAATATTAAGTGTAAAAAGAAATTAGAAAGATTGTTAAATATCTTCCAAACATCTTCAAAGTATAGGTATCTCTTATGCTATATAAACTAATCCAGGCACACAAAAACATGCATAGATATTAAATTAATTTTATGAAGCTAGCAAAACCTTAACACAAACCTGATAAAGATAACTAAGAGTAATAGACTAATTACACTTTTGAGTAAAAACACATAAATTTCTTTTTTTAAGATTTTATTTATTTGAGAAAGAGAGTGAGTGAGAGAGAGCACAAGCGGGGGAGGGTAGAGGCAGAGGGAGAAGCAGACTCCCTGCTGAGCAGGGGGCCTGATGTGGGGCTTGATCCCAGAACTCTGGGTTCATGACCTGAGCTGAAGGCAGACACTTAACCGGCTGAGCCACCCAGGTGCCCCAAAGCACATAAATTTCTAATAAATGTAGTAGATATTGTGGATTGATTAACTGAAACTCCATTCTACCCTCATAATTACAGTTAGAGCTCTGATAGTGAATTAGGTTCTAACAATTAGACAGACTCATTAGATTATTTGTGAGGTAGAAGTGAAATGGAGGACATCTTCCTGCTGCTGCTGCTTCTGGCAAGGTCATGGATAAAAGAATGGCAACTCCATTTAGCAAAGACCACCTTTGAGTCCAGGTGCGACAGACATATTTGGATCTCCAAATTACATTTGCACAACATTATCTCTGACTTGTTCTGTGCATGTCAGCCAGCCTCTGTCCTTGGCCCACCCCAGTGTTTGCACAATGGGTGTATGAGTAGAGTAGCCATGATGGTAAGAAAAGAGGCAATACATGGGTTCAAAAGCATGGAGTACTCACTGAGAACGGCCAGAATCTCTGTGGTCAGTTAATTATTTCAGACCATTCTACCATAGAGGATGGCGTGATTTGTCCTTAACAGAACTGACACTTTCTCCAGATATGGGTTTAGCTTGCCTTCTCTGCCCTCAGTATTTCTGCTGGTATCACAATTTGAAGCTTACAAAATGTCTGATTCAAGGGACCCATTCTATGGTGAAGAAGGTGTGGCAACAGACACATGACCACTGGTCTGATAATATAACATTGATTGAATGGCCTGTCAAAGTGTTAGGTAAGACACCAGACAGAGAACAACACCTTGCAGAGTTGGAATATTGTCCTCCAGAATGAGGAATATATACTCATATATCAACAACTGATATGTGGTACTGTATTCCTTTTTTTATGTTTGTTTTTATTTTATTTTAGTAATCTTTACACCCAATGTGGGGCTTGAATTCATGACCCTGAGATCAAGAGTTGCATACTCTTCTGACTTAGCCATCCAGGGTGCCCCATGTGGTACTATATTCCTAATAGCTAGAATACATATGTGTTGGAACCAACACAATGACCCACTTACAGAATTTGTGTTTCTTGTTTCTACATGCTCAGGTTCTGGTAGTTTAGAGGTTTTGCTTCTCAAGAGGGAATGCTTCCACCAGGGGACACTTTAAGGGTTCTACCAAACCCGAGCATGATCCATGCCAAGATGAATATATTACTAGACAGATGAGTAAATATATAGATATAGGCAGTTAATTTTAAAATAAACTGGAAACCACAAAAAATGACTTGTGGGAAGAGTTAATTGTTGCCAATAGGAATTTTGATTTTTAGATGTGAGATATAAATTTACCTGTTCATTTTGTTCCATTGTGCTCTTCATCATTTTAAAAGAATGTACACTCGGCCCATTGTATACTTTGGTGCCTGCTATTGCCAAAGCTCCTTGTCAAGCTTCTTTTAGTGGTTAATCTAGGAGGCTGTCATTAGGTAAAGACTTCATGTGGAGCCTACCTACTTATTGTCCCATGTTATGTTTTTGTCCTCTGAAAATTCTTATGTTGAAGTATTAACCCCCCAATGTAATGGTATTTGAAGATGGGCCTTTGGGGAGTACAGTTAGATGAACTCATGAGGACAGGCCTCTGGTCTGATGGGCTTAATGCTCTTACAGGAGAGCTTGATCTCCCCTCCATCCCATCTCTCCACACACACAAGAAGAGGTCATGTGAGCACACAGTGAGATGGTGGTCATCTGCAAGCCGAGACAAGAGTCCTCAGAATGAAACCTACCATGATTTTAGATTTCCCAGGCTGCAGAACTGTGAGAAATAAATTTCTGTCTTTTAAGCTACCCAGTCTGTGGCATTTGTTATGGCAGCACAGGCTGACTAAGACACCCAAGTAAGCAACCATCAGTTGCAGTGGCTGGAGCAACTTTGCCACCAGTTAATACAACTGGACCTTGGCAGCCACCTGGATTCTAGTCAACCATTGGCTATCAAGCTTGGGCTATGAAATAGTAATATTTCTTTCCAGTAATAGAAAAGAGTATTGAGTGTATATGTTAGGAGTTTTTGAAAAGGAAATCACAATTTTGTTAATAATTTTGATTTAATTGGTGCAGAAGCAAATATAATATCAGAAATATATTACATAGTTTACCTCATTCAATCCTCAAAAGATTATGAGTTAAAATTAACAAAAATTTTACATTATTGGGGATTTTTGAGGATTCAATGAAATAATACGCAACTGGTTACCAAAGTCTCCAGCCTAACTAATCATTAAATAAATGTCAATTGTAATAATTTAATATTAATATAATATTAAATATTTCTAACAATCTTAAAAGAATGAAAACCTTGACAAATATAGAATTCTTTTTAAGCATCATACATAAAGTGAGTGGAATAAATTTCTTTCTATGTTTCTATTTTTTTGATATCCTAATCAAACTTTTAGTGAAAACGCTATTGTTCTCATTATATAACTCATTGTCTTACATAAAATATGGAGAAAGTCCTACATTGCAGAGGTCTGAATTAACAAAATTAAGTGCCATGTACCCTAATTTTAAAACCTTCCTTATGATCCAACAAACATGTCAATCCTTAATAGAAGAAGCTGAAATATTTCGTGTAGATATGTCAGTATATGTGTGTGTTTGTGCATTTGTGTGTGTAGTTATGAAAAAGTAGGTGTTAATTTTAACAAGAAGCACTTATAGAACTTCCTTTCAGACAGGTAGTTTGTAAACAATAAATGTACACATAACTATATTTATTTTGTTAGATACGGAATGCTATGTAATTATAACATAATGGTTCTTGCTGATTTCCCATTTTGTATTCCTAAAATATTGTAATTTTTCACCTCATTTGATCCTCACAACAAACTTACGTTACAGATCAATATTGGTTTCCACGCCATGCATTTGTTGTGATGATGAAATGAATTAATCTACATGAAGTCCCTAAGCACACTGCATGCAACGTAAGGAAGCATTTAGCAAATGTTTATCCTTTTTATCATTTCTATAATCATCATCCCTGTTACTATTACTATTGCTTTTAATACAACCTATGTTACTCATGGTAATAGTAAGTTCTTTGATCACCTGTTAACATGTGGGAAATTTTCACGCCCTAAATGATTTTTTGAACACCTTATAACAAGTTGTTTAAATGTGTGTATAGTGTTCTATTTAACTTCCATATCAAATGCAGTAATGTTTCAGCATAATTATTGACCAATAAGGAAATACTAGTAATCTCCCCTATAGATCTTTCATTCTACATGTTAATTTTAAGCTTCGGATTATCTTTCAGTATTATTTTTCACGTTTGTAAACATATATGGACCAATATTCAATTTTACATCCCAATTGTGCATTGAATTTCTTTTCATTTAAAAGGAAACATACTATGCCCCACGGTTATACAACATCTTTTCTCCTTAGAATATTCCACGGATAATCATGGTGAGGTATATACATATTGTATATTTCAACCTGTGTATATATAGAATATGAGACAATTAAATGGTGCTTTTTGGTTAGAACTTAGAATACTTTCAGATTGCTCCATTTCATGTGCTCTCTTCTATTGAACATTTTATCATTAAGTTGGTCTTCAACCTATTGTTTTCATAATTGCATTATAGATTGATTTTATGATTTTGTGCTTGCTCTTGAGCTAGTGTATCTTACTGTCTCTTAGTGCATCTTATGTGTCTCAAACTAGTGTATCTTTTTCAAGGTTAATCTAGTTGGATATCACTTGGTTAATATCAAATGAAGACATTAAATCATGGTTGTCAAAGTGATACTATATTTGGAAAAGGAAATCAGTGGTGAATTTTAGAGATTAATCGACATTTTTCATGGTCCCACAATGAGTAGTGTGAATTCATTTATAGTTTAAGGAAATAATTGATTTCCCTAATCAAATTCTTGAAGAAAACTATTGTTCACCCACATAATTAGTCAGCCTAGGCAAATGCAAGAAAAAACTTTGTATATATTCAATTGTTCTCTCTTAGTCAAAATCAGTATTATGATTCTTCAATATTTAAATGTTCTTTATTTTTTCTCCCAGTTTTAACTATGCATGGTTGTCATTATATTTCACATATTTCAAATATTGTCATTATATTTCACATATTTCTAAGTGGAGAATGATAGCTTTATATTTTGTGAGTTATAATAAATAAAACCTTATTCTATATCATCATAATCAGTGAGTTGCAAGAGACAATTTCAATTCTGGAAGCTTTCCTTTTCCATAATGGATTGCAAGGGCTTTCCTGCCAGTCCCTGTAAGGTTTTCCAATCCTCCAACTAGAGCATCAATAGCTAGTCTTTTTGGTTTAAAGGAAAACAACTAAATAGTGGTGGTGAAGCAGAAAAGAAAACATACATCCTGGTGATTAAGCAGGTTGTAAATAGGAAATGAACATGTCAGAACTGTTTTTTTTTTTTCTTTAGGTACAGATTTTTCCACTGTGATAACAATATTTATTAATTTCTCTGTTGCTTTTCCAGTTCCAAAAGTATCTAGTCATGTTGTCTGATTAATCCTCATGACAAACCCCTGTCTTTCAATTAGTACAAGATTCAGTGATACAGGTTTTTTTTTTTTTTTTTTAAGATTTTATTTATTTGTCAGAGAGAGAGAGAGAGTGAGCACAAGCAGGAGGAATGTCAGGCAGAGGGAGAAGCAGGCTCCCCGCTGAGCAAAGAGCCCAATGCGCAACTTGATCCCAGGATCCCGGGATCATGACCTGAGCGGGAGGCGGACACTTAACTGACTGAGCCACCCAGGCATCCCAACAGTGATACAGGTTTATTGAGAGGGTTAAGAGATAATCCACCCCAAAACCCCCAAGACATTGTATGCTTGGTAAGTCACCAGTTATGCAATATAACTACTTTTTTTCTTTCTCCTCTTCATAGTATTAGTGGTAGTACAAAAGAGATTATTACAATGGCAACAATTTTGCTTTTAGTTGATACATTTGGGCCATGGTAGCCACATGGCCTCCAGACACAATAGAGAGAGGAGCACTAAACATGGGAGATGCAGAGTGGGTGTTAAACTTCATTAATAATAACTTTTCAAAAAATAATTGTGTGTAAGGGATTTCTGAATAGGATATCACTGTCAATAATGAATTTGGGTTGGTGGGTATGGAAATAAATGTGGTGACAATATAATCACTTATGTGTATTTTTCACATTTCAGGTAACAAAAGTATTTTAAATATATTGCCTCTTTCAAACAGAAAACAACCCTGTGTTACAAAATGCATAGTAATTTTACATGATAAGGGACTATGAGAATTAAATGAAATAAGCCACAGGTCTGTATGATGTATGCTGCTTGATAAGACCTTGCTCATCCCTTGGTATAGGTACCTAATAAATTTGCAATCCAGATTATTGTTCTTTAGGGAATTCTGCCTCTTCTTAGATGTCTGGAAAGGATACAATGATGTTGTGCCTAACAATCATATTTTTGCTCCTGTTTTTATTATATTTGTATTTTCACTGTGTGTGCCGACTGACTTTTGTTTGTGGACAGGTGACCTATTGATTTTTGTGTATTTACTTTTTGCTATAACACCTTATCTCTATATCCTTCTCATTATTTTCAAACTATTCTACTTGGATGATTATACTTATAGGTATTCTGAAATAATTTTAAATAAACATCTTGCTCCATAATTTCACTGTTAAGTGCTTTAAATCATAATACCTTCTAATCCAGCTTTACCATGGGGTCTTCCTGAAGCACTAGCATCTAGAAAACCTTGGGTATAGGAAAAAAGAGAATTTTAACTCATATTTAAAATTCCTGAGAGAATTTACTTCTTGGTAGTTAGATAAGGAGGTTTCAAATAGGAATGCAACCTGTCTTATCAAATGAAATTTGGTAGTAAAGGAATTTATTGTTATTATACTATGATTGCTTTTGCATTTCTGTGGCTTTTCAGTTTCCAATGTATTTTCTACATGCTTCCTCAATTAATTCTCATGACAAATCTGAACTGTACAAGCCGGTGTTGGTGGTATAGTGGTGAGCATAGCTGCCTTCCAAATCTGAACTGTAGAATTATTAAGTGTCTCTTTGGTATTTTTGTTGTGAGTTTCAAATATGAAAATTCACAGTAAAGTCCAAAGTACAATATCTGGAAAGAAAGCAATCATTCAGCAAAATTTCCTTTTTATTACTACTACTGCTACTAGTACTACTACTACTACTTTTACTATTACGACGACTACTACTACTACTATATCTAATTCTGTCTGTCTTAATAACACTACAATTACTTTTTTAGTAATATGAAAAACACGTTTATCACTCCCAGGATATGGTAGTTTCTTTTTCATATACATATTGGACCATATTCAATTTGCTTTTTTTCTAGGACATTTCATGGATACCCATGCCAAAATAGATGATTTTTTTTTATTATAATTCATGCATCAGAGCCCTGCAGACACATGAAGGGAGAAAGTTAATGGTTGCCAATGATAAACTTTCTTGATTTTGTTCATTTAAGTATTCTAAATAAATAAATAAATAAATGCATATCAGAATAAACCAAGGATGACATTGTTTTCGGGATAACCTAGAATGAATGTATATGTACATGCATATACACATATGTGTATCAAAACAAAATAAGTCATCTTAAACTTTGTTATTCTAATGTTAGTAGTATTAATTATGACTGATTCACAAGTACGACATGGTATAGCACTTTAGAACCACTTCCATACTTCACTATATGAAGAAATATATAAGGCATGTAAGTCTATCATCCAGGAGCTCACAATCCAGTGAAGAAAACAAACACAGACATTGATATTAACCCTGATAGAAGCTAGAATGTATTTAGGGCTATGCTAGAACTACAAAGAAAGTCTTGTGGAAAGAGAGATGAATCCTGACCTTCCAGCTTACTTCTCTCTTTGGAACTGGGAACTGGGGATTTGGGGAAGGAGTTATTTCTAGAAATAAGAATTGCACAAGTGGTTGGTGTTTTGCTGTCAGGTGCCTTTGAAGTCTGAGCAGAACATATGGGGTGCAGAAGGCAAGGAAAGTATGTTGCCCAGTGGGCATGGAAAATGAAAGCTTTGGAAGACCTGAGGATAAGGCTGTGAGTAGATTACATTCCAGGTCAGATAACTGGAAATCCAACATTCTAACACTCTATAACTACCTGCAAATAATTATACCCATAACTAAGTATAAATATAACCAACTATAATTAATCATAAAGATACCCAACCAGAAATAGCAATAAATGGCAATCAGAACTAGTTAGCATTCATGATAGTAATTGCAACTGGGTAGTAATCACAACAAGCAACCACAACTAGTGAATAGATATAATTAGTAACTATAACTAGTCGAGAATCATAACCAAATGCAAGCACAAAAACCATAACTAAAACTAACCAGAATTACAAACTAACCATGCCTAGTAACTATAACTAGTTAGTAGCTATATAAAAAGCACATATTTAGTAATCACTATAACTAGCAACTGTGACTAATTAGTAGCCAAAACTAGTAGCCATAACTAATGAAGAATAATCAACCACAAAATAAAGAACCACAACTATACCAAGTAACTACAACTAATCATACATAGCAACTAAAACTAGTCAGCACCCACAAATATCAATGATAACTAGTTAGTAGCAGGAACAAAACATATGAACAGAACACACAGAACAAACATAGCCAAGAACAGAACTAGTTAGTAGTCACAACTAATAAACACAACTGGTTAGTAGTTAAGGCTAGCAACATCAACTAGTTAGCCAACCATAACCATAAGTAACCATAATTGCAACTAACTATACATAGTAAACACAAGTAGTTAGTAGCCATAATTACTAACCACAGCTAGTTAGAGTCATAAGTGACCACAACTAATTAGTAGACACAACTAATAACCATAAACATTTAGGAATAATAACAACCCACCACCATACCTAATATATGTGACTTTGTGTTGAAAGACATTACACTTTATGTTCTCTGTAAGTAACAAAGTCAAGTGATTGTGATTGAATAAAATAGTATTGTCCAGTGGGCATGGATCATGAAAGCTTTGAAAGATCTGAAGATAAGTCTGTAAGTTTATTATATTTTAGATAAAACGACTATAATTTGAACACCATAACTACCTGAAACCCACCATACCTATTAAAACTATACTCATACCTGACTACAACTAACCATAAGTACAACTAAATACAATTACTACCAAACATCACCTGTAATGACAACACCAACCAAATCCAGTGGCCACAACTAGTTAGTAACTATAACTAGCTATCACAAGTAACTAGTAGCCATGTCTAATAGCCATGACTAGTAAGCAGTCATGAATGGTGTCCATTGCTAATTAGTAGCCATAACTATTTACAATGAATAGTTAGCTATGGTGACTACATATGATTAGAATTAACTAGAATTATCCATAACTGGGACCCATAACTATATTAACTGTAACTAATTATAGATAACCATAAGTAGTCTAACCATAACTATAACCATAATTCTACTATAGCTAACTATTGCAGTAACTACAATGATGATAACAATAATAGCTATTACTGACTATAATATAATCATATTTGAAGCAAAAACTGATGATATAGAAACTGCCTATCAAAAGATCTAGATTCTCTATAACTGCATTTGATGTTGGGGTATGAGAATGCAGCAATGTGGGGAAGAAGGGAATGTTGGGTGCTTTGGGAAAGCTGGAATGTGAAGAGAGTGTGTAGGTCCTGCTCTGAGGTTTATGCTCTTTTGGAGGAGCTGCTGCCTGGGGAAGACAAAAACAAGGTAGTCAACTTTGAGCCCCTAATTTGTTGACAGCTGTGGATTCCAACTGCCTAGTAACATATAGGGCTAGAGAAGAATGAGTGACTCAGTTCTAGGAATGGGACTTGGGATAGAGGTTAGAACGTGAATGCTAACTGACCAAATGCATTAGTCTAATAATTGTAAGGACTAGTTTGATGAAGTAATACTATCCCCTGAAAAGTATTTCCCAGTCCAAGAAGGCAGGAAAGGGCACATAATTGAGAGTGTGTTGTTGGAAAGCCTTATTTTTAAAAATAATGGGAGAAAAGTGGTAAGTAAGAACAAAGGGTTGATTGGATGTGAACATTATTTCTCTCTGCATAGAGCCACTTCTGATTTTCTTGACTGTTTCCCTATTCTGGAAGCAGTTATGCAAACAAAAAAATGGCATATGATATTTTAATTGTGCTGCAACAGAGATAAATAAATTTTCCACTGTTCAGTGAGGTCAAAATGAGTTGGTTTCCACTCTAGGTTGATTGGTAGAGGGGTGACTTTGATAACTCTTCTAGAGAAGTTTTTCTGGATCTGTGTAATGTCAGCCACCCAGTGACTTCTATCTGCTTGACACTCTGTACCTTATTTCTCTTGAACATTCTCTCATCCATGTATATGGCAGGTAGGCTTAGTAACTTGGATGAAGTATTCTCATTCCCACTAACGTGAGCTTGTAGCAACCTTATTTTAGAGTGAGGTGGCCACTTTTTAAATCTCACGTCCTAATTCCATGTTATGGTGAATTGGTGTTGGAATATGGAATGGTATTTGGGGTGGAACCAGATTTAGGGGTCACTGGTGGGTCACCTGCACAGCGACTGGGTTGTTCCAGCTGTGCACTTAAAGTAAGGGCTTGCAGACCTGGTAAACCAGTCATGAAATTATAAACATTAGGCTTCTGATGGATTTAGCACAGGGGCTTCCAACTGCTTGGAAGCATAGGAAAGATGAGTGACAGCCAATTATAAAACTGTGGCCTGGAGCGGAGGAACTATATTTGGAAGTGGGAGTGGGGAACATTGCTCAGTGGCTGTTTGCACTTAGTGGGGCTTTTTTTACTATGTGTAATTGGGGATGTAGTGGTGAGATGAGACCAAAGCAGGGTCCTCCTGAACCTGGGTAGCTCCTGCCTGTGGGGATGTCACCCTTGAGAAGGCTCCAATATGGTAGAAGTTAATGCACATTTTCCCCAGAATATCAGAAGTATCTTCTGAATATCTGGCAGCATTCCTTTAGATTGTGTGACCACAAAGCAGAAATTGGAATCACAAGTAGGAATTTAAAGTGTACATGTATTCAACACAAGGCACTGTTAGGGCTTATCTGGAAATGGAAATGACTGCTTTACAAAGTTGTGAGCTAACTGTCACTGCTAAGTGCTTGAGCAAAGACTAGACAAACAGTTGTCAGATTGAGGGGTTGGTTGGATGGCTTTTTTTCTATCCTTCTTTTTTTAAAAATTAATTTTATTTTATTATGTTAGTCACCATACAGTACATCATTATTTTTCTATCCTAGTTCTAACTAATAATAATCCTTAGGCTGTACACCTGATGAAAAAAATAAGGTAAAAATTCACCAAAGCAGCTTTATAGTTAGCCACCAAATAGCATTCATGTATCTATATCCCGGAGTCCGATCTCATTACTCTGTTTACTTGATCTTTCAGTAGCAGTGGACACAGCTGATCACCCTCTGCTTCTTGAAATACTATCTTCACCTGAATTCTTGGAAACTATACTTTCCTAGGTTTTCTCCTACCTTTCTGCTGGCTCTTTCTTTGTCCTCTTTGCTGGATCTTCCTCATCTCCCCAACTTCTAAACAGTGGAGAACTCTAGGGATCAGCCTTTGGATGTCGTCTCTTTTCTACTTAAAGTCACTCCCTATATGAGCTTGTCCAGATTATGCTTTATATGACATCTATCTACTCATGATCCCCAGGTTTCACAAGTGATTTCTCTGTAACATGTGTTGCTATTTTTTTAAAGATTTTATTTATTTATTTATTTATTTATTTATTTATTTATTTATTTATTTGACAGAGAGAGAGAGAAACAGCATGAGAGGGGAGAGGGTCAGAGGGAGAAGCAGGCTCCCTGCTGAGCCGGGAGCCCGATGTGGGACTCCGGCATTTTGACCTGAGCTGAAGGCAGTCGCTTAACCAACTGAGCCACCCAGGCGCCCCAACATGTGATCCTATTTGATAGTATTTTACCCACAGCAGAACTTGTTTCAAAATTGGAGTCAATCCTGCCAAACCATGCCACTGCTTCATCAACTAAGTTCATGCAATATTCTAAATCCTTTGTTGTCATTTCAACTTTCTTCACAGCATCTTCACCAGGAGAAGATTCTATTTCAAGAAACCACCTTTCTTTTGCTCATCCATAAGAAGCAACTCTTCATCCCTGGAAGTTTTATCATAAGGCTGCAGCAATTCAGTCACATCTTCAGGCTCCACTTCTAATTCTAGTTCTCTTGTTATTTCCCTTGAACCTGCAGTTACTTCTTCCACTGAAGTCTTGAACCCCTTAAAGTCATCTATGAGGTTTGGGATAAACTTCTTCCAAACTTCTGTTAGTGTTGATATTTTGACCTCTTCCCACGAATCGCAAATGTTCTTAACAGAATCTAGAATGGCGAATCCTTTCCAGAAGGTTTTCAATTTACTTTGCCCATATCCATCAGAGGAATCACTATCTATGGCAGCTATAGCCTTATGAAATATATTTCTTCAATAATAAGACTTCAAAGTCAAAATTA
>NC_138385.1:35490760-35522249 GCF_054177405.1 Leptonychotes weddellii
GCACAAACAATGAATCATGGAACACTACATCAAAAACTAATGATGTAATGTATGGTGATTAACATAACAATAAAATTTTTTTTAAAAAGTACAGGAAAAAAAACAAAAAAAAATGTTAAAGGAAGTTTCCAGGTCAAAAGAAATTGATAAGATATAAACAGAGGGAGAGGGAAATCATAAGAGTCTCTTAATCATAGGAAACAAGCTGAGGGTTGCTGGAAGGGAGGGGGGTGGGAGGCTGGGGTAACTGGGTGATGGGCATTGAGGAGGGCACTTGATATAATGAGCACTAAATGTTATATATAACTGATGAATCACTAAATTCTACCTCTGAAACTAATACTGTATATGTTAACTAAATTGAATTTAAATTAAAAAAATTTTAAAAATAACAAATGGAAATCTAGGTCTACACAAAGGATTAAAGAGCACTGGAAATGGTAATGACCTGGGTAAATAGATGAAATTTTTTCTTACTATTTATATATCATTTTTAAAAGATAACTGTTTAATCAAAAATAATAACAATGTCTTGGTGGTTTATAAAATATGTATAAGTAAAATGTATGACAACAATAAAGACTGGGAGGGGAGAGATGAAAGTATACTATTGTAAGGTTCTTATAATATGTGTGATGTAGTATATCACTTGAATGTAGACCATGATAAGTTAAAGATGCATACTTTAATCTCTAAACCAACCACTATAATAACAAAACAGTTATAGCTAAGAAGGCAACAAAGGAGTTAAAATAAAATCATAAATATAATCTGAAAAAAGGCAGAATAAAAGTAAAATGGGAACAAGGAATGGATTGGACGATTAGAAACCAAGAACAAGATGATAGACTTAAACCTAACTGTATCAAAACGACATGAATGTTCATGATCTAAACACCCCAACTAAAATGCAGAGTTTGTGTAACACCCAGTGCTCATCACAACACATGCCTTCCATAATACCCATTACCTGGCTACCCCATCCCCACACCCCCTCACTTCTGTAACCCTCAGTTTGTTTTCTGGAGTCCAGAGTCTCTCATGGTTTGTCTCCCTCTCTGATTTCTTCCCATTTAGTTTTCCCTCCCTTCCCATATGGTCATCCACGCTATTCCTTATGTTCCACATATGAGTGAAACCATACGATAATTGTCTTTCTCTGCTTGACTTATTTCACTTAAGCATAATCACCTCCAGTTCCATCCATGTCGATGCAAATGGTAGGTATTCATCCTTTCTGATGGCTGAGTAATATTCCATTGTATGTATGAACCACATCTTCTTTATACATTCATCTGTTGAAGGACATCTCAGCTCCTTCCACAGTTTGGGTATTATGGATATTGTTGCTATGAACATTGGGGTGCATATGCCCCTTCTTTTCACTACATCTGTATCTTTGGGGTAAATACCTGGTAGTGCAATTACTGGGTCGTAGGGTAATTCTATTTTTAACCTCTTTAGGAACCTCCATACTGTTTTCCAGAGTGGCTGTACCAGCTTGCATTCCCACCAACAGTGTAAGAGGGTTCCCCTTTCTTTACATCAAAAACTAATGATGTACTATGTGTTGGCTAATTGAACATAATAATAAAAAATAAATTTAAAAAGTAAATTAATTTTTAAAAAGATATTGTGCTGAATATCGTTTTTATCACCTACAAATGCATACATTGAATAGTGTTTTACTCATGACATTTTGACTCTTGGAATTAAATAAAGCAGTGACTTGATAGTTTTTATATTGAATTTTTTCAGATATCAACTTCAACTATTTTTCAGTACCTAATGTTAGGACATTCCATGTTCCTAATGATTTGCAGAGCGTTGCACGTATGTATAGTATCAAGCATATCTTATCTCCCCCAAGATAAATATGGAAATAGTGTTTCAAAGATCTTAAAATTAAAACCAAAAACATTATAAAATAAAATAAAATGCAGAGATTGTCAGATTGCACAAAAAAGCAAGACCCAGCCACATGCTGCCTACAAGAAATACATTATATACCTTATACACAAAAAAGCAGGTTAAAAACAAAAGAATGAAAAAATACATACCAAGCTAACAATCAAAAAAGCATAAATGGCTATTGTAATATCAGATGAGGATTTCAGAGCAAAGAATACTACCTGGAATAAAGAAGGTTATTTTGTAATAATAAAAAAAAAAAGATCAGTTAATGAAGAAGACATAAGAATTCTAAACATTTATGTACCTGATAAACAGAATTCAACATACATGAATTTGTACCATTTCTTACTTATACATTTGGTAGAATTCATCATTGAAATCATCTGGTTTTGAAGTTTTCCTTATGGTAAGATTATGAATCTACTAATTAAATGTTTTTTATAGATGCAGGAGTATTCATCTCATGCAAATCTTGAGTGAGATGGCAGTTTGTGTCTTTAAAAATTTGTGCATTTTCTTTAAGTTATTGATTTATAGACAAAATTTTTCATAGCATTCTCTTATATTCCATCTTGACTCTACTTGCTTTTTTACTTATCTACTCATTTATACATCTAACCTCCCATTAATCCATTTTATTTTCAAAGTAAATTGTGGGTATCAGTAAACTTTTCTGTAAGTACTTCAGTATGCATGTCATTAACTTGAATCTACTATTTGTTTACAGGTTTTCTAGTAAGGTAAAATTTACAAAAAGTGAAAATTAAAAAATCTGTACTAGATATTTGCTGAAAGTAATTGTATGTATATGTATATACCTGTGTAATACAAACACTTTTCAAGATATAAACATTGACTTCAAAAAAACAAAAACATTGCCTTCAGGGCGCCTGGGTGGTTCAGTCAGTTAAGCGGCTGCCTTCAGCTCAGGTCATGATCCCAGGGTCCTGGGATCGAGCCCCACATCAGGCTCCCTGCTCAGCGAAGAGTCTGCTTCTCCCTCTCCCTCTTCCTGCCGCTCTGCCTACTTGTGCTCTTTCTCTCTCTGTGTCAAATAAATAAATAAAATCTTTTAAAAAAAAATTGCCTTCACTTCATAATGCTCCTTTATGGTTTTTTTCTGTTAAGTGCTCTTTCAACTTGCAGAGGCAATCATTGTTTTCTTCCCCCCACTGAAGCTTAGTTATGCTTATGAAACTAAATTTTGAAATAAATAAAAATATTACATACAAATAAATATTTATGGAATTATTACTTTATCCCTGAACCTCAGTGAACTACCTTTTATACCTCTTGGTTTACCCATACACTGCTTTGAAACCCACTCCCCTAAAGTACAAATTGTGCTTCATTGTATCACTAATTAAAATCTCTAAATGGTTTCTATTTCAAAAAAAACCTTCTTTGTGAATTTATTATCTTACTGGGGTTATATTTTGTTAGTGGATGTTGCTGATATTATTTCTTTTTGTTAATTATGTTTTAAAAGAAATGCGAGGTAACTAAAGCATTTATTGTTATTTTCCTAGTAGAGAATATACTTTAGGAAGAAGGAGTAAGTGAGGGATACATAAGGTCCTCAGCTGTATATTTCACATTATGCTATGGAAAACCTGGGACTCTACCAATCACATTTTTCCTTTAGCAACTGGCTCCCTGTTAGGTACCACAGTGAGGTATCACAGAGAAGGGGTTTGCAACTTTCTGTCTGCTTCCTGTTCCTCTCAGTTTCACCTCAACAAAGCCTTTCATTTTACTAGAGCCATGTCGTCTCTGTAAGGACAGGAGGGTGACCAATTTTGCAGTTTTTCTGACTTTCCTAGAAGTCACTGCACGCTAATGACTTTTCTCTCTTCAGAGGTCTGAACCCAACCCAGGGGAACCTCTGCTGAGATCCTATGGCTCAGCACCAGCTAGACAACTCATCCTCTACAGAGGTTGATTGCCAGGTATGCATCAGGGTCCCTGCTCAGAGCACATTTAGAAACCACCACTAACTGGGCAGCCCCCTTTCCACAGATGTCTGTGTCCCAGCACTGACGGGCCCTTCTTCCATATTACGGTTCCCCAGAAACCCCAGATCTTCCCTTGGCTTACCCAGCTCTAAGGGTGGAAGCTCTCTCCTGCTCTTATTTTCTTTTTTTCATTTTATTTTCCTTTATTTTCAGCATGATAAATGTACTCTTTAATTCTCATTTCCTATTTCACCAATTCACCCATCCACCTCCCCTCTGGCAACCATCAGTTTGTTCTCTATAGTTAAGAATCTGTTTCTTGCTTTGTCTCTCTCTCTCTCTTTCTTCCTTTGCTCATTTGTTTCTTAAATTCCACATATGAGTGAGATCATATGGTATTTGTCTTTCTCTGATTTATTCCACTCAGCATTATACTCTGTAGTTCTATCCATGTTGTTGCAAATGGCAAGATTTCATTCTTTTTGATGGTCAAATATTCCATTGTGTATGTATATTATATATATACCCCACACCTTCTTTATCCATTCATCAGTCAATGGACACATGGTCTGCTTCCATAACTTGGCTATTGTAAATAATGCTGCCATAAACATAGGGGTGCATGTATTATTTCAAGTTAATGCTTTTTTATTTTTTGGATAAATAACCAGTAGTGTGATTCCTGGGTCATAGAGTAGTTCTATTTTTAATTTTTTGAGGAACCTCCATACTCTTTTCCACAATGGCTGTACCAGTTTGCCTTCTCACCAACAGTACAAGAGGGTTCCTTTTTCTGCACATCCTTGTCAACCCTTATTTTTTCTTGCGTCGTTGATTTCAGCCATTCTGACGGGTGCGGTGATATCCCATTGTAGTTTTGATTTGTATTTCCCTGATGATAAGTGATGTTGAAAATATTTTCATGTGTTTGTTGGCCATCTGTGAATTCTCTTTGAAGAAATGTCTGTTCATGTCTTCTGCCCATTTTTTAATTGTATTATCTGTTATTGGGTATTGAGTTGTAACAGTTTTTATGTTTTGGATACTAACCCTTTACTGGATATGTCATTTGTGAATATCTTCTCCCATTCAGTAGGTTGCCTTTTAGTTTTGTTGATTGTTTCCTTTGTTGTGCAGAAACTTTTTATTTTGATGTAGTTCCAATAGTTTATTTTTGCTTTTATTTCCCTTGCCTCAGGAGACATATCTAGAAAAATGTTGTTATGGTCAATGTCAGAGAGATCATTGCCTATGCTCTCTTCAAGGATTTTAATGAATTCAGGTCTCACATTTAGGTCTTTAATCCATTTTGAGATCACTTTTGTGTATGGGGTAGGAAAATGGTCCAGTTTTGTTCTTTTGCATGTGGCTGCCTAGTTTTCCCAACACCATTTGTTGAAGGCACTTTCTTTTTCACATTGTATATTCATTCCTCTTTCATCAAAGATTAATTGATATATAACTGTGCATTTACTTCTTGGTTTTTTATTCTATTTCCTTCTATTGATCTACATGTCTATTTTTATGCCACTACCATACCGTTTTAATTACTACCCCTTAGCAATATAACTTGAAGTCTGGAATTGTGATGCCTCCAGTTTTGATTTTCTTTTCAAGATTGCTTTGCTAAATACCCAGTAGTGTGATTCCTGGATCATAGGATAGTTCTATTTTTAATTTTTTTAAGGAACCTTCATACTATTTTCTTCAATAGCTGCTCCAATTTACATTCTGAAGAACAGTGCAAGAGGGTTCCTTTTTCTGCATATCCTTGCCAACACTTGTTTTTTCCATACAAATTTTTGGTCTTATGTGGTTCCATACAAATTTTAGGTTTGTTCTAGTTCTATGAAAAATGCTGTGGTATTTTGATAGGGATTGCATTTAATGTGTTGATTGCTTTGGGTAGTATAGACATTTTAACAATATTTGTTCTTCCAACCCATGAGCATGGAATGTCTTTCCATTTCTTTGCATCATCTTGAATTTCTTTCACCAGTGTTTTGTTTTTTTTTTTTAAGATTTTTTATTTATTTATTTGACAGAGAGAGACACAGTGAGAGAGGGAACACAAGCAGAGGGAGTGGGATAGGGAGAAGCAGGCTTCCCGCCAAGCAGGGAGCCCGATGCGGGGCTCAATCCCAGGACCCTAGGATCACGACCTGAGCCGAAGGCAGACGATTAACGACTGAGCCACCCAGGCACCCTTCACCAGTGTTTTATAGTTTTCAGAGTACAGGTCTTTCACGTCTTTGGTTAAGTTTATTCTGAGATATTTTATTGTTTTTGGTGTGATGGTAAACAGGATTATTTTCTTAATTTTATTTTCTGCTGCTTCATTATTCGTGTGTAGGAATGCAATAGATTTCTGTATATTGATTTTGTATCCTGTGACTTTACTGAATTCATTTATCAGTTCTAGTAGTTTCTGGTGGAGTCTTTCTGGTGTTCTCTGTTTAGTATCATGTCATCTGCAAATAGAGTTCTACTTCTTCCTTATCAATTTGGATGACTTTTATTCTTTTTTCTTGTCTCATTCCTGTGGTGAGGACTTCCAGTACTATGTTAAATAAAAGTGGTGAAAGTGGACATCTTTGCCTTGTTCCTGACCTTAGGTAAAAAGCTCTGTTTTTCACCACTGAGTATGGTGTTGGCTATGGGAGACCTTCATTATGTTGAGAAGTGTTCCCTTTAGACCTACTTTGCAGAAGGTTTTTATTATGAATGAATGGTGTACTTTACCAAATGCTTTTTCTGCATCTGTTGAAGTGATCACATGGTTTTTATCCTTTCTCTTATTGATGTTACATATCACATTGATTGTTTTGTGAATATTAAACCACCCTTGCATCCTAGAAATAAATCCCCTTTATTGTGATGTATGATTTTTTAATATATTGTTGGATTTGGCTTGCTAATATTTGTTGAGGATTTTTGCATCTATATTCATGAGAGGTATTGCCCTGTAGTTCTGTTTTTCTGATGTCTTTATCTGGTTTAGGTATCAGGGTGATACTGGCCTCATAGAATGAATTTGGAAGTTTCCCTTCCTCTTGTATTTTTTGGAATAGTTTAAGAATGGGTATTAACTCTTTAAATGTTTGGTAGAATTCCCCTATGAAGCCGTCAGGTTCTGGCCTTTTGTTTTGGGGGAGTTTTTTGATTACTGACCCAATTTCTTTTTTTTTTTCTTTTTTTTTATTATGTTATGTTAATCACCATACATTACATCAGTTTTTGATGTAGTGTTCCATGATTCATTGTTTGCATATAACACCCAGTGCTCCATGTAGAACATGCCCTCTTTAATACCCATCACCAGGCTAACCCATCCTCCCATGCCCCTCCCCTCTAGAACCCTCAGTTTGTTTCTCAGAGTCCATAGTCTCTCATGGTTCGTCTCCCCCTCTGATTTTCCCCCCTTCATTCTTCCCTTCCTGCTATCTTTTTTTTTTTTTTAACATTTAATGTATTATTTGTTTCAGAGGTACAGGTCTGTGATTCAACAGTCTTACATAATTCACAGTGCTCACCATAACACATACCCTCCCCAATGTCTATCACCCAGCCACCCCATCCTACCACCCCCCACCACTCCAGCAACCCTCAGTTTGTTTCCTGAGATTAAGAATTTCTCATATCAGTGAGGTCATATGATACATGTCTTTCTCTGATTGATTTATTTCGCTCAGCATAATACCCTCCAGTTCCATCCATGTCGTTACAAATGGCAAGATTCCATTCCTTTTGATACTGACCCAATTTCTTTGCTGATTATCGGTTCATTCAAATTTTCTATTTCTTCCTGCTTTAGTTTTGGTAGGTTATATGTCCCTAGGAACTTATCCATTTCGTCAAAGTTGTCAAATTTGTTGGCATATGGGTTTTCATAATATTGTGTTACAATTGTTTTTATTTCTGGTATTGTTGTTATTTCTCCTCTTTCATTAATAATTTTGTTTATTTTGGTCCTGTCTCTTTTTTTAATGAATCTTACTAGAGGTTTACCAGTTTTGTTGATCTTTCAAAGAATCAGCTCCTGGTTTCCTTGATCTATTCTATTGTTGTTTAGTTTCTATATCATTTATTTCTGCTCTAATCTTTATTATGTCCTTCCTTTTTCTGGGTTTTGGTTTTGTGTGCTATTTTTCTAGGTCCTTTAGGTGTAAGGTTAGGTTGTTTATTTAAGACTTTTCTTGCTTCTTGAGGGAGGCCTGTATTGCCATAAACTTCCCTCTTAGAACCACTTTTGCTGCATCCCAAAGATTTTGAACCATTGTGGTTTTTTTATTTTTGTGTCATCCTTGCACAGGGGTCATGCTAATGTTCTCTGTATCATTCCAATTTTAGTATATGTGCTGCTAAAGGAAGCACTGTTTTCATTTTCATTTATTTGCACGTACTTTTTTATTTCTTGTTTGAAAGGCAGCTATGCTCACCACTATACCACCAACGCTCATCTCCTTATTTTGTCTGACTTTCTGTGTCTGTATATGTGTTCTAAGAAAGTCAGCTACTTCTCTTGCTCTTAATGATAATAGGCTTATGAAGAAGAGGTCCTGTAGTGCCCTGCAGTACAGTATCCCCTGTTCCCCAGGGCCTGGTGCTTCGGTGAGTGTCTCCTATGTATGTTGCGTGTACTCTGCTGTTGAGCCTTGGCCTCTTTTTCCTTCAGTCCAGTTGTCTATAGAGGTTCTCTTTACCTACTGTGTGCGATGTTTGGTCTCCAGCAGGGGTGGGGCACATTTTAACAAGGTGTTTGATGGCTTGCTTGCAAAATGAGACCCACTACCACTGCTGCCAGAACTGAGGCCCCACAAAAGCTGTGGGTCAGGAGACATGGTGCTGCTGGGGTTTGTACTGGTCCTCTGGGAGAGGGGACCCACAGTGCAGGGACTCAGGTGAGTGACTGGGAAGGGTGGATCAGTGGAAGCACGGGGTGGTGGGGCTTGTGGTAAACAAGTTAGGTAAGAAGTTTGGCTCTGTGCTCGTTCCTGCAGGTGGCCTTTGTTTACTCTGGGGAGTGGGGGAGGGAAATGGCATCTGCCAGCTCCTTTGTTCCTGGAGGGGTCTCCCTGTGATCCTGTGTTTCTGGGCCATGCTCGAAGATGAGCAAATCACTCTTTGTTCTGTCCATCCTCATCGTTTTTCAAACTGCTGGCTCTACAAGGTATCTGCACAGACTGTTTGTTGTGCTATCTCTTTAAGGATCTCCACTTCCTAAAGCCATTGGGGTCTCCCAGAGGGTCTCCCCTCTGATATTTAAAATTCCAGGCTTTAAGTTCTACTGGTTTTAGGAACTCGTGAAATTTTGCCCCTGTCACTTTTAAAGGCAAATATTATAGAGATTTGTCCTCCCTGTTCCTGGGTTTCCTGATGTGAAAGTCTGTTTTCTGCCCATCTCTGCACCACCAACTTCCTCCGCACCTTAGATGGCCCCAGGTTTGTTCCCAGATCATACCTTCACCCTTCCTATGGTCTTTGATGTGGCCTCTTCCCTGCTTTTAGTTGTGGAGTTTGTTCTTCCAGTCTTTGAGTCATTTCCCAGGTTATTTATACTGATATGGTGTTATCTAGTTTATCCATGGGACAAGGTGAACTTAGGATCCTCCTACTCTGCCATCTCTTTCCTACTATTCTTATATCTGTGTTACCTCATTGTTCCCTTTTAGCCATTTTCAATCTTAGAATAATTATTAAATCAAATAACTATTAAAATGTGTTTAAATAAGTGGTGTTGTTTCTTATTTCCTGACTGGACATGATACACATATTTTTTTTTTATTCTAATCACTTTTGCAGTTTTCTCTTTAGCTTCTGCAGTTTCACTATGATGTGCCTAGTTGTGGCTTCCTTGTATTTATTTAGCTTCAAGTTTGTATCTTTTCCTGAATCTGTGACTTTTTAACTTTCATTACTTACAGAAAATTCTAGGCCTTTTTATCCTCCAATGTTGCTTTTGTCCAATTCTTTCTTCCTTTTTATAACTCCCGTTTCACATCTGTTTGCTGTTTTCACTGTGTCCCACGGGGCTCAATTGTTCTTTGTTGCTTTTTTCAGTTTTTTCTCTTCTTCATTTAACTATATATATTCAACTCTGACTTAACTTCCAGTTCAGTCATTTATATTTCCTGTGTCTATTCTACCATTTTACCCATTTAAAAAGTTATTAGTTTTATTAACCTTTGGTTTTAGTTCTAGAATTCCATTTGGAATTTAAAAATAATCTCTGTAGTTCTATTGGATTCACTTTGTAGATTTAAAACTTAGGTACATAAATGTTTCCTAATGAATACTTTTCTTTTATCATAATGAATTATCCTTCCAAGTTTCTTGCAAGGCTAATCTCTTTGCAAATGTACTATTTTCTGATATTAAATTAGCTAACACTTGATTTATTTTTGTGCTCAATGTCAATATATCTTTATCTGTTATCATTGTTTTTTGAATATTTTAAATTATTTTTCGAGGTAATTATAAATTTACATATAGTTATAAGAAATAACACAGTAAGATCCCTGGACCCTTCACCCAATTTCCCTCCATGGTAACAATTTTCACAACTGTAGAAGAATATCACAACCTGGAAATTGACACTGATGCAGTCTATTAATTTATTCAAAATTCAGCAGTTTTACATATATTCATTTGTGTGTATTTAGTTCAATACAGTATATCACAGGTGTGGATTGACATATCTACCACCACAGTCAAGATACAGAGAAGTTTCATCACCACAAGGATCCCTCAAGCTGTCCTATTATGGTCACATCTACTACCCTCTCCTTACCCCACCATTACCCTTAGACCCTGACAACCACTAATCAGCTCTCCATTTCTAGAATTCTGTCATTTTAAGAATGTTTTTTTCTTTTTCTTTTTTTTTTAAGGATTTATTTGTTTATTTTAGAGAGACAGAGAGCATGAGCAGGAAGGGCAGAGGGAGGGAGAGAGAATTCCAAGCAGACTCTGTGCTGAGCATGGAGCCTGATGCAAGGCTCAATCCCGTGACCATGAGATCACGACCTGGGCTTATACCAAGAGTTGGATGCTTAACTGACTGTGCCACCCAAGTGCCCCTCAAGAATGTTTTCTAAATGGAACCCTATATATGTAACTTTTTAGGATTGACTTTTTTCACTCAGCATAATTCTCTGGAGATTCATCCAGATTATTGCATATATCTATAACTTGTTACTATTTATTACTGAATAGTATCAGTTTGTTTAACTATTCACCCACAAAGGGACATCTGGGTTGTTTCCAGTTTGAGGCTATTACAAATAAAATAATGAACATTGATGTACAAGTTTTTGTGTAAACTTAGATTTCCATTTCTATGAGATAAATGCTTAGGAGTACAATTACTGGATCATATGGCAGTTGCATGTTTAGTTTGATAAGAAACTGCCAAATTGTCTTCCATAGTGGCTGAACCACTTAACATTCCCACTAGCAATGTCTCAGTGATGAAGTTTCTCTGCCTTATCACCAGTATCTCATGATGTCACTATTTTTTTGTTTTAGCGATACTGATAGATGTGTAGTAATGGCGCATCATGATTTTAATTTGCATTTCCCTAATGGCCAGTGATGTTCAACATCTTTTCAAGTGCTTATTTGCCATCTGGATATCCTTTTTGGTGAAACGTCTCTTCATGTCTTTTGCCAATTTTCTAAGTGTATTTTTTGTGTATTTGCTGTTTTAAAGGTTCTCTATATAGTCTTGATATTAGTCCTTTGTTGAATATGAGGTTGCAAATAATTTATCCCTGTCTGTAGCTTATATTTCATCTTCTCAACAGGGTCTTTTGCAGAGTGATAGTTTTAAAATTTTATTAGGTCCTCCTAATTAATTTTTCCTTTGCTTTTGGTGCCTAGTCTAAGACCTATTTGCCCAGCCCTATATCCCAAAAACATTCTCCTGTTTTTTAAAGGTTTTGTAGTTCTACATTTTACATTGAGTTAATTTGTGTATAAGGTATGAGTTTTAGTTTGAGGGGTTTTATTGTTGTTGTTGCATCTGTATGTCCAATTGCTCCAGCATCATTTGTTGAGAAGACATCTTGCCATTGAAATTTTTTTGCACCTTTGTCAGCAATCAGTTGGGCATATTTGTATGAATCTATTTCCAGATTCTTTATTCTGTTCCACAGATCGCTCCACCAACATCACATTGTCTAGATTACTGTACCTATATATTAATCCTTAATATTGTTACTTAAATAGTTCCAGATTTGTCCATTGGGACTTCTTTCAGTTGGCTCTTGTGTTCCTTTGATATATTCCCATAGGTTTGTTTTTGAGCACTTTTTAACTTTTTGGCACCCTGCCCCACCCCCTCAATCAGCCATTTCTCTAAGGACTCTTGGTTTCTTTTATTAAAGAGTGACATTAGAAGTAAAGATAGTGATGTTGGATGTACTCATATTACTGGATTGCCATTGCTTCTAGGCCTTCTCAGCAGTCAGGGCTTAGAAATATATGTGTATATGCTAACCCAAGTATACACATATATCTATAGTTATTTCTATACTCATCCATCTGTATATTTAGCTAAACATGAGTTTGTGCTGATGTTTCCAATTCTGATACATAATCACATGGTTTATTCTAGCCTTCACTTCCTGCTTTGAATCTGTGGATCAAAATGGAAAGAATTGACTTCTTAACAATATTGAGGCTTCCAATCCATAAACATGAAATATCTTTCCATTTATTTATCTCTTTGATTTCTTTCATCAGTATTTTGTACTTTTCCACATATAAATCATATACATATTTTTGGGGCGCCTGGGTGGCTCAGTTGTTAAGCGTCTGCCTTCGGCTCAGGTCATGATCCCAGGGTCCTGGGATCGAGCCCCGCATCGGGCTCCCTGCTCAGCGGGAAGCCTGCTTCTCCCTCTCCCGCTCCCCCTGCTTGTGTTCCCTCTCTTGCTGTGTCTCTCTCTGTCAAATAAATAAATAAAATCTTTAAAAAAAATAAATAAATCATATACATATTTTTAAAAATATATACATTTTTAATTTTTGAGTGCTATTGCAAATGATTATTTTTTCAAATTTCATGGTGTAATTGTTCATTGCTAGTAGATAAGAAAGCAGTTGACTTTTGTATATTGACTTGTAAGCAGTGATTGTTGCTATACATGAATAGTTCCAGGAGTCTTTTGTAGATTCTTTCGGTTTTCTACATAGACATTCATGTTATCTGCAAATAAGGACAGTTTTCTTCCTTTCCAGTCTGCATAATTTTAATTTTTCTTCTTATCTTATTTTCCTAGGACTTCCAGTATGATTTGAATATGAGTGGTGAGAGAAGACATTCTTGTCTTGTTCCCAGTCTTTGGGGAAAAGACTTCAGTCTCCTGTTAAATATAATGTTAGCTATTGGAGTTTTCTTTTAAGATTGATTTGAGGGGGGGGGCACAGTGGGGAGGAACAGAAGGAGCGGAAGAGAGAGTCTTAAACAGACTCTACACAGAGCATGGAGCCTGACTCGGGGTTCAATCTCATGACGCTGAGATCATGACCTGAGCTGAAACCAAGAATTAGACGCCTAACTGGCTGAGCCACCCAGCTTCCCCTAAAATTTTTATTTTTAAATAAAAGTATATTTTTAAAAACTCCAGTAGTGGGGCACCTGAGTGGCGCAGTTGGTTAAGCATTTGACTCTTGGTTTTGGCTCAGGTTGTGATCTCAGAGTTGTGAGATCGAGCCCCACATTGAGCCCTGCAAGGAGCCCTGCACTCAGCATGGAGTCTACTTAAGACTCTTTCTCCCTCTCCCCCTGCCCCTCTCCACCTCTCTCTCTCTTTCTCAAAAGAAAAAAATATATATATACAATATATAATAGAAGGGTGTATATATGTGTGTATAAGGGTGTATACACACACACACACACATATACATACACACACCAAGACACACACATATATATATATATATCTTTTATTAACATGAGGAAATTCCCTCTATTCCTGGTTTTGGGAGTGTTGTGTTTTGTTCAAATGCTTTTTCTGCATCTACTAAAATAATCATGTGCTTTTTTTCTCAATCTTAATGCATTACATTGACTGACTTACAAATGTCAAACCTGCTTTGCATTCCTGGAATGAATCCCCCTTAGTTATGGCATATTATCCTTTTAATATATTGTTAGATTTAATTACTAATCTGTTGTTAGTGATTTTTGTGTCTATCTCATGAGATACTGGTCTGCAGTATTTTTCTTTAAATGTCTTTATTTTTGGTATTAAGGTGAAACTCAATTTATAAGATATGTTGGAAAGTATTCCCTCTTCTTCTATTTTCTGGAATTGACTGTGAAAAATCAGTATTATTTCTTTCTTAAAGGTTTGGTAGAATTTACCAGTAAAACCATCTGAATGGTGATTTCTCTTTTTTAAGGGTTTTTAACAAGTAATTCAGTTTTTAAATAGATATAGGACTACTAGGTTTATCCATTTCTCCTCAAGTGAATTTTAATAGTTTGTGTCTTTTAAAAGTGTTGCTGTGATGGTAGGGCATTCTATAATCTCATGATAAAGTCTCATTCTTTTAGTGGGCCTGTGTCTCGGAGTTATGACAAGTGTTTCTGTCTTTCCTCCAGGGATATAGCTTTTTTCTGCCTTTGTTCCTGCTGTCTTCCTTGGCTCAGGGGCCCCAATCTATTTCCTTAAAACCCTGTCTTCTATTGACTATGTTTTTCTTCCCATTAGGTGAAGCACAAAGACAGAAAGGCTGAAGAGGGCTAGAATGGAGTAGAATTCCCTTCCCCCAGGTGGGATAAACTTTCAGTTCACTCTGGTGAGTCTTTCTGCTAGAAAATAGGCTTATGTTATGGAGAAGAGCCTGGGATGTTTCACAGTTGTTACTCTTCCCTTCTGGCAGCTAGAGATAAGTCTCTACATTTGAGAACATGATAGGGAACCTGGTAGGGTTCCTGAAAGAAAAGTTCATGAAAATGTGTGGAACCTTCTATGATTGCAGCCCCAAGGAGTTCCTTACTCTCATGTTAGCCCACATTCAGCCTCCAGCAATTCATTAAATTTACTGGTAAATAAGTGGTTTTACTAATTATGGCATCCAGCGGCTTCTGTTCCAAGTAAGCTTATTTCAGATGTTATATATCTCAGAATATGCCTTTCTCCCAGATTTCAGTATGGTGTCTTGCCCTATGACACCAGTTATCTGATAAGTCAAGGAAAATTATTGATTTTCAGTTGTCCAGTTTTTTCTTATTGTGAGAATGGGAGTGATGACTTCCAAGCTCTTTGCTTGTTAGGGTTAAAGTCATCTTATTATCCTTTTTATGACTTTAGACTCTATACTTACATGCACAGTTTCATTTGTGATATCAATGATTTGTGTATTTTTATCATCTTTTAAGAGTTAACATTTAATTGCATATATAAAACATAAATGACTTCTGAAAATTGACAATATTATATAATAATAATGTCCCAATTCACTACTTGCATCCATTCTAGTCAACTGCCTTTATTTGTAACTCTTTCATTAGATTTGTGCATACCCTTCTATACATGTATTTGTAGTTATATCTTAATAGAAAAAAATTAATTTCATTTGCCACATAAAAGAAGGTGCTAAGTTACTTTATTATAAAAATTTTGCAATTTTTAAAAAAATTTATTTTTTCCCAATCTATGGTAATATATTTAGACCTAACTCATTCTTTTTGATGGATGCATACTATTCTATTTTGGCACTAGACCATAGATTTATTCATTTCTTCTTTATGGATTTCTTCTTTCCAGATTTTTAAATGACTAAAGATAATGTAATGAATAGTGGAAAAGCTCCCTGGAAGCATGAGCAGTACCTTGCTTTGAGCACAATTAAGGGATCTCTATAAGTGATGAAACAATTACTTGCCTAGTAACATTTACCTGAAGTTTGATAATTATGGAAAATACTCTTACCATTTTAATCCAATACACCATTACTGAAATAATTACAATTACAGGGTCTTTATGGAAGTCTCATCTAATGTGGTTTTATGGGGATTTAAGAGGTAAGGAAACATCTTTCAATAAAAGTTTGCCTGTTGCACTGTAGGCAGGAGTATGTGTTCCACTGAGGAAATGGTCTGTAAAAGGGTGAGGGTTCACATTGGAATTTTTAGAATTCCATCCAAATAAAAATAAAATTAGTGTATGAGGCTTTTTTATCAAGTTACAAATGTTTTGTACAACTTTTGTTGTTTCTTGCAAAGTGCCCTAAAGGTTTCTTTATGGATGCAAAGGTTTGTAAATTATTTATTTGTTCAAGGAGGAATTCAGAGATGGCCCTCCACATGAGAATAGGTTTTTGTATTTTTGGACATATGATAGAATTGGACCAAGTAAAACAAGCCTAAAATTTACATTTTTCTTTAGAAATCTGTGGAAATTTCATGATTTTCAGGCACTCGTTGCCATTTTTATTGTATACTTATAACACTCCCAAAGGGCAAGACCTCTGATTGAAGATAACTATGAAACTTTGCTGAAGAACATGAGAAAACCTGTATAGTTATAAATTGCAGAATGTATAGTTATAAATTATATTATAAATTTGTATAGTTGGAACTTGTATAGTTACAATTTAATCTGTAAATTAGTGTCATCTGAATAGATTTTGAAATATTTTTAATCTAAGTTTGACAAGGCTGTTCATTCATCTAGAGAAGGAAAGTTGCGAAGTTATTATGTATTTTTAAGAGTTTAGACTTTTTTACAATGTAGGTATTTGTTTATTCTTATTTTTTTTAAAGATTTTATTTATTTATTTGAGAGAGAGAGAATGAGAGACAGAGAGCAGGAGAGGGAGGAGGGTCAGAGGGAGAAGCAGACTCCCCGCCGAGCAGGGAGCCCGACATGGGACTCGATCCCGGGACTCCAGGATCATGACCTGAGCCGAAGGCAGTCGCTCAACCAACTGAGCCACCCAGGCGCCCCTATTCTTATTTTTATGAAATACTTGCCTCAAGGAAGACTTTCCAAAGCTTATAGCTCACACTAAGATATTCTACTGTTTAGCAAAAGATGATAAATATTGGTATCATTATCTACTTATCTATCTCTATCATCTATCTAAATATCCATGTATTGAGTAAAGAAAATGGTGTTCCTACTGGCATAGAATATAAAATGGAAGATATTTGGAAGACTGTAGGCAAATCTGCTTAAAAGGAAGCAGTGATGGAGAGGACAGGATAATTCAGTCTTTTTATCTTATAGATGTTTCTAATATTTTCTGCACATGTAATACTTTTGTAATCAGAAAAATAACTGAATTTAAAAATTGAAAATATGTTCCTTTAAACTAATTTACAAAGATTATTTAGATCCATAATAAAAAAATTAATAAAAAAATAATAATAATAAAATAAATTCCAGTTAGTTAACATGCAGTGTAATATTAGTTTCAGGTGTAAAATTTAGTGCATACAACACCCAGTGCTCATCACAAGTGTCCTCCTTAATCTCCATCACCTATTTCACCCATCCCCCTTCTCTGATCAATTTTTCCCAAAAAGGGGGAACAAATATTTAGTCAAACATCCTAGGAAATAAAAGTTTTCAAGGTTTGCAAATTAAAATAAATAAATAAATAAATAAATGAAATACAGTTTAGCTCACTAGAAGAACCGTTTTTTTTAATATTTTATTTATTTATTTGACAGAGAGAGAGACAGCGAGAGGGAACACAAGCAGGGGGAGTGGAAGAGGGAGAAGCAGGCTTCCCGTCGAGCAGAGAGCCCGATGTGGGGCTCAATCCCAGGACCCTGGGATCATGACCTGAGCCGAAGGCAGACACTTAACAACTGAGCCACCCAGGCGCCCCTAGAAGAACCATTTTAAACAGTATGTGGACATGTATTTGAATAAAATAAAAATTTGCAAGTATATAAACCTGAACTTTGACACTGACCATCTCTCTGTGATGGAATTTCTGATGATACAGTATATATTTCCTTGATAGTCTTCAATATCTTATTAGATTTTTTAGTGAACGATCTTGCAATCAGAAAAAAAAAAAGGCTGAAGATAACATGTCTTTTGTTAACACACACATGCATACACAGCCATGTCTTTACATGAGGGTGAAATTTTTCATGGGCTAGAGAGTACTTCCTATTGTGACTACTTTCCTGCTGACTGGGTTGTTTCTAATACCTGGATGTTCAAGTCACAGAGCTACCTTCAGTTAGGAGGTAATCTTATCCATATATCAATGTTTTTCTCAGGAGAAAGAAAAAGAAAAATAGAAAGGGGGGGGTAGAGAGAAATTTTTTGTCAGTTTTCAAAGTGTACAATAAACTGTACTAATTCAAAGTGTAGAGTTCATTGAGTATTGAAAAACATATACTTCCATGTAACCACCACCAGATTTAAGGTAGAGAACATCTCCATCAACCCCAGAAGTTCCCTTTTGCCTCTATGCAGTCAATACTGCCTCCACCCACCCTAGGCAACCAGTAATATGATTTCAGTTATTATAGAGTAGTTTATATTTTTTAAAACTCTAAATAAATTCTAAAAGTGTGGAATTAGTGAGTCATGTGGTAAATTTATGTTTACATTTTCTAATGAAAAGCTCAAACAAGCAAACACACCACTATATTTCATCCCTGGAAAACAATTGCTGCTAGAGAATGAGCCTGTATATCTGATTACTACTGATCTTTTTCTGAATTCAATTTGGCTACAGGTTTAATTCTAGTCTAGCCCAGCCCTTCTCCTATGTATCACACTTGGTACAAGATAACTGCTTCTTCCTGTATATTTCCTGATTATAGATCCTGTTTCTATATCCTTTGCCTAATGACAGCAGAAGCTCCCATTGAGAGATGGACTATATTTTCTCATCCATTGATTTTGAGTTTGTCCATTTCGTTGTATTGGCCAATGAGATGTAAGTGGTGGTGGCATTATCAGAGACATGAAGAGCACTTTTGCATTTCAGCCTTAATTCTTGTGCTTTGGCATCACCATGAGAATATGCCAAGACTAACCTAACGGGGCATAAAAGATGAGTACACCAGAGCCAGGCATTCCTAGGTTTCTGAAATGAGGCCTATCCAAATAAGCCAACAGCCAAACAACACACATCCATGCAAGTGAGCCCAGCCATAATTAGGAAAACTGCCCAGTTGAATCCAGACTAAAATGCTCACCTGCAGACTCATGTTCTAAATGGTTATTGATATATGTCACTGAGGTCTATTGGGTTTTCTTTAATACAGCATTATTATGGCAATAGATAAGGAATGTAAGGCTAAAATTGATACAACTTAAAAAATGATCCTAGAATTAGGTCTGTTAGGGTAATGTGAAGCTAAGATTAAGAAAATGAGTTTTATTTTATTTTTTATTTAAAGATTTTATTTATTTATTTATTTGACAGAGAGAGACACAGCAAGAGAGGGAACACAAGCAGGGGGAGTGGAAGAGGGAGAAGCAGGCTTCCCGCGGAGCAGGGAGCCCGATGTGGGGCTTGATCCTGGACCCTGGGATCATGACCTGAACTGAAGGCAGACGCTTAATGACTGAGCCACCCAGGCGCCCCAAGAAAATGAGTTTTAAATAAGGGAGATGAAGACCTCCCAACCACATCACTACATTCCATACTCAGATTAATAAAGTTAGAGAAAAGAGATGCAGTATAAAACAGCTTATCCAGTGTATGAGGAAATTAGTCACATGACTAGGAAGTTGTGAAGCCAAAATGGGAACCCCGATTTTTCTGCATCCATAGCAGGTGAACATACTCTCTCTACCAGTCATTACTGCTTCATAGACTAGGAATCTGGTCTTTCTTGTAGAACACATGTAGGAGGTCTTAACCAGGCTCCTTGCTTTCCAGTGAGAAGCATTTTAAACATTAAACCTCTCTCACAATTTACCTCCAAAAAAACATAGAAAATACAACCATGTGTTCAAGGCAGAACTGCAGCCAGCATTGCTAATTAGCAAGGAATTAGATCCTAGATCATCACTCAGCTACAACCACTATGCCTGTATGCAAATCTTCTTGAGTGCACAGGAAGTTCCACCACCCTTGGCTAGAGAGGAGTGTGTATTTAAGTTAATGTATGATGTTATTTTACAGTTGTGATTTTTCCCAAAAGATTCAATGTATACATTTCTGCAATTAAAAAAATTTTACATAACATTACATGATTTTATATCACTTTATAGCATTCAACCTACTTGGTTTATTATCATGTCAATATAGTACAAATAACTATAGAAAAATGAGAAAATAATAATAAAATTTTAATAAAAATGTTCATAACCCCATTTATCCAGAGATATCCATTGCTAATTCTATAGTATTTATCCACCCAGATGTATCATATATGTGTATATACATATATGGAATCCAATCTAATGGCTTTAGACAGCTGCATTATTGCAGTTAATATTCTTGTGTATGTTTCTATATATTATGCCGTGTACGTTTACTCATCTGGTATATGAAAATACATTTAATTTAATATCTTCTCTCTTCTGAGAAAACAAAAAACACATTAGTACACTTGCTTACCAGAGCTAAAACTGTGGCAGAGACAGACAAATGGCAAAGGAAGCAAACAGAAGAGGAGTAAAATGAAAGGCAGTTAGACAACTAGGCACACCCATATACAGGCAGCACACTCCAGCCTATAGAAAATTCTGCCCTCACCTAAACATGTGTGTGTGTGTGTGTGTGTGTGTTTAATAAAATGGGATAGGCTATTTTCAGCTCTATTTTAGTTAAAAAAAAAAACCTGGTCAATAAATAATTTTAAAAGATGCTAAAAAATTCAGAAAATATACATCATCAGTGGTCACACAATTAAGATAATATTTGGATCTATGAACTTCTAAATTTTAATATTTTATAGGAACACTGTTATTATTTTAAACTTACTAGACTGTTTTATAGATTCAACATAATTTGAGTATCATTTTGAAGAATATATGTTCATCTTTTAAGCTTATAAGTTGCAGTTGTTTTTCTGATTAAAAGGTAATAAATTTTGAAGATATAAAAGCAAGAAAATGATCAAATGAGGATTTTAAATTATCATGTCTCCTCACTCTTTAAAACCTTCCCAAGACAACATTTTAAAAATATGTTGTACAAATTTTTGTATGCATTGTTTCACATTTTGTGCCAATGGGAAAGTAAAAAATTATTTTTCTCTCATTCAATTTCAAGGTAGATATTGATGGATTAAAAAACCAATAATAGCAAAGTGATAATAACTTTAACATATTTTAGATACAATTAGCATAACATAAAATTAACTTATTTTAAGGGTAAAATTCAATAATTTTGAATTAAAGTTAGAAAGTTATGCAACCAGGGCGCCTGGGTGGCTCAGTTGGTTGAGCGACTGCCTTCGGCTCAGGTCATGATCCTGGAGTCCCGGAATCGAGTCCCGCATCGGGCTCCCTGCTCGGCGGGGAGTCTGCTTCTCCCTCTGACCCTCCCCCCTCTCATATGCTCTCTCTCTCATTCTCTCTGTCTCAAATAAATAAATAAATAATAAAATCTTTAAAAAAAAAAAAAAGAAAGTTATGCAACCACCACCACAATTTATACATTCTATTCAATTTTAGAAAATTTCCAACACCTCAAAAAATCCTCTGTGCCTATTTGCAGTCCATCCCTGCTTCCTACCTCAGACCCAAGCAAATATTAATGCACCTTCCATTTCTATGAATTTGCCTTCTCTGGATATTTTATATCATTTGAAACATACAATATATGGCCTTTTTCAATGGCTTTTTTTACTTGACAAAATGTGTTCAAAGTTCATCTGTATTGTAGCATGAATTTGTACTTCATTCTTTATATGCTCAAATTATATTTCACTGTATAGGTAGAATACATTTTATATACCCATTCATCAAGGGACATTTGGGTTGTTAAATTTATTCCTAAATATTTTATTTATAACATGTTATTATATAAAGAACTGAATTCTTCATTTTATTTTTGGATTTTTCATTGCTAATATAAAAAAACACAACAGATTTTTATATATTGATCTCGTATTCTGTAATCTTACTGAACTCAACCTTAATAATTTATTTTGGATTATTTAGGATTTTTTATCATTTAAGACCATGTCTTCTGCAAATAGAAATAGTTTTATTCCTCCCTTTTCAATATGCATGCCTTTTATTTCTTTTTCTTGGCTAATTGCCTTGGCTAGAACTTCCCAGTATATTATTAAATAGAAGTGGCAAGAGCAGGCATCCTTGTCTGCTCTTGATCTTAAGAGGAAAGCTTTCAGTCTTTCACCAATAAGTATGATGCTAGCTATGACTTATTTCCAGTCTCTCATTTATCACTGTCCTTTCTTGCTTTTTGTCCAGTATGTTGAAAACCATTATTTCATATTTTTTCTGATTATTTTGGTTGTTTCACAGGAATGTGTGGTAGGCTGAATTAGGGACCTCCAAATACCTCCACATCCTAACCCCCAGAATCTGTGACTATATTACCTTATGTTGGGAAAAAAAAAAAAAAAGGCTTTATGGGTGTGATTAAGTTAAGGACCTTGAGTAGAGAGATTATCCTGTAATATTTGGGTCAGCCCCATGTAATTACAAGTGTCCTTATAAGAGAGAAGACAATGTGAAGATGGAAGTAGAAAAAGATTTGAAGATATCACCCAGCTGGCTTCGAAGATGGAGGAAGGAGTCATAAGCCAATGAAGTAAATATATACATCTCTAGAAGCTATAAAAGACAAGGAGACAAATTCTTCCCTAGAGCCTCTGGAGGATCATGGCCTTGCCAAAATCTTGGTTTCATCCCGATGAAACCCATTTCAGACTTCTGAACTCCAGAACTGTAAGATGATAAATGTGTGTTGTTTTAAACCACTACATTTGTGGTAATGTGTTACAGCAGCAATAGGACACTAATACAGAAGGTAAATTTTGTTTCTGTTACTCCATAATCTGTGGAAACAGAAAGCAATAATATTCATTCTGCATAAATTATTCTTGAGGAAAAAGAAGAGACAAAACAGTTCCCACCTCATTACATGAAGCCAGCATTACCCTGAAATCAAGAAAGAAAACTCATGACATGAAATAGAAACTATAGCCCAATATGCCTCATTAATTTAAATGTGTTTTTTAGCAGATTAAAGCAGCAATACATAAAAGAATAATATATTACGCTCAAGTAGAGTTCATCCTAGGAACAGAAGTGTGGTTAACTTGCTTCCCTTCTTCCAGATACATGTCTCCAGGTGGCACTCCTTATGAGCATAGCCTAACAGTGAACCAGGTAGCAAATTAGAAACAGAGTTAGCAGAGACCACACTTGTGTCACAGAGTAGAGTCAGAAATGTAAAGCTGAAAGATTTAAATAGGCATTATACCAACTGCTTATTAAAGCATAGTTAATACAAAGGAAACAACAATAAGTACTTTAAATAATCTGCTTTTCTTAATTAATAAATAGGAAAAAACATAATTAATAGGAAACATAATTAATAAATAGGAAAAAAACTATTACATCAACAAAATCACAATAAAAATTCAACCACTGAGACCAAAAGCTTTATTAAGGCGCTTGTACTTTATGCATATAGTAATGAAGAGCCATTTACAGATTTTAATTAGTTATATAATAAGTTAAAATTTTTCCTTTATAACTGTAATTTTCCAAAGTAGTGTTCGGGTAACTAGGAGGTGTGCAAATAATCCACTTCAGTCCAAGAAAAAATGCATTAGTATTTCTATTATATTCACGGTATCTCACCATTCATTTTCTTCAAAGTTTGTGCATTCATAATTTAACCGTTCCCAAATTTCCTTAATATATGAAGATATATTATAAATGAAGATACATCTTTCAGGGGTACTACAAAAATATTTCATGGAGAGCGGTGCATAGTCAAAAACAATTTACGAACTTTGGCTTTACAGAATCTGAGATCACAGAGCCCTCACACTACGGGGGTGTCATCCAAGGACATAGAAACAAGGGAGGAAATGGAATAACTAGTGACTCAGCCTCTTTAGTCTGTTCTCAGCAGTGGCTGCCAGCCTCCCCTCAAAACAGGAATAATCAGCCTTTATATTTGCAATCATATATTTAATTACTCTCCCCCCACAAACCCTCCCATATACACAACACTCATGGTGATGGGAGACACCCAAATTATCTTATTTTGATGCAAGTATCACACATTTTCTGTCTGTGAACATCCAAGTTAAATGTTTTTCTTCCAGGGTAAGATAACATAGTTCAGGTGTCATGGAAACCAAAAGTACATTATGTTTCTATGGTTGACATCAGTTTTCTATGGCAACTGGATAGGGCAAATTCATCCTCAGAGGCAAAATTTTAATCTCTACCTCAGACACTTGAGCCTCCCAATCCAATAAATGAATGAATAAATATTAGAGGAAACACCACAAATTTACTGCAGGGATATGCGTTGGAGGGAAAATATTTCTATACAGTGCTTTAGGGAATCAGTTTAAATAGAAAAGTTGACAAGTTTGGCTTTCCTGTCAGGCACACACTTGTGTTCCAGCCCCAACTCAGCATACTTACAAGACTTTTATAATATATGCTGGGTCTAAAGGAGGTCTCAGAAGTCACCCATTCCAAATTCCACTCTCATTTTCACATGGCACCCAATGATGCAAATTCTCAACAAGAGAGAAAATCCGGGCATATCTGAGACATTTTCATATCCCTACAGTAAGGGCCTCAGGTGTGACTCACATGGCAGAAGGGATCAGAACACTTCTGTCTGCCTTCAGATAGAACCTTCGCTCATAAACGCACAGACAAGGGTTACTTGGAACTCCAAATACCAGAAGCTGGTTTACAGATGTTTCTGTCAGCACACGCCTTTGCCAAAGATCTCTACCTCTGTGAAATATGTAGTGCATCCCAGTCATCATAGAAATTAGATTGTCCTATAAGTCATAAGATTAACTTCTCCATCCTCTGGCACCCGAAATTATCTTTAGAGCCAGAGCCTAAAACCATAATCCTGTCATTCAAAATATCCATATGCTTAGGGGCACCTGGGTGGCTCAGTCAGTAAAACAGCCAACGCTTGATTTTGGCTCAGGTCATGATCTTGGGGTCCTGGGATAGAACCCCATGTCAGGCTCTGTGCTCAGTGGAGAGTCTGAGGATTCTCTCTCTCTCTCCCTCTACCCCTATCACTGCTCATGCTCTCTCTTTCTCTAAAATAAATAAATTTTAAAAATATCCACATGCTTAAAGAAAAGAAATATTTGCAGGATTTGTCATTAAAGTATGTCATGACAAAAAAAAACCTGACAAAATCAAAGCTGCCACAAAAGGAGGAATAACAGGGGCATCTGGGTGGCTCCGTTGGTTAAGCATCCAACATGATTTTGGCTCGGGTCATGAACTCAGGGTCATGGGATCGAGCCCCACTTTGGGCTCCATGCTCAGCAGGGAGTCTGATTGAGATTCTCTTCCTCTCCCTCTGCCCCTACCCCTGCTTGTGCACACACACTCTCTCTCTCAAATAAATAAATCTTTAAAAAGGAGGAATAACAATAAACAGTGGTATATTCAGAAATTAAATTCTGTATATCTATTATGAAGATGAGGGCAGGGGCACCTGGGTGGCTCAGTCAGTCAAGCGTCTGCCTTCAGCTCAGGTCATGATCTCAGGGTCCTGGGATCAAGTTCCACATCAGGCTCTCTGCTCAGTGAGGAGGCTGCTTCTCAATGTCCTTCTATGCTCTCCCTCTCTCTCTCTCAAATAAATAAAATCTTTAAAAAAAAAAGATGAGGGCAAATTAAATGTACTAACAAGAAAAATAGTAAAATAAAGTCAAGTTACAGCTACTGTTGAAAACAGTATGAAGATTCCTCAAAAAATCAGAAATAGAAAAAAAATATGATCCAGTAATTCCACTACTGGGTAGTTACCCAAAGAAAATGAAAACACTAATTTGAAAAGATATATGAACCCTATGTTGATTGCAGCATTATTTGCAATAGCCAAAATATGGAGGTAAGCTAAGTGTCCATCAATAGACAAATGGATAAGGAAGATTTGGTATATATATGAATGGAATAGTATGGAATGGAGTGGAATATTACACAGCCATAAAAAAGATGGGATCATGCCAATGGCAACAACATGGATGGACCTAGAAGGTATTAAGTTAAGTGCAATAAGTCAGATTGAGAAACAAATACGATATGATTTCACTCATATGTGGAATCTAAAAAACACAAGTGAATAAGCAAACAAAAAGCAGGAACAGACCTATAAATAGAGAGAAAAAACTGAAGGTTGCCAGAGGGGAGGGGGGAGCAAAATGGGTGAAAGGGAGTGGGAAGTACAGGCTTCCAGTTATGAAATGAATAAGTCATGGGAATAAAAGATACATCATAGGGAATATACTCAATAGTAATGTGATAGCATTGTACGGTGACAGATGGTAGCAACATTTGTGGTGAGCACAACATAACATACAGAGAAGTTGAATCACTATGTTGTGCACCTGAAACTAATGTAACATTGTGTGTCAACTATTCTCAAATAGAAAATTTTTTAAAAATCAAGTTACAGTTGGGGAACCGAGTGGCTCAGTTGGTTAAGCATATGCCTTTGGCTTAGGTCATGATCCCAGGGTCCTAGGATCAAGCCCTTTATGGGGCTCCCTGCTCAGCGGGGAGTCTGCTTCTCCCTCTCCTCCTCCCCTCCCCCACATGCATGCTCTTTCTCTCAAATAAATAAATATAATCTTTTAAATTTTTTTTAAAAATCAAGTTGCAGAAATAAGTAAAAAAAGTGTGAAGCATTATAAAACACTTTGAAAATAATGCTGTATGTTTCTTCTTAAAACATAACTATGCACAGATAAAAGAACTTGAAGGGTATACACTAAACTGTTGAAATTGTTGCATATAAAGGCAGGAGAGTAGCACTATAGGAGGTTTAGTGAAATGAAACTTCAGAATTCCTTTAATTTTAAGTACTTCACAAGGAAAGCCAATTGATGTTTTACAAATGCTACTAAATATTACAGGCATACCTCATTTTATTGCATTTGGCTTTATTGCACTTTACAGATATTATATTTTATACAAATCAAAGATTTGTGGCAACCTTGCATCAAGCAATTCTATCAGTGCCGTTTTTCCAATAGCATTTGCTCACTTCATGTCTGTCATATTTTGGTAATTCTCACAATATTTCAAACTTATTCATTATTATTGTATTTGTTATGGTGATCTGTGATCAGTGATTATGACTCACTGAAAGCTCAGATGATTAGCATTTTTTAGCAATAAAGTATTGTTTAATTAAGGCATGTACATTTTTTAGACATAATGCTAATGCACACAATAGAGTATAGTATAAACATAACTTTTATAAGCACTGAGAAGATAAAAAATTCATTTGACTTGCTTTATTGTAATATTTGCTTTATTGCAGTGGTCTGGAACTGTACCTCCAATATCTCCAAGGTATGCCTGTACTTTTTTTTCTTTTTTATAAACAACAAAAATTTATTTCTCACAGTTCTGGAGCCTGGGAAGCCCAAGATCGTGGCACCAGCAGCTTCAGTGTCTGATGTGAGTCTGCTGCCTCACTGAGAGCCCTTTTCTCACTGTAAGCACGTGGTAGAAGGGGAATGCCTGTACTTTTAAAAGCACTATACAAAGACAGGAAAAGATAAATCGGTTATATGTGAAAGAAAGAACCAAACAAATGTAGTGATTTTAGTATCAGATAAAATAAAATTCAAGGAGAATAGATTTGAATGGACTTACAGGACAAATATAAAAAGAACTACTCATAAACTTTTATGTACCCCAAAACAAAGATTTTTATTTATACAGAGAATCTGCTAGAACTACAACAAATTAAGATTCCATACATATAGTAGGAAACTAAAACACCATGTTTAAAAATGAATTGACTCATGTATATATTTTGGAGAACCCAAGTTGAATTGTGTCCCCCAAATAGATATATTGAAGTCTTAACCCATGGTGCCCACAAGTGTAACCTTACTTAAAAGCAGGGTCTTTGCAGATAGAATCAAATTAAGATGAAGTCATTAGAGTGGGCCTTAATCCAATATGACTGGTGTCCTTATAAGAAGAGGAAGGGTACCTGGGTGGTGTAGTCAGCTGAGCATCCGACTCTTGGTTTTAGCTGGGGTCATGGTCTTGGGGTTGTGAGATTGGGCCCTGCATCAGGCTCTGAGCTCAGTGCAGAGTCTGCTTAAGATTCTTCCTCCCTCTCCCACTCCCCACCCCCCACTCGTGCTCTCTCTCTCTCAAATAGATAAATAAATGTTTTTAAAAAATGAAGAAGAGGAGATAGAGAACAGAGATACATTCAGGAAGAATGCCAAGTGACAATGAAGGAAGAGATTTTGGAATTATGCTGCCACAAACCAAAGAATGTCTGGGGTTATCAGAAGCCAGAAAAGGCAAGAAAGGATTTTTCCCCTGGAGGCTTTAGAAGGAGCATAGCCCTACTAACACCTTGATTTCAGACTTCTAGCTTCTAGAGCTTAGAGACAATAAATTTCTGGTTTTAAGCCACTCAGTTTGTGGTTTCAGTGGTCCTGGGAAACTAATACAATGCTCTTTATCAAATTGAGAAAGTTCCCTTCTATTTGAATTTTTCTGAGAGTTTTATTTCTTATCATGGATAAGTGTTGGGTTTTTTGGGTTTTTTTTCTGTATAGATTGATAGGATCATATAATTTTCACTTTTTATGTATGATGGATTATAATGACAGATTTTAAAATATTGAACCAACCTTGCATCTCTGGAATAAACCCCATTGTGTATAATTATTTTTCTACATATGCTAACATATTATAAAGAATTTTCATCAGTATTCATGACAGGTATTGGTATATAGTTTTCTTTTTGGTATGCTGTCTTTGGCTTTTATATAAGTATGATATTAACTTCATAAAATAAACTGGGAAGTGTTCCCTCCATTTCCATTTTTTGGAAGAGATTGTATATAATTTGTATTAATTCTTTAAACATTGATCAGAATTCTCCAATGAAATCATCTTGGCCTGGAGATTTCTTATTTGGGAGGTTTTTAGAATAGACTTTTTGGGCACCTGCGTGGCTCAGTCAGTTAAATGTCTCCCTTTAGCTCAGGTCATGATCCCAGGGTCCTGGGATCGAGTCCCACATTAGGCTCCATGCTCAGCGTGAAGCCTGCTTCTCCCTCTGCCTGCTTCTCCTTCTGCCTGCCATTCCCCCTGCCTGTGCTCTCTCTCTCTGACAAGTAAATAAATAAAATCTTAAAAAAAAAGAATAGACTTTATTTGGTTGTGATGAGCACTGGGTGTTGTATGAAAGTGATGGATCATTGAATTCTACACCTGCAACTAATCACTTCCATACAACACCCAGTGCTCATCACAAGTGCCCTCCTTAATCCCCATCACCTCTTTAGCCCATCCTCCTGCCCACCTTCCCTCCAGCAACCCTCAGTTTGTTCTCTGTAGTTAAGAGTCTGTTTCTTGGTTTGCCTCTCTTTTTTCCCCTGTATTCATTTGTTTTGTTTCTTAAAGTCCACATATGAGTGAAATCTTATGGTATTTGTTTTTCTCTGACAGACTCAGTTCACTTAGCATAATACTTTCTAGCTCCATCCATGTCATTGCAAATGGTAAGATTTCATTCTTTTTGATGGCTGAGTAATATTCCATTGTCTATAACTGCTTTATCTATTTATCAGTCGATGGACATTTGGGCTCTTTCTATAATTTGGCTATTGTTGATAATGCTACTATAAACATCTGGGTGCATGTTTCCCTTTGATTCAGTATTTTTGTATCTTTGGGTAAATACTTAGTAGTGCAATTGCTGGGTCATAAGGTAGTTCTATCTTTAACTTTTTAAGGAACCTCCATACTGCTTTCCAGTGTGGCTGCAGCAATTTGCATCCCACCAATAGTGTAAGATGGTTCCCTGTTCTCCACATCCTCACCAGCACCTTTTGTTTCCGGTGTTGTTAATTTTAGCCATTCTAACTGTCATAAGGTGATAGACCATTGCAGTTTTTATTTGTATTTCCCTGGTGATGAGTAATGTTGAGCATCTTTTCATGTGTCTGTTAGTCATCTGTATGTCTTCTTTGGAAAAATGTCTTTTCATGTCTTCTGCCCATTTTTAACTGGATTATTTGTTTTTTGGGTGTTCAGTTGTATAATTTCTTTATAGATTTTGGATACTAACCTTTTATCAGATGTCATTTGCAAATATCTTCTTCCATTTCATAGGTCGCCTTTTAGTTTTGTTGATTGTTTCCTTCGCTGTGCAAAAGCTTTTTATCTTTTTTTTTAATTCAATTAGCCAACTTATAGTACACCTTTGGTGTCAGATGTAGTGTTCAATAATTTATCAGTTGCATATAACACCCAGTGCTCATCACATCACATGCCCTCCTTAACTTGATGAAGTCCCAATAGTGTATTTTTGCTTTTGTTTCCCTTGCCTCAGAAGATGTATCTAGAAAGAAATTGCTATAGCCAATGTCAAAGAGGTTACTGCCTGTGCTCTCCTCTAGGATTTTAATGGTTTCAGGTCTCACACTTAGATTTTTAACCCATTTTGAATTTATTTTTGTTTATGGTGTAAGAAAGTGGTCCAGTTTCATTCTTTTGCATGTTGCTGTCCTGTTTTCCAGACACCACTTGTTGAAGAGATTGTCTTTTTTCCATGGATAGTCTTTCCTGCTTTGTCAAAGATTAGTCGACCATAGAGTTGAGGGTCCATTTCTGGGCTCTCTATTCTGTTCCATTGAACTATGTGTCTGTTTTTGTGCCAGTACCATACTATCTGGATGACTACAGCTTTGTAATATAGCTTGAAGTCCGGAATCATGATGCCTCCGGCTTTGCTTTGCTTTTTCAGGATTGCTTTGGCTATTCAGGGTCTTTTGTGATTCCATACAAATTTTAGGATTGTTTGTTCTAGCTGTGTGAAAAATGCTGGTGGTATTTTGATAAGGATTGCATTAAATGTGTAGATTGCTTTGGGTAGTATAGACATTTTAACAATGTTTGTTCTTCCAATCCATGAGCATGGAATGTTTTTCCATTTCTTTGTGTCCTCTTCAATTTCTTTCATAAGTGTTCTATAGTTTTCAGAATACAGATCTTTTACCTCTTTGGTTAGATTTATTCCTAGGTATCTTATGTTTTTTGGTGCAATTGTAAATTGGATCAATTCCTTGATATCTCTTTCTGCTGCTCCATTATTAGTTTATAGAAATGCAACAGATTTCTGTATGTTGATTTTGTATCCTGTGACTTTACTGAATTTGTGTATCAGTTCTAGCAATTATTTGGTGGAGTCTTTCAGGTTTTCTATATAGAGTATGATGTCATCTGCAAATAGTGAAAGTTTGACTTCTTCCTTGCCAATTTGGATGCCTTTTATTTCTTTTTGTTGTCTGATTGCTGAGACTAGGACTTCCGGTACTATGATAACTAACAATGGTTAGTTAGTGGACATCCCTGTCTTGTTCCTGACTGTAGAAAGAAAGCTCTCAGTTTTTCCCCACTGAGGATGATATCAGCTGTGGGTTTTTCTTTTTT
>NC_138385.1:35522749-35570373 GCF_054177405.1 Leptonychotes weddellii
GACATCTTACTAATGTCCGTATTGATTAGGTCCCTGGCAGTCAGTACTGCCTCTTGTTCTTTTTTTTGTGGTGATTTTTTCCGTCTTTTCAGTTTGTCCAGAGGAGAATAGATGAATGAGAGAACAAAATGCTAACAGGGTAACAACGACCCCAGAAAAATATACACTAAAGAAATCAGAAGAGACCTGAAACCAGGGAGGGGGGGGCGGGGAAGGGACAGAAAGAAAAAAGAAAAAAAAAGAAAAAGATAAAAATAAAACAATATGATCAAATATGAGCAGGCTGGTGCATAGATCAGTGCCACACACAAGATTTTGGGCCTATTTTGATCTGTTAGAAGAAAGTGCCTCCCAAATTTTTAAAGAAAGAAAAACTTATATATGTACAAAAATAAGGGTTAATACAATGAAGGGATGGAATATGACTGTAAAGATGAAAATTATAAAAGATTTTATAAAAGGAATTGATAAGAAGTTGGTTGAAAAAAGAAAGAAGAGGAATTAAAAAAAAAGGGAGAGAATGTGATCAGGCAGGAGAATAGAACAAAGCCATACACTAGAAATTTAGGGTATATTTTGGTCTGTTAGAAGAAACTGTATCCCAAAATTTTAAAGAGAGAATAACTTATATATATACCAAAAATAAGGTTAAGTACTATGAAGGGCTAGAATATATGACTCTAAAAATGAAAAATAAAAAAGATTTTTTAAAAAAGGCATTGAGGAGATGTTGGTCGAAAAAGGGAAAAAGAAAAATTCAAAAAAGAAAAAAAGAAAATTAAAAAAAATTAACTTTGAAAGACTAAGAAATCATGGGAAAAAATCCATGAATTCTATGTGTAGTATTCCCCTAGCACTGGAGTTCTGCTGTTCTCATTGATCAGTAAACTTGGTCTTGGCTGGCTGTTCTCGCTGATCTTCTGGGGGCGGGGCCTGTTGCCATGGTTCCCAAATGTCTTTGCCGGAGGCGGAATTGCCCCGCCCTTGCTGGTCCAGGCTAAGTAATCTGCTCGGGTTTGCTCTCCGGGGCTTTTGTTCCCTGCAAGCTTTCCGTACAGCTTTGGAGGCGGAGAGTGAAAATGGCGGCCTCCCAGTCTCCGCCCCGGAGGAGCCGAGAACTTGGAGCCCCACCCCTCAGGGCGCCCCCAGAGAAAAGCAGTCAGTCACTCCCGTCTCCCTGGTCTCTGGCCGCACTCCATGCTCACCCGGCCTGTGACCGCGCATTTCTAGCTCTGGCACCCGACTCGGTGTGGAGTCTCCAAACCCAGCAGATCCCTGCGGTGCGCTCCCGCGCCGCTCCTCCCAGGGAAGAAGGTGAGTCTCCCCAGATCTGCTGCTTGTTTGGTCCCTGCTGGAGGAGCAGTGGCCCGACTGTGCCGTGGATCACGGTTTATGGCAACCCCGAGCTGAGAGCCCGCTCCTCGGCTCCGTCTCTGCAGCCGGCTTCCCTGCTCCATTACCTGGGAGCTCTGCTGCCCTCAGGCACCCCCGGTCTTCCTGTGACCCTGAGGGTCCTGAGACCACACTGTCCCACAAGGTTTCCACCCCCCGCTTAGCCACTGGAGCGACGTCCCTCAGAGGAGCTGACTTCTAAAAGTTCCAATTTTGTGCTCCATGGTTCTATCACTTGCCAGAAGCGGCCGACGGAGGCCCCTCCCCTACCGTCTATCCTCCCAAATATCGCCTCGGATTCACTTCTCCTCATGTCCTACCTTCCAGAAAGTGGTCGCTTTTCTGTTCAGAGAGTTGCTGCTATTCTTTTCTTCGATCTCCCATTTAGTTAGTCGGTGTTCAGAATGGTTTGATCCCTATCTAGCTGAATTCCTGGGACCATACGAAATTTAGGTCTCCTACTCCTCCGCCATCTAGCTCCTCTGATTATCTAGGCTTTTATGTGAGGCTGATTGTAGCTTTCAGTTTGGCTTCCAAAACTGTCTTCACGATGCTTCTCCCACTGTGCTCTCTTCAAGCCAATGCTGCTGACCCCAGTTCAAGCCTTCATCCCTGACCTAGACCTTTTTTAAAAAAAGATTTATTTATTTATTTGAGGAGGGAGGGGCAGAGGGAGAGAGAGAGAATCTCAGGCAGGCTCCCTGCTGAGCACAGAGCCTGACACAGGGATCCATCTCACCACCCCGAGATCATGACCTGAGCCGAAACTAAGAGTTGAACGCCAACAGTGTTCACCCAGACACCCTCCCTGAGCTAGACTTTTGCAGTAGCCTTCTGATTGGTTTTTCACCTCTGGTGTTCACCCCCTCTTTAATCCTTTCAGCATCTAACCATTACTATCTGACTCCAACCTATCCTTCTAGCTAGCTTCTTCCTGCCCTTCCTGTCATGCACACTCGGCTCCAACCTAATGGGGCTACTGGCTGTTCCCTGAGCAACTCTCTCTTGCAGATATTCAGATATTCCTTCCAAAATCCCATCCTTAAAAAAAAATCCAATATCATCTATTCTTCTAGCCAAAGCCACCTGTGAGTAAATGCATTGTGTGGCTCTCTTTGTGCCCTGATCACATAGTACCTTTTATTAGAAGTGTGTGTGTGTGTTTGTGTGTGTGTGTGTCTTATTTCCCTTAAAAGTCTATAAGCTTCAGGGGCACCTGGATGGCTCAGTGGGTTAAGCATCTGCCTTTGGCTCAGATCATGATCTCAGGGTCCTGGGATCGAGCCCCACATAGGACTCCCTGCTCAGGGGGAAGTCTGCTTCTCCCTCTCTCTCTTCCCCTCTGCCTGCTTGTGCTCTCTTTCTCTCTCTCTTTCTCTCTCAAGTACATAAATAAAATCTTTTTAAAAAAAATCTGTAAGCTTCATTTCTTGCATAAGTAGCTGCATTCTCTCCATATTCTGTCTCATTTTTAAAATAAACTCTTTCTGCCCTCCATGATTTATTCCTTGAATTCCTATCCCATTTAACAAATAAACAGATAAACCCAATCAGAGTTTGTGTGGGTTACAATGAAAAGTAATTTTAACACCTGACATCCTAAAAGACAAATTACAGAAATCATTTTAGGTACTAATTGACATTGTAGAAGTCTGAGTGTGGAAAAAATCAGTCTACAATTGATCAATTCCACTGAACTGAATGTTGCCTCCTTAATCAGCAAGGAGCTGCATTTGCTCTCCTGTTACAGCTTTCTCTTTTTCAGAAATGTCAAATCCATGGGGAATGGTTGCTTGAACTATATATTTAATTTATTTCTTAGCTTGCGAGCCTAACTTAAGCCATTGGTTTGTTCTTGGATATTATGGGATTTTAAAGAAATGAGCCATTTTCTAGCTTGTTCTCCAGGATGTGGGCATATTACATCCATTTAATCCCTTGAATTTACAGAGTGGGCTAGCATAGAAACCAGAGGTGAGTATAACATTATTTGGGCAGCACCAATTTCCATAAAATAAGATAACAGGAACCCACCACAGCTCTTCTGACAGTTTCTATGTTCCTGATCTTGTTTATGAGAACATTGCTCATTACTGTGAATTAGTTCCTCTAGACTTTGTTTCTCCCACATGGAGTATAGTGAGTTGAGGTGGAGCATAAATGGTCAACATACCTTAGCAGACAAACAGCCACCAAGGCTCTGTTTGTTAGTACCAGCATGACCGAAGTAGGACAAAGGGCATTTGGAACAGGTTGCAAACACATTCAAGTGCATAAATCTCTTCCAAAAGCTATTACGTCTGGAAAAGCTTCACTGTAGACCTGTAGATCCTATTTAGGAGTCAGCCATTGAGTTGAAGTCAGAGTGACCTTTCTTGTGTTCCATTAAGTGTAGACATGTTAAAAGTGCTTCTTTCTACTGAAATGCTTTATTATGGTACTCTGTTTATGCAGAACTTCACTTTGGATTTATTTTTAAAAGTGGAAATGCTTGTTTCAGCTTGAGGCTTATGTCTGGAACTTACTTTGCAAAATGTACTCTCTAACCCAGCTCACTAGTCAGAAAATGACCACCCTGCTCCAGAGGACTAATGATAATAATTTAATCCTTACTGCCGCTCTGTAAAATAGATATTATCATTCTTCCCATTTTCCAGCTGGGAGGGGAGATGATATAATGGCAGTCAGAGCTTAGACTAACGGCAGCCTGCCTGGGTTTGAATCCCAGCTCTGCCCCTCACTAGCTGTGTGTTAAGCAAGTTACCTAACTTCTCTGTGCCTCAGCTTCCTCATCTCTAGAGTGAGATAATAACAGGACTTCTTTATAGGGTAAAGTGTTAATTCATGGAAAGCACCTAAAACTACTGAGCACACAGTCAATTCTCAAAGAATGGAAGATCTTCCAGAGTTAGGTGGCCACTTTCTGGCCAGTTGATAGGACAAGTGAGAAGGAAAAATATGGATTACTGAAGTAGGCTAGAAGGAAAAACGTGGGTCATTGGAGCAGGCTGGCCTTATTCATGGTTCCTGAGATGAGCTGTGTTGCTCTGGTTGAAGGCAGGAGCAGGTGTATGGAAGGATTAGATAATGCAGGCCAGGAGGAGCTGGTGCCTGGAATGTGTCCCAGATATGTCTGTCCCAGCCTGCACCTCCTGGAATCCAGGATATGAGAAAAGGCCCTTTCCTACACAGGCTCCAGGAAGGTTTAGAACCCCGAGGAGTATACAAACTATCAAGCTCAATGAAACACAATAAATTAATATTTAAACGACTACTTTACCCCTTAATTTAGAAGTGGCAATTTACAAAGCAACTGACTACTCGTCATAGTTTTTCTTTGGAAGATCTAAAGCATAGTTTCTGGCTTACCCAGTAGGGCTGTCAAACACCTGAGTTACATGGAACCACCTTGTCATTTCACCTTGTAATTTATAATGATTGGACTTGTTGTTTTATTGTTGTCACCGAATTTAAGTGTTTCAAATATAATTTTGCTCAAAGTTCTCAGTCCATAGTGAACTCACTAATGTTTCCCCTTTACTTTTCAGTTACATTTCAGGTAGTTTCTATAGCAGCAGCTTCAGCATTTATACCTTTCTGTCAGCAGCTTTGTGTGCTCAGGGCCATCACTCCCATGGATGGCAAGGGGGATATTTAGCTGAACATGATGTGTGTTGGCTTGAGTATGGCTCAGTCCCATGCTCCTCTCTTGGATTCCAGATTCTGGCTACCCAGATGGTTTCACAGTGCACACTGTAAGATGTAGGCCCACCTGGCAACGCTGGCAATAAGCAAGGAGTCATAAGGGGCCCTTAGGACAGAGAAAGTCCCCGGGCCACTGAGGTGGTGAGCTCAATGCAATCCAGTATTCCTTCATTCATTCGTATAACAGAATTTACTGAGAGAGCCCCATGTGCCAGGCACTGTGCCATGCACAGCCAGATACAAATTCTGTCCCTGGGGAAATGATTGTTTAGAAAAAAGGAAGATGATGAAACAAGGGATTCCAATACAGTGTGATACTGTGATATACATGAGGGGCTCCTAAACCAGGCTTGAAGGTTGCAAAGAAAATTGGGTGGGTGGGCAGAGGGAGGAAGGAGGTATTAATCTTCACACTTTGTTCTTCTTTTCCCCAACCCTGCTCCAGTCTATAAGCAAGTCCTATTTTCTGAGTAAAATACAAATTTCACCACTTTTCAACACCTTTGTCCTTTTTGCTTTGGTCCAAGCCACCATCATCTCTCAAGTGGACAACTACAACAGCCTCCTAACTGGTCTCCCCATTTCCACTCTGGCAAATATCATAGATTAGCTCACTTGACCCTCATTCCAACCCCAATCACAGGGAACCTTAATGAATGATAGAGTTTGGAAAGCTAATCTACATTTTCTGAACTTCTGCCCTTATGGCCTGGATTCCACAGATAACTTAGCCTCTGCCAAAGCAAATAAACCTGTATGAGATTTGAAAGGGGATATGAGGTGGAGTCTGCTTCTTCTGTGGTTTCTGGTTTCTGCTAGTGGAGCATAGTCTTGGAAGCTTTTGCTTCTTCTGCAGCAGCAATAATAGAGGTCCCAAGGTATAGTTCCTAGTTTTGTGGGTATCAAAAGGCAAAGCATGAGATATATGCTTTGTTTATTATAGATGGAGAATGGGGCAGTGTGATCTTGAAGCTAAAATTTGTGATGATCACAGCAGAGCCAGAGTAGTCCTAGAGCCAGCTATCAGGACTATGGATTCCTCACTCTCCAATCCCCCTGATTATACCAGTTCTATGGTATTATTCAAGAAAACAGTTCTGGAAATTCATCCTGGAATTTTATTCTTCTGGCCCTTTCAACACCTTTGCAAGCATTTCTGCTTAAGTGCATTAAAGTGGTTTCTGCTATCTCTCATAGAACTCTCCATCTTACTCCCTACACAGAAGATAAAGGAAATATTTTTAAAATGAAAACAAGATCCTGTAACCTCCTTGCTTGAAACCCTCCATTGGCTTCCCATTCTACTTGTAATAAAAAAACAAACTCATCATTTCCTTCCACTCTAACCTGCATGACTTTGCCAAAGCTCTCCTTACCCTCTTGCTGTTCCTCAAACACATCAAGAACACTCCTGCCTCAGGGCTTGCTTGATGTTTACTGTTCCTCCTACCTGGAATATTCTTCCCTCAGATAGGTGGATGGCTCAACTTATCACTTCATTACAGTCATCTCCTTCTAATCTAAGAGTAACCCATATCTACTCTCTATGTTTACTTTCTGAAGAGCAGGTTTTGCTCTCTGAAATCATCTTGTTTAATTTTTTTGTACATCACCTGTACATAAGTTCCACAAGGATAGAGACTTTGTCTTACTTTTTTCAGTGGATCCTTGGGAAAAGCATTGATCTATACAAATTGAAAAAATACCTAGGAATTCAAGAGAAGGATGAAGAAATAGAAAAGACTGGGCATTTTTCAGTATTGCTGGGATGTCTGTGAAGTTTAAAGCAAAGCACCAAAAACTGAAAAATCCAATCACTTGAGAATGGTGGTAATTTTTGAAGAATATTCTTGCAATTTTGAGATAGAAATACTCAAGAAATATGAAGAACAGCCAGATCTGTGTCTGAAGTGGGTGTCATTATATCATTGGAATCTAATTAGAAGGCTGGTTCATGATCTTCTGTGCAGCCTATTTGGGATTTTTTTTCTACAAAAGCATGTGCTATATCTGGTCTGCTCATCTGGGGAGTAATAAAACAGGGTGTTGAGGTTCAGATCGTCTGAGGAGGCAAAACAGCACCCTGCAAGCCTCTGTTGTGTATTCAGCCCAGCATTACACGTTCTGGGATGAGAGTAAGCAAGGGAAAGATACAAACCCTACCTGCAAAGAGAGAAGAGAGATGAAATACTCTACAATGAGGGTCAAGGAGCTAAGAAAGAACCAACCTGCAGGGATCAGATAAGATCAGTGCTCTGGAGAGGGAAGAGACCAGAGGACAGAGAACCAGAAACCATGGCATTAATGAATAGGAGGCCCTGGAGTGCTTTAGAACTGGGACAGAAGTCAAATAAAATTGACCATTTTTATTCATGAAGCTGAAACCAAAGGAAGTAGTAGGCACTGCAGTGTTGGTTTCCTGTGTCCCTGGAGCACCTATATTAGAATCTCTAGGGGTATTTGTCCACCTGCTGCATCATCTACTAGGAGTGACTCCAAAGATTTTGCAATTTGACAGTCTTCCCCTGAAATGGTTTTTACGTATGCTATGATTTCAGAGCCACTAATATAGATTACCAATATTTGTCAAATCAAAAAATTCTGGAGTGGGTCTATTGTCATGAATGAAAGCAGGTTTACTCACAGTGTGTGTTTTTTTACTTAAATTCAGTTAGTCAACATATATTACATTGCTAGTTTCAGATGTAGAGTTTAGTAATTCATCAGTTGCATATAACACCCAGTGCTCATCATATCACGAGCCTTCCTTCATGTCCATCATCCAGGTACCCCATCCCCCCACCCACCTCCCCTCCAGCAACCCTGTTTGTTTCCTAGAATTAAGAGTTTCTCACGGTTTGTCTCCCTCTCTGATTTCTTCCCATTCAGTTTTCTCTCCCTTCCCCTATGATCCTCTGTGCTATTTCTTGTATTCCACATATGAGTGAAACCATATGATAGTTATCTTTCTCTGATTATTTCGCTCAACATAATACCCTCCAGTTCCATCCACATCGATGTAAATGTTAAGCATTCATCCTTTTTGATGGCTGCATAATATTCGTGTGTGTGTGTGTGTGTGTGTGTGTGTGTGTGTGTGTGTGTGTGTACACACACCACATCTTCTTTATCCATTCAGCTGTCGATGGACATCTGGGCTCTGTCCATAGTTTAGCTATTGTGGACATTGCTGCTATAAACATTGGGGGTGCATGTGCCTCTTCAGATCACTGTGTTTGTATCTTTCCTACAACCCAGCAATCATACTACTAGGTATTTACCCCAAAGATACAAATGTGTATGTATTTTAAAAGGCAGGGTCAATTGCACATAAGGGGAATCCTGTTAGATCATCTTCTCATCAAACAGATTTTAATATGATATGTGACATCCTTTACCCCTCTCCAATACTCCCATCTCTACCAAAACACACATACACACCCAGGGCCTGCTTTAATGCACGGAGGAACATGTGTGTCCTCAAAATAAACACTATAAACAGGTTCAAATATGGGAGTATGACAGTGCTGAGTAATATTTAAGCTGTTTTTATGAAACACAACAAACCTAAATAAAAGTGCATAAAACATAAGTATAGAGAATAAGGAATAATTATAATGTGGGCATTCATGTAACTACTACCTCAGTCAAATAAAACATGACCAGCCTCCCTCAGGCTTTTTCTTTACACCCCCTGTTATTTTGTATACTTTTATCATCTATTTATGCATTATGCATAACTTTTTCAAGTTTATAAAAAAATGGCCTCATATAGTATAGTATATATTCTTGTGTGTCCTTTTTTTTTGCTTGATATAATGTTCATAAGATTCATCCAACTTGTATGCAGCCAAGTTTGTTCATTTTCTTTGCTGACTAATATCTTATTTATGGACATATCACTCATTATACTCATTGAACTAGTTTTGAATTTGGGTTGTGTTCAGTTTGGGACTGTTACAAACAATGCAGCTCTGGGTTTTCTTGGCCATGTTTGCTGGTGTGCATGCACAGAGGATTCTCTAAGTTAAGCACCTAGTGGTAGTATTGCTGGATGTAGGGTAGGTATATTTTAAACTTTGAGAAATACTGAATATTCCCTTTATTCAGTTCTAAATATTTCTTGGTTTCCTTTAAGAGTTAGTTAGTAATATGCTATATTGAAAGATTCAGTATTATAAATATGTTATACTGCAATTTATTGATAATTCAATGCAGTTGCAATCAAATTCTAACAGATCCTATTTTGTGGAATTTGTCAGTCTAACTCTAAAATGTCTGTGGAAAGATCAAAGGATCAAAAATAGTCAAGATACTCCTAAGGAAGATGATAGAAGATTCACTCTACCAAATAGTAAGTCTCCTTATAAGGCTAAAGTAATTAAGACAGTCAAGTTATAGCACAAGAATAGATAAATACATTAATGGAACAGAACAGGGAACCCAGAAACCTCTCCATTTCAACATCTACTCTGACTGTTACCTTCATCTTTAGTTCTTAATTGTTACCTGGCTCTTCATTGAGGACATAGCTTACCCTGAAATCCTCTCCAGTAGAGATTCTGTTCTCTCATACACCATGTATCTCAGTGCCAGAAGAAATACGGGTTTTCCTAACTCTTACATTGCTTCTAGACCATTCCTCATTATCTCTGTAAATAATCTCTGTCCTTTGAGATTTATGCCATCCTACTATGCCCCCTCCTATAACTCCTTTATGCTATTTATTATCCACTGACCATAGCCATCCACTGGTCTCTGCCCATCCTGCCATCCTCCAGATGACTCCAACATCTACATCAATCATTCAACAATTTAATATTCTCATTTCTGGTGAACTTCTCTGCACCATACTAACCACAGTGTCCCACAGACACACACTTTTTTTTTTTTAAGATTTTATTTATTTATTTGAGAGAGAGAGAATGAGAGACAGAGAGCACGAGAGGGAAGAGGATCAGAGGGAGAGGCAGACCCCCCACTGAGCAGGGAGCCCGATGTGGGACTCGATCCCGGGACTCCAGGATCATGACCTGAGCTGAAGGCAGTCGCTTAACCAACAGAGCCACCCAGGCGCCCCCAGACACACACTTTTTTTCTTTACCCTAAACTATTCTACCTCTGACATCAGAAGTTAAAATACCCCAGTCTTAGGACACTTGCTTGGGACACACTATGGCTTAGTCAGCTAAGCAGCTGCCTTTGGCTCAGGTCATGATCCCGGGGTCCTGGCATTGAGCCCTGCATCAGGCTCCCTGCTTGGTGGGGAGCCTGCTTCTCCTTCTCCCTATTTCCCTCCCCCTGCCCCTGCTCATTCTCATTCTCTCTTTATCTCTCTCTCCACCTCTCTCTCAAATAAATAAATAAAATCTTTAAAAAATACCCCAGTCTTGGACCACAACCTCCTAGCTATGCTGCTCTCTCATTCTTTTACCCCCTCTACTCAGGTTCTTTTATCCTATTCCTCGACCTCTTTATTTTCTTCCCATCTGTCCTCTCCCTCTTCTCTCTCCTCTTACCATTGATGGGGTTTTGGGGTATTCTCCTCTTTATCTTCTCTTCCTGTCCACACTCAAATTTACTAAGTTGGCAATACCTCCAATACCACTTATTCCCCTATGCTTTCAACACCTTCTGCATCCCCACATCCAGTCATGGCTTAAATCTCATCAGATTTTCAATTCTATGCACTTCTCAACATGCTTTCTACCACTATCTTAGTTTAGGCCTTCAGCATTTCTCACGCAAATCATTCATATGTCAACCACTCCATTCTTGCCCCTCTCTGATCCTTTCTTCACACTGCTTCCAGAGTGACATACCTAAAACACAAACCACTTCCCAGATTAGAGCCCTTTGATGGCTTCTTGCAGTCTTAAGGATGAAATCTAAACTATTATCTCTGGCAACTGAGGCCCCTGCCTGCCTCTTTACTCTCACCTCCTGCCACTCCACCTTAAAAAATCCCTTGCTGCAGTCACACTGAAACATTGGCAGTACCCCAAAATACTCTTTCATGCCTCTGACTTTCTCTGAACATATTGTTCTTTCTACCTGGAGTTCCCTTTGCTAGGTTATCTAATTTTCTGGCATATAGTTGCTCATAATATGTCCTTATACTTGTTCGTATTTCTTTGGTGTTGGTTGTTGCACTTTTTTTTTATTGGTTGAGTGAAGAAATAAACAACCTTCTCACCTCTCTTGGACTTCAGCATGTTTCTAATGATGCCTCCGGAAAAGTAATAAAATTGTTTTCCAGGATTTGGGTAATTTGTTTAGTACAAGATCGACGTAGATGCAGTGCAAAAGCCTCTTTATACCTTAAATTAGCTGTGAGGCAACCAGATTGCTGCAAATGCTGCCCAGAGACCTGTTGTCTAGATGTAGCTTGGCAAGAGAACACACCAAATTGAATCTTTGAATTATCAGAGTCTTCAGAGGTCAAGAAATAAATTTGAATTTAACATGAAAAAAACCTCTTGAAAATATGACCCATTGGGAAACATGATGACCAATTTTAAGGAGACCTGTTCAGTTCGGTACCTAAGCAAGGCAGCTCCCTTGTACTCTAGACAAAGTAGCATCTATGTCCATTGACTTTCCTCAGCTTCCCACTGAAGTGTCCCAAAGTCCAACCTCAGTGAAAGACAAAGTTGTTAGCCTTAGTGTACCTGCAAGGAAGCTTGCAAGGTAGTCTGTAAAGCTAAAGTGTCAGGAAAAGGGATTTTAAAGAACTGCCGTTACCCCTTGTCATTACTCTTGTTGTACATGGACCCAGAACACAGAGTAGGGAAACAATGGGGCAGAAGTTAGCAACTTTTCCATAGGGCCTACTTTTCAAATATTTTTACTATTTCTCCCAAACCAGAGGGTTAAAGGCAATAGTTCCTTTTTTTTGTTTGTTTTTCTTGTGAGGTGCAAAGGAGCATCTAAAAGTAAACAGAGCAGTGAGAAACCTCTTCCTGCTTTCGGCTTTTAGTTCAGACCCAGCTCAGTCTGAAGGCTCCCTAGTTAGAGCTCACAACTCACTGGGCAACTACACTGCATCTAAGACAAAGGCCCTGGCATGTGGAGTATGTGGCTTCTGTCCTGCCCTTTCACCATAGCTTCCTCCAGATCTACCTGATGGCCATCAAGGACAGGCCGGGCAGGACAGCAACAGGAGTAAGCCTGAGCACCCAGGAAAGACCCATAGGGAGAGCCTGTCTGAGCACCAGCCAGCAAATACCAACCCTGGCAGGCGAGGCAGGGAAGAGCCCATCTCTCTTCCCGCATGGGGCCCTTCCCTCTTCCAGTCCCTTTAGATACCCATAACACAGGCCTGGATGGAAGGACAATACCCGATGGATGAGGGCCAGGATTGGAGGCTGGAAAACATTAGGCTCCAGAAGCTAGAGATTCCTGGGATTAACTATGGTGGGTGCTGCTGAGCTCAGAGGGTTTGATGGTGGGGGAAGCCAGGAGAGGAGCGGTCAGAGAGCTGTCTTGGATGTCCTACTTATTGGTATATCTCCAGTGCATAGTAGGCGCTCAGTAAAGAAGTACTGACTAACTGAATGAATGGAAATATAAATGAATTAAATGACTGTAAGAAAGGGTAAGTCTTCAACAATAAAGATGGCACAGGGAGCAGAGAAAGGGCAGAGCTTATTTGAGGATTACTTACTTAATAGGTTGGTGTTACTAGGTGTACCGAACTAGTCCCCCTTTTTGTGGACCATTTTTGTGTGGGTCTTGAATGTCAGGCTTATTTTGTTGTATACAGTAGAGTCATCAAAACTTGCCTTACAGGAATTTGGCCCAATTAGAGTTGGGTTTGGGAAAGATTAATTCAGCGATAATATGAAGGATGGATCTATGAGGGGAAAGAGAGAGATAGGAGAAAGTTAGGAGACTATGGCAAAAGTTCAGGCAAGAAGTAATGAAGGTAATGACACCAAGAATTGGTGACAATGTGAAACAAGTAGAAATCTCATTTGGTACAACGACTTTGGAAGATAATTGCCATTACCTAGTAAAGTTGAATTTGGACAGACTCTATGACTCAGAAATTTCATTTCTGGGTATATACTCTAGATCAGGGTTTCTCAACCTCAGCAGTGGTGACATTTTGGGACAGATAATTCTAGGTTATGAAGAACTATCCTGTGCATTGTAAGATGTTTAGCAGCATCCCTGGCCTCCACCCACTGGATGTCAGTGGCTCACCCCCCAGTTATGACAACGAAAAATGTTTCCAGACATTACCAAATACCCCCTGAGGGGAAAAAATTACCCTCAATTGAGAGCCACTGCTCTGAATAAACTCTTGTACATGGGCATCAGGGACATACATGAGAATGTTCATAGCACCATAATTTGCAAAAGAATAAAACTAAAAACAACCCACATATTCATCAACAGGAAAATACATTGTAGCATTTTCATAAAACTGATTCATATGAAAATTGATTACTACAAATGCACACAAGATAGATAAATTTCACAAACAAAATTGTTGGTGTGGGGAGAAAGAAGCAAACAAGCAATACATATAGTATAATCACATTCATATAAAGTCCAAAAATTGACCAAAATGACACATCATTTAAAGGACCATACCTGTGCAGTGAACATGTAAAGAAAATAAGTGAATTATTAACAAAATTCAGGACAGTAATTACCTCTGGGATGGAATGAAGGGATAAATCAGGGAGGGCACAGGTGGGCTTCAAAGGCATTGACCATGTTCTAGTTCTCAAGCTTGGTGATGGGTATACAGGCTTTTATGTTATTAGGATGTATACTTTACATATATGTTGTATAACTTTGTGTATACGAAAATAGTTCATAATTTGTAAGGAAGTGATGGGTCTAAAGTAAGGCAAGAAAAATGGAAAGGAGGGCACCATAGTAAACAACTAATTGGGTGAGGGAGAGAGAAGAGCCAAATTTTAGGTACATTTTAAGGACAGTTTTAAGCTCTTTTTTTTTCCCCACAGATTTGATGATGAAAATCCATGCTTTCTTATCTTCTAAATATACATAATCCATTGCTTAGACTTCAGAGTAACATAAATTTCATGCCTCAAAACTGATCCCACTGTAATGATGTGATTCACAGGACTCGATAATGACATGTTTACTAAAACTCCATCATCTGAGAATTCTTCCCTGTTAGACCTCTAAAACATGTGTTCATTTGTATTCCTTAAAGTCATAAACATCTGAAAATAGGGGCCTTAGAGTAAAAGTGATTGTTCATCTGTAACTTTAGTATCAATAGCTTATCTCCTACTGGTACAGAAAGCTGTTTCCAACTCTGGCATCCACCCTACCCCACTTTTTTTCTCCAAGTGGTCACCCTCCAGATAGTGGAGTAAAAAGGAAATTTTTTGATCAAATCCTTTCAGAAGAACTAAGCCATAACAAAGGAAAATATCAAAACATCTTAACCTTTCCTGAGTGAGGCAGAGTGGGGCAAGATAGGCTTTTCCCTAGAAGAAGCACAAAGTTTTCTAGGTTTAAGGACTCACTGAGAACATATTTCACACATACGAAAATAGAAAAACCTACAAACATCCAGAGAAGTGGGAAATACAGGAAATGTCCCTGACATGATTTAGACATGAGCTCTCAGAGACTCAGAAAAGCACATGATCTAGACAAGGGTTTATTAAAACCCTTTCCTGAGATACACAGCCCTTGAGAGATAGTTACGTTAGAGCTATAGCAAACTCCTCAGAGCAGCAAATCTAACTTCTGCACATGGGTGTGGGAGGGGAAGTGGGACCCAGAGAGGGGATATATTTTGACCAAGATCCCCCAGCTAAACAGAGGCAGAGGAGGCTACAGTCCTTATCTCCTATCCCCGACTCAATGCTTTTTGTTGTTCTAGAAAGAGCTGGGAATATTGTTATTCCAAAGACTAGAGCTGGATGTACCATTAGAAATCATTTGGTAAAATTGTTTCTTTATACTGGTGGGAAAACTTAGACCCAGAAAAGAGAACTGACCTGCAAAACTCATAGAACTGAAGCTAGAACTTGGTCTACGGACTTTAAATACTTTACTTAGCACTATTTTAAAGCTTTTAACTAAAAGCTCTTAGTTTTTTTTAGTATTTTATTTATTTATTTGAGAGAGAGAGCATAGAGGGCGAGAGAAGCAGACTCCCCCTGAGCAGAGAGCCCAACTCAGGGCTCAATGCCAGGGCCCTTAGATCATGACCTGAGCCAAAGGCAGACGCTTAACCACCTGAGACACCCAGCCTGTCTCATTGTCAGGGATTTTTAGTTACAAGTGACAGAAACACCTCTCAAACTGACTTAAGCCCAAAGGAAATCATTGGCTTAAATAACTGGGAATTTCAAAGGTATACCCAGTGGTTCAAATGATATTAATTTATTTTCTTCTCTCTTCTTCCATTTTTCAGTTCTGCTTTATTCTTAGGTCTTATTCACTCCATTATGGATGGGATTCCTCTATGTCGATAAGACTTACATGAAACAACTTTAGCAAATCAAACAGAACAATAACTATCTCTCAAGGGCTGTATATTTCAGGAAAGGGTTTTGATAAACACTTGTCTAGATCATGTGCCATCATAGAGGCATTTCCTCAATTAAAGTGGCTTTCACCATTTTGTCCTCAGCATGTTCTTGCTGTGGAAAGGGCGAATGCCAATTCATTGTGGAATGGGTGTTTCCTTTGGTAAGGCAAACATTATTGTAAGCCCACTCACAAATGACTTTAAAAGGCAAAAGAAAATGATAGGAGAACAAGAAGCATCATCTATGCTTTATCCTGATAGATCAAGAATAAATGGGTTGAATCCTTTGTTTGAAAAATAACAAGGTATGTTGCATTAGATGTGCAGCCCATCGTTCTGCCTCCTATTCATTGCGTGACATCAGGCAAGTTACTTCATCATTCAAATGAAGTAACCGCCCCTTTCCCCTCACATTTTCTCATCAGAACAAAGAGTATACGAATTTTTGGAGGCTTCGCACAGTGGGACTCACTCATGCAGCAGCAAGGGTAGCCAAAGCCTCTTGGTTCTGTAACATGTGAGGGTCAGGCCGTCTCTGCCACTGTCTCCACTGTGGTGCAAGGCCAAGTGTGTGGGCAGGTGGAGGCACAGGAGCCGTTGGTACTTTTTTTAAAAAGAAGAAGAAGAAGAAGAGAGGGAGAAGGAGAAGAATCTTTGTGCAATTCACTGGAAATGGTCGTGATGACCATGACTGCCATATTGCTCAACTCAGGGGAAGGGTGGCAGTCCCATTAAAACTTGAATACCAGGCAGCAGGACAGGGAAGATGAATGTAAGGTGGGAGAGAGCAAGAACATGATGGAATCCACAGGCATGCTCTGGAGCTCACAGGGATGAACTGAAACCATGTCCATCCTTGTTGTCTCTAACCTTGGTGGCATAAATATCATGGAGAAGTTGGAGCCCTTTGTCATTAAACTAAGCACACATCCTAGTACAGAAGTCAGAGATGCTGAAATAGGATCCAGGGGAATATGGAATGGTTGCAGGCTTGACTCCTGCCTTACGCCAACAAGGTGAGACAGTAGATAAGTAACAATGTTTGTGAGCTCAAAAATGGCTGCTGCTTCGCTATGCTCTGCAAATCTCCCATAAGAATATCTCTTGTGGCCCATCCTAATCTACAGAAAAGGGAATTCTGGGAAATGTAGCTTAGTTTACCCAACTTGCCACATTACAAAGCTAAGTGCTATGTGGAGATACTGGTGGGAAATACTGTCTGATTGGAAGGGGGAAGAGATTCCAGGCACAGGTTAAATACGGACATGGGTGTAAGGTATGGGTATTTTGAGAATCAACAAGTAGCCCAGTGAAGCTGAAAAGGAAGATTGGGGCAATATGAAGTGACTCTTGAACGCCAGGTAATGAAACTAATACTGTAAGGAATGGGCAAATGACTGAATGTTGCTAAGCAGGTGAGTGACATTTTTGGGAAAATTTAATCTATCAGCAGGTATACGATAGATCGGACAAGAGGGAGACTGCAGCAGGAAAGAAGCTTAGTGCCAGAGGCCTTGGGCTTGTTTTGTTTCATCCCAGCCCCCAAACACTGGAGAGTCATGGGAGAGAGGATAAGAACTACTCAACCACCACATGGCACACAATTGCCAGTGCTCCCATTCTGTGTGATCTTTCAGTTCCTCTGGCTCTAGTCACAAATTACTACTGTCTCTCAAATATCCCTCCCCGTGCCCAAGAGGTCTTTTGCAACCATTAGTGGTTATTCTGAAAATGAGAGAGGCAAGGTTTTCCTGAGAGGATGCGTACCCAGGGATATCTCAAGGGGTTGTTAGATGCTAGCTGCACGTCTGGGCCAGTTAAGCGCTGTTCTTGGAGGCACAGATGGACACATTTACACATGAGGGGGAAAGAAGTTGAAAGAATAAGCCTCCTACTGGCTTGAGACTTCACAATAGCTCTTCACTCCCATCTCAGCTGGTAGTAGAGAGCAAACACCTCCCTGGCAGGTCCACCACACTTAGTGTGTAATTGGAAAGTCCAAAGAGAGGTGCATTCCGGCCCTAGCCCTAGAACTTGGAGTCAGGGCCACAGGTGCTCAGTCCTGGATCTAACCTTACTGAATGTAAGGCCCTGGGCAACTACTCAACTACTGCTCCTCTCGGGGCCTCAGTCTCTTCATGTGCACAGTTGAAGTAATGACAATCCCTGTACCGTCTGACAGAGCTGCAGTAAAAGCACCAGGGGATGACAGACGTAAAAGTATTTGGTAAACTATGAGAGCTTTGCTCAGGGGACAAATCATTATTGTGTTTATTTTAAAAGGATCTTTACTGGCCTGAGCAATGCTATCGTCCCAGCAGTGCTTAATAAATAATTCCTGCTGCTACTGCTGCTGCACCTGAGCATTTGACTGATGAGGAAAAAAGTTTAATTAGGAAAAGAGACTGGGTAACGTATTGTGGAATAAAAGTCACACAGCATCCATCAGTGAGGGGACCTGGGGAAAAGGAATTGCTCCCGCTTCATCAAGCCCTCACTTTCTCTTTTGGACATTTCTCTTTTTGGCCTTTGCTACTCTCTGTTTTTTTCTTTGACATCGGTTCATCTCACAGCCCACTCCCCGAACCTCTTTCCATTTCCCTTTTCCCCTAAACTTGCTTTCATTCTCTCTCATTTCTTTTATTTGTTTGTTTACTAAGCTCTCTCCTTTGCCTGCCTTTGTCTGTCTCTGCATTTCACTCTGTCTCTCTCTGTCCCTGTCTCTTTCTCTGCTTCCCCACCCCCATCTCTCTCATACAGTTTTAAAACCAATTTTCTCCTCTAAGAGGTTCAGGAAAGAGAGCCTTCCAGTCAGTGTTGCTAGGTAACCCAGTATCACATGGCTAGCCCCATATTTTTTGTCTGCTTCTTCAGAACTCTGCTACTCAGATACAGCAGTTCTGAGAAAAGAACGGGTCTGGTTGGCTCACTTGTGGTTGGCCAAAGGTGCCGGCTTTACTCTGGGATATCTAGGTTGCTGAAAACACTGGGAAGGGGCAGCTAAGGAAATAAAAATTATAACAGGATGGCATGCATTCCTCCAGAGCAGGGGGTTCTTAACTTGGTATCCATGAAACTCCTAGAGACACTGTGGAGAAGCCACAGAGGCTAAAACTCCCTTGAAAAGTCATGCAAAAATCAAATATTTATATTTGTTTGTGCTTGTTGTTGTTGTTGTGAATATTTCATAGCTTTTCTCGAATTCTCAAAGGCAGCAAGGCTTTCAAGGGAGTTCTTACATGTACTTCCAATTCCTACAAATTTGTCTGTGCTGAACGTTTTCCACTGCCTTCCAACGCGCCCCAACCCCGTCTGCCCTGTATGGAGTGCTTCAATGAGCCCCCTCACCCTCAGGTTTCAAGTTGGTTTCAGCCAGTGAGAGGCATCCCCAGATCAGTGGTAAGGCTGGAGGAGAGTGAGGACAGAGTAGTTGTTTCCCTGGCTACTTCCCTGTTAGCCTGCCAAAGATTTGTTTTACCCCTATACTGAAACTCACAACTGTCAGACAGTTTTCTCCATATGGCTACCATCTCCCTTTTGGTTCCAGTAAATGCACCTCTTATTCCTTCAGACCTAGAGAAAGCATGGGTTCCAACAGTTAATAGCCCCAGGGAACCTTGTTGGTTTCCTTAAGCACTGCCCACAACTCAGTAAACAGTCCATTTATTAACCCTCCTCAATTATCCAGTGTAAGAGAGCCATACGTTTCCTGCTAGAACACTGACTAATAAATGGAGTCACATAAAATTAGAAGGTGAAGGCTAAAAATAGGGATTTGGAAGTTATCAGAAAATAGCAAGTATTTGAGTAGGTTTAGCCATTTTCAAAACCTAGCTGTAATGGCCAGAGCACTCTGTTTCAGATGACTTCATGCTGTTCCACCAGGACAGCTAGTAATGGATAGAGCATGACTATTTCAGGATTTCTAACCCTGACGTAACAATTCCAGTGATCAACTGATGGTAAATGCCTCTACAGCAATGACCATTTGAGATTAAGAGCAAATCTTGTGCCAGTGGGTATTTCACGGGAGTCTTGATTCCCTAGGAGATCTCAAGGCGGTTCTTTATCATCCCACCTTGCTCAGGTGTCCAGGAGTTTATGAGGGGCTTGGGTTGTTGAATGGCTGTAGGCAGGTATTTTTCCTGTTAGACTACTTAATCAGTGAGCAATAGGCTCTTTGAAACATGTCTCTCATGAGGGTCACTGATTTGGTTTTCTCCAGTGAAACTTTTGTTTTCTCCCTTTTGACTCCATCACTTTCCATGTGGTCTGTTCCCTCTTTACTCCCCAGACTGTGGAATCAGGTAGGAAAAGAAAAGAAAACTGGGTTACAAATGCTTCCAAATCTTCTCTGTCTTACCCCTGAATTTATGGATTTTGAAAAACTCAAGAGCCAATATTTTGACATTTTCATTCTCTGGTTACATTCTGACAACTTGCCTTGAAGCCATGCATTTTGGCTGAGGTTGGAGAGGGTCTCAGGCAAAATTCAATGAAGCACAAAAGAGGAAAATGCTTTGGCTGAGGTTCTGACACCTTTTCTTGTCTCAAGAATTTCTGGAATGAGGTGAAGACCACCTTATACTGGCTACAGATGGCACGAGCATCCAGTGTTCTTTAGAAGTAGAAGCCCCTCACCTTCTGAATTGGGAAGCTTTTTGAATAAGACTATGAGGAATGATTTTATTCACAAAGAACAATATAAAAAACGAGGGCAAGAATTTTTGGACTCTTCACTTGTGTGGGAAGGTCCCATTTGTAACCAAGGACACTATTTGAGAAATCATCTGCAGCTCATTAAACAAAACTATATGACTCAGAGCTTCCACTGAGCCAATTTCACATTTTAATTTTTCTGATTTTACATTCAACTGGCCAGTCTAGAGATATTGTAGTAAAGTTTGCAGCTGCTAGTCATGTTCACCTAAAGTAATGGAAAAGACCAAGAATTTGCCCTGACAGACAGTAATGGGCTAGTTCATGATGTCCCTTCAGATTTTGTTGAAAAGGACAGGGAAATTACTTAGCACAAATAGCATGGCACTGTATGCAAAGATTCCATGTCTCAAGAAATTGTTACCTTCCCCATATTGCCTTTGTTTACCTAGACTTGATTATAAGCTCTCTGGAGATTTTTACTTTGTGAACCATCTGGCCTATTAAAAATGTTTGAACAATTCCGGGATGCACTTATCCATTTGTAACAGCAAATTGGCTGACTGTCATGATCAACATGGAAGAATATGTTTCTTCATTATTTTCCTTTGTATAAGCACCTCAGCGGATGATATGTGTATATGTTTTGAGGACAAAGATGATAAGGGTAGAGGTAAAGGAAATAAATATATCAACTCTCTCTGAAATGTACTTACATCACAAATAGTGATTGTGTTATTTGTGTACTCCAGGAAGCAGATACTAGGTTAGAGATGTAGGAGGACAAGAAGTTTATAGGGAGGCATCTGTGAAAAATAAAAGGAAGGATGAAGCAGGACTGGGTAGAAGAAGACTTAGATTTCAGTGCACATCTGATACAGTCTCAGCCAATCCGGTGGGGAGCTATGGAGTAAGCATTTCTCATTAGATCAATTCCGTGTTGGGCAGAAGTGGCAAAGCTTTTGGTAGTCATTGTCTGGGACCTGCTCAGGAAGAATGTGGTTTTGCCTCAAAAGCTGAGATGGATCCTGAAAATGCTAATAGCTGGAGGCTTTCAGCTCACTTCACTTTTTTGCAGCTAAGTGGCAAATTCTTGCTTGAAGGGAGATCCAAACTGTACTCTTCCCTGGCTGATACAATGATCCACTGAGTTTGTGGCAGAAATGTCTTGGCCTTTTTCATTCTGAAAATATTCCTATCATTCACCTTATTTTACACTTGACCTTGTGGTCATTGAATGACATGAATAACATATGGGAGCTCGAGTTTTCAGGTAAGTAGCATGCTCCTTATGCAGTCTTTGGTATTAAGACCTAGATGAGTCATTTGGTAGGAAGGATAATGAACACAGAGTAGGACTCTGCTCCAAATAGTGAGTGTCCAAGAGTCTTGAGAACCATAGAGAATGCAAGATTTAAAATATCTCTGGAAGGAGCACTCCAAAAATTGGGAGGGTGGCAGGTCCAAAGATGAAGACACCCAAACAAACATGCTCCCATAGACACAAAGAAGCACCTGAGCCACAGAATAATGTGTCTTATAAACCTCATATCTACAGAACAGTCTGGCGACTAGGGACACTCAAGACCAATATGAATTCTCTCTTTTCAGTTCAAGTATTCAAACTCACATTAACATAAGGATTGTCATCCTTATGGAAGGATGGCTTTTATCCTAAACATCTATCCCAGGACACACTAAGGCCTTAGGACTCAAGAACTGCACAGCGCAAAATCTTAGTAATAATGTGGTTCCTTGGGAGGCCATTTGCGTGACCTCTGGGAGGCTCTGTTTCTACTTGTTTGATTCCAAAGTTACAGGCTTCTGTGGTATACATTTGAAGCAAAGGCACTTTCAGGGGAACTACTCCTATGCCTACTTCCTCAGCTTAACACAGCTAGTGTTAGTGTTAAGCTCCTCTAATCCTAGGGTATGGTAACTTGCATGGGCTCATTCCTCTTTCATAGTCTAAATCTTAGCCTGGCACAGAGGAATTTGGTCAACTCATGCCATTTAATGTAAGAAGAATTGATATGAACTCTCTGATATACTGGATTAATAATGCTAATAATACCTAAAAATTATGGAGCACTTATTGTTTGCCAGGAACTGTGTTCAGAGCCTTATGTGATTTTTTCATTTAATCCTTCAACTATATATGATATGCACAATTATTATTCATATTTTGTATATGAGAAACCAGAGACACAGAGATTAAATAACTTCCCCCAAATTAATACCACCTGGTAAGAGGTAGAGCTCTGGCTCCACAACTCATGCTCTTAATAACTGCAGTTGACCCTTGAAAAATGCAGGGGTTAGGAGCACTGACCCCCACACCATCAAAAATCCATGTATAACTTTTGACTCTCCAAAAACTTAACTAACAGCCCACTGTTGACTGGAAGCCTGACCGATAACATAAATTCGAGTGACATATACTTTGTATGTTATATGTATCATATACTGTATTCTTATAATAAAGTAAGCTAGAGAAAAGAAAATGTATTATGTGGGGGAAAAAATCTGCCTATAAGTGGACCCATGAAGTTTAACCCCATGTTGTTCAAGGATCAACTGTACACTATAATACAACCTGCTTCCTCAGATGCAGTGTTTGTAGGTCATCTCATCCATATAGAGTACATCTCCCTTTCAGAAGATGCAGGAAATAGTAAAGGACAAAGAGTAAATAATTCAGATAAAAGTCATTAGATTTAGAAGCTCAATTCTGACTCTAGTGGGGCAGAAGGATATTTTGGCAGCTGTAAAAACTAGAGGTGGCAGTAAGCATCAAGCAAAATAACTAGAGAATGATATGGTGGGGGTAGGTGCAGGTAAAGGAATACCCATGGAGGTGTATACCTTAACCTACAAGGACACTACAAGGCACAATCTGGAAAGCAAGGTCATTTTACTCCCTACCTGGCCCTAGAGAGAGTGTCATGCCAAATCATAGTCATCAATGGGACAGGGATACCTGAAAGGCCCTAGTACTGGGAGCCTACCTATGCATAAAACTATGGAAGAACCCCAATTCCAGAAAAGCTAAGAGTCAAGTCTAGGGGAGTTAAGAAAGGGAAGAAGGAGCAAAGAAATGCTCTAGGTCCAAGTTGGTCAGCAGGTAGGATCCAAGACCCAGAAAGTCAGAGTCCACAAGAACAACACCAACAAACAAATTGAACATTGTTCTAAGATAGAAGCTGTTTAGTCTTTTTGCAATTGCAGCCTACCTTCTGAATCAAACCCTCTGAAGCCAGCACACGTGGATGATAGTTAGACATCAACAAGCCCACCCTTGAGTATGGAAAAATACACCAAGATTCTCTCATTACTAGATATATTAGGACTCCCAGTGCTATTTGCATTCATTCACACATATCAACTCTGATTTTTGTCATGTTTATGTCAAAGAGAAAAGCAAGCCAGTACTTTTAAATGTTATATCAGGCAGGAAATCAGCTACTATATCAATGTCAATACTGGTCTTGTTTTTGAGTGGATTAATCTTTCACAGAATGATAAAAGTGAAATTTTGAGAATGGATAAAGAAGCGGTGATATATGCATATATATATGCAATGGAATATTAGTCATAAAATGGTGATATAGATATAAAATGGAAATATATATATACAATTAGTCATAAAAGAATGCGATCTTGCCATTTTTTGCCATTTATGACAACATGGTTGGACCTAGAGGGTATTATGCTAAGTGAAATAAGTCAGACAGAGAAAGACAAATACTATATGATTTCACTCATATGTGGAATCTAAAAACAAATGAACAAACAAGAAAAGCAGAAACCGACCCATAAATACAGAGAACAAACTGATGGCTGCTAGGGAGGGGGGACTGGGGCCTGGGCAAAATGGGTGAAGGGAAGTAGGAGATACAGGCTTCCAACTATGAAAAGAATGAGTCACAGGGATAAAAGGTACCTCATAAGGAATATAGTCAGTGGTATTGGAGTAACACTGTATGGTGACAGATGGTAACTACACTTGTGGTGAGCATAGCATAATGTGTAGAGTTGTCTAATCACTATGTTGTACACTTGAAACTAATGTAACATTGTATGTCAACTGTACTTCACATTAGAAAAGTGCAATTTTGATTTTGCCAAAACTTTTTTTTTTTTTTTTTTTTTTCAAAACTGAATTAACGATATTAAGAAGTTGAGTAATAGACCCAGAGGAAAAATAAAATTTCTTCTCAAATGTAATTTTGAGACAACAAAGGCTTTAAGGTAGAAATCAGAGGTAGATTCGTGAGAAATAAATTTTGTTGCAAAACATAATTTGAATATAAATAATGGCTAGATGGAGGATCAGAGTTGAGGGCCTTGGAAGGGCTTTGGGAAAGTACAAGTTAGGCATTGTTTAACTCAGAGCAAACATTTAGAAGCAAGTGAACAAACACCTTTTCTCAAACTACACTCTTGCCAGAAAATAGAGTCTAGTCTCCCTAGTCACTCTCTTACTTGGCTCTGATCATCAGAACCATCCAAAAAGCTCAGGAATCAGACCAAGAAGCTGAATTTGTGTTTTTGGAACTAAATGATGCCAAATAACAGATTCTGATGATTTTACTGAATGCTTCTTTCACCATCTCTTCCTTGTCCTCCTTCTTGTGCCTTTCTCCAGCCTTCTCTGCTTCAAACCCTGACTTTTTGGTTATTAATCTTGGAGTAGTTAATACATTCTATTTCAAATTGTTTTTGGCTTCCTCATAGTGACTGCTTTTAGGAGACATTTTTCTTTCCAAATACATTCAGTCAGGAAATATTTTTAGAAAAAGAGTGGATTAAATATTGGGGGGGGGAGGTCCAACAGTGTTCTAACCTCCTTTGCCCCATTTAAGAATTAATACTTGATAAGGACTTTGTGTTTCTTTTACTGACTCTGGACTTGTCCCTACCAGAGCCCTCTTCATTTCATTTCCTACTAGACTTTGAGCATCTTGAGGGCAAAACCTGTATCTTACTCATTTCCGTTGTGTCAGCCCCTAAAGCAGTAGTAAATGCTTAGCAAAGTATTGTTGAATAAATACTAAAATAGTCCTACACCATCACAATATTTCTGTCCTTGAAATGGTCAACTGATAAACTTTAATCAATTTTAAAATGTTTAACTTTGGTTTTACTACTGTGCTAAGGACTCTGCTATCATGAAGCCCATGGGCAATAAGGGAAGTCAAATAGGCAATCTATTGCAATATGGTAAGATAACTGCTATGTAGAAACAGAACCTTACTAGGCAACCAATGTCAGAAAATATAGATATTTTGAGTCTTAATGAATGAGTAGAATTGTTTAGTCAGGCAAAACAAGAGAGAGGTAAGCAGAGAGAGCATCATGGGTAACTGTACAAATGCAGGGAGAGAGAATGGAAGCTTCAGGGAAGGGCCTGTCATGAAAGATGACTGGTGAGTAGAACATGGAATAGAGAGATGAGGCCAGAAAGCAGTCAGGGCTTAGATAACGCAACGCATTATAGGATAGCTTGAGGGGATTCAACTTTATTATGTGTGCAATAGGAAGTGACATCAATTTTTAACTTATGATTCTGGTGGCACAATAGAGGATGCACTGGAGGGAGCTGGACCAATCACAGACAAATGGGTAAGAAGCTTTTGCAGTAATTCAGGTGAAAACTGGTGACTTGAACAAAAGTGGTGGCAATTAATATGGAAATGAAGAAATGAGCTCAAGAGAGACTTAGTACTTCATCCAACAATAGCAGAATACACATTCTTCTCACACACATGAAATATTCACCAAGTTAGAGCATATTCTGGGCCATAAAACACACCTTAACAAATTGTAAAACATATAAATTGTATAATGTTTGTTCTCAGGCCACAATGGAACTAAATTAGAAATCAATAATAGATAACTGAACATAATAATAAAAAAAACTTAAAAAAAAAGATAACTTGAAAATCCCCAAATGTGTAGAGATTAAACAATACACTTCTAAATAACACGAGTCAAAGAAGAAATCTCAAGAGAAATTAAATAATATTTTGAAATAAATTAAAATGAAAATGCAACTTATCAAAATTTGTGGGATGCAGTGAAAGCAGTGCTTAAAGGGAAATTTATAGCAATGAATGCATATTTTAGAAAGGAATAAATAGGTGATGGGCTTTAAGGAGTACACTTGTCATGATGACCACAGGATGATGTATGAAGTACTGAATTACTATATTGTACACCTGAAACTAATATAACACCCTGTTAACTAATGGGAATTAAAATAAAAACTAAAAAAAAAAAAAGGTTTAAAAGCAATGTTTCCGTTTTAGGAGACTAGAAAAAGAAGAGTAAATAAAATCCACAGTAAGCAGAAGAAAAGAAATAATAAAAATAAGAGCAGAAATTAATGAAATTGAAAGTAAGAAATCAGTAGAGAAAAATCTATGAAATCAAAAGCTGATTCTTTGAAGAGATGCTTAGAAGGCTGAATAGCTGAATATGGAAGGGTGAAGGAGATAAAGATACATGGATCACTCTCAAAGGATGATGCCAATAACTAAAGTAGTGAATGCATCTATTCCAAAGACCAATTATAGCAAGTATTGACAAGGATGTGGAGCAACTGGAATAATCCTACACTGCTGTTGGAAATGTAGAACAGTACAACCACTCTGTAAAATATTTAAGCAGTTTCTTTAAAAGTTAAACATGTACCTACCATATGACCCATACCACCTCTATTTACCTGAGTAATGAAAGCATATGTCCAAAGACTTGTAACAAATGTTCATAGTAACTTTATTTGTAATAGCCCAAAACTGGCAATAGACATGTGCCAGCATGTGAATGAATAAACAAATTGTGGCATATCCATACAGTGGATTACTACTCAGCAATAAAAATGGACTACTAACACATGCTACAGTATGAATGAATCTCAAAATAATTATGCTAACTGAAAGAAATCAGACCCAAAAGAGTACATGCTATATGATTTCATTTATATAGAATGCAAACTAGTCTACAGTGACAGAAAGCAGATCAATGGTTGTCTGAGGATCAAGGGAAAGATTACAAAAGGAAATGAAGAAACTTTAGGGAATGATAGATATGTTCACTATTTTAGATGTGGTGATGGTTTTATAGGTGTGTTCATATGTCAAAACTTAAATGAAATTGCACGCTTAAATATGTGCAGTTAATTGTCAATTGTACCCCAATGAAGCTATTTAAAAAACAGTTGGTTTTTTGGGCGCCTGGGTGGCTCAGTCGTTAAGCGTCTGCCTTCGGCTCAGGTCATATCCCAGGGTCCTGGGATCGAGGCCCACATCAGGCTCCCTGCTCAGCGGGAAGCCTGCTTCTCCCTCTCCCACTCTGCCTGCTTGTGCTCCCTCTCTCGCTGTCTCTCTCTGTCAAATAAATAAAAATAAAAAAATCTTTAAAAAAAACAGTTGGTTTTAAAAAGATATATATATGTAAAAAAATAATCTCACAGGTTAGTACTTGGAACAAACTAACAAATTTGTGTCAATCTTCACTTGATCTTATCTTTTCAACCTCAGGTTAACTTCCATGAATCCACTGCCAACTTTTACAGATGGATGCTCCCAACCCTGCAATTCTGCCTCTGTGGGAGGTCCTTCCACATTTATGATTTTTTCCCTCAATCCCAAGAATCTAGAATTATTATAGAGGAAAAAAAGTTAATTACCACACAGAATGGATACAAGCATAACCTGTAGTCTTTTATTTTGTGATGATGATATCAGAAATCCAAGTGAAAACTGGCTTAAATGCTACATATAAAATGACCAGAGATGCATGAATTGGAGAACATGTTTTATGGACACAATCTTAAATTATGACTCACTCTTAGTAAAATACTCTCATTTGATCCATTTTAATCCTCTTAATTTATTTTAAAGCTGACATCATATCCACTCCACTCTGAGTGTTATAATGGCTTTTGGCCAAAAGCGATACAATTCTGATATGATTAGAATATCAGAAAAACCTTCTAATAAAGAAAATAGTTAAACAGCAGAGCTGCCAAAAATGCTCAGTAAGAGTGGACTCAGAGACAGAGTCCTTTCCTGCCCTGAGTTTTTAGAATTCTGTGACAGCTTACATGACATAGTTTCTTAAAATGGGGTCTGATCATCCTGTGAAAGTACAGGCAAAATTATGCCCAGATCATACCTTTTCTTCCAATTCTAGATCATTCATGGACTTTCCTCTTATGTGCTATAAGAAAATGAGGAGAGAGAGAGAGGGAGAGAGACAAAAGGGACAGAGAGGCAGGTGCTTCTAATCTGAAGACACAATGGTGGTACTGGACTTGAAATTAGCAGCCCTGGCCCTGATTCTGATACTGCATGTACTGCATATGTGACATTAGTCCAATTTCCTTCCCCTTTTTGAGTCTGTTTTACTATTACTTCAATTAAGAGGTTCAATTGGATAGATGCTCAGGACCTTTCAAGTTCCAACTTCCTAGGGGTCTATGTACTAATGCAGCCCTTGACTTACCCTTGATTTTTACCTTCATTTCCCTAGGCCTTTGGCATTTCCCTCTTTTCAGCCAAGGTTCTGCATCAGGGTGATGCTATATTGGCTTCTAGCTTTAGTCAGTGCCACTGTCCAGCATAGCAAAGAAAATATTTTAACAATGACAAATGCCACTGACTTTCCCTCTGGGTCTGCAGGTTCTGAGACATCTTGTTTCTTCCACATTCTCTAATAGAGGCTGAAACTTGGACCCCATGATGGCATACTCCACAGGCATATTCCAACTCCCTGTGCTTGATCAAGTCATCATTTATCAAGATGTAGTCACTCTTATCATAAAACATTAGGGCAGTAAGAACGCCCTTAGAAATCACCTTGTCCATTGTCGTCACCACCACCAAACCATTGTTTTTCAGATATGTATGAGGATTAGAAAAGGACACAGAAAGCCACACATGGAGTCCACAGATCAGGATTAGAACCTAGAGATTCTAATTTCATGTTTAATGCTATTTCTACAGCACCTCTTTTGTTAATCATATTGCCAGGCATAAATCCTTATTTTATCTGGCCATTCATTCATTCTTTCATTTAAACACAAGCAATGAACACTTACTATGTGCCAAACACTGTGCTTGGTGCTAGAAAAAACGCTGACGGGAGCAAGTCATTTCTGTCCTGAGGTTTACCCTACCTGTTAATTGAGGGTTGTTTCTTATAGTACTGGCTTGGGCTTAATGCAACAGAACAGGTTATCGTCATTGCCATTATCTCCACCCCCAGGCATCCACCCTCCTGCACTGACCTAAACAAGATCCAATATGCTTTAAAACAGAGGCAATACATAGCGTTAAACACCATTTTATTGATTTGCTTCAGTGCACAAGTATTCATTGAGCACCTGCTGATTCGATCTTAATCTTATTCCTAAGAATCTAATGCAGTTTAAAGATAGAATTAATCATCAAAAGAGAAAGCCCAGGTTCCTGCTGAGTCATTCTGTGGATGTTCACTATGAGAGGTAGTACTTTATTAACAAGTGAACATCCCTCTCAGTGGTCCATTGTGTAGTGCATCTTATTTTCACGATTATATATTGGGGAGAGGATTCCAAAGACAGAGTGACGCACTAAGGAATGGGTACAAGTAGGAAGGACCAAGTTTAGTAGATTAAGGAAAGAGGAAGCCCACTTGAAAACGCTCTAGTTTTTGGTGTGCAGCAGGTCAAGGCCAGGAATAAATTAATAACAGAAAGGGCAAGCAATTTCCTGAGAGTTGAGGGGATTGCAAGTTCTATAATAAAAGTAAAGGTGAGAATTGTGTAAGACTGTTGAATCACAGACCTGTACCTCTGAAACAAATAATACATTATATGTTAAAAAAAAAAAAAAAAGAAGAAGGAGAAGAAGATAGCAGGAGGGAAAGAATGGGGGTGGAAATCGGAGGGGGAGATGAACCATGAGAGACTATGGACTCTGAGAAACAAACTGGGGGTTCTAGAGGGGAGTAGGGTGGGGGGAAGGGTTGGCCTGGTGATGGGTATTAAAGAGGGCACGTTCTGCATGGAGCACTGGGTGTTATACGCAAACAATGAATCATGGAACACTACATCAAAAACTAATGATGTATGGTGATTAACATAACATAATAATAATAATAAAAAAAGTAAAGGTGAGAAGAAGCAGTCAATTGTAATGAGGCTTGGTTAGCATAGTCTTATCCGGCAAAAGCGAAAAGGGAGGGAGGAGCAGGTAAGTCAGCAAGGGTTAGATAGAGGAGTTAAGTCTGTGAATTTAACCTATATATGTTCAAATAACCTATATACATTCAAATATTCAAATATCCTATATATATTCAAATATTCAAAGAATATGAAGTAAGGGAAAGGGAGTTGATGCTGATGCTGCCTATCAATAAATTTGTGACTAAGGTTGAGCATGAGGTGAAGACTTGATCCAGATGTCATTTCATTTAGTCTCATTCCTGAGATCCCATAGACTTGTGAGAATTTCTAAGCATGATTCCTGTGGTTAGAGGTGAACATTTAAAAAAAATCAAGGCGAAATTCACATAACATAAAACTAACCATTTTAAAGTGAACAATTCAGTGGCATTATAAATTCACAATGTTGGGCAATCATCCCCTCTATCTAGTTCCAAAGCATTTTCATCACTCCCAAAGGAGATCTCATTGCCATTAAGCAGTGACCACCTTCTCCCAGTCCCCAGCAGCTACTAATCTGCTTTCCGTCTCCATGAATTTGCCCATTCTGAACATTAAGCATACAATATGCAGCCTTTTGTCTCTAGCTTCTTTCTTCATTTGTTTAGCATAATGTTTTCTAAGTTTGTTCATGTCATAGCATGTAACAGTACTCATTCCTTTTTGTGGTTGATACTATTCCATTTGATGGATACAACAAATTTTGTCTATTTATTCATCCATTATTGGACATTTGGGTGATTTCTACATTTTGGCCATTGTGAATAGTGATGCTATGAACATTCATGTACAAGTATTTGATTGAATGCCTGTTTTTAGTTTTTTCAGACATATAACTAGTAGTAAAATTGCTGAGTCATTTGCAAAGTAGATGTTTAACTTTTTGTTAAACCATTGCAACAGTGGCCGCACCCACTTCAGATTCCCACCAGCAAATGTTTGAGTTTCAGTATCTCCATATTTCTGCCAACACTTGTTCTTATCTGTCTTTGTTATTATAGCCAATCTCTTGTGTGTGAAGTGGTATTACCTTGTGGTTTTGATTGCATTCCCTAATGACTAATGATATTGAGCATCTTTTCATGTGTTTGTGTCTGAGGGACATTTACTGTTAATATCATTTATTCTGGTGAATAAGCCATACTTTCTTGTTACTTTCAATGCCTTCTAATTTTTTAAAATAAAAACTGGATGTTTTGAATATAATAATGTAACTCTGAAAATCAGATTTTTCTTCTTAGGCTTTGTTGTTGCTTGCTGTGTGTTATTGTTGCTTTTGGTTTCATGGTTCTTCTAAACTAGTTTTTAAAAGACTTTGTCATGTGTTGTCTTTAAAGTCTCTGTTCCTTTAGCTTGTGGTCAACTGGTGGTTTGGCAGGAATTTTCTTAAATTCCTGGAGTTCATAAAAATAATTTTAAAAATACCTTTCTTGTCTTTGCAGACTGGCTGTGTGTTGGAACACTAAGTGCTTAGCCAATCCATTTATAATCCTACCTTAGCCTTAATGTTCTGCTTGCGCTGAGCCTAAAATCAGCCATTGGTGAAAGGTGAGGGCCTTCTCAAGACTTGTCTAAACATGCATCATGCTCTGGGTATGCATGTGGCTTTTTAAGATTCCCCGTTATATGTGAAAGCTTTTTATTTATTTTTTTTAAAGATTTTATTTATTTATTTGACAGAGAGAGACACAGCGAGAGAGGGAATACAAGCAGGGGGAATGGGAGAGGGAGAAGCAGGCTTCCCGCGGAGCAGGGAGCCCGATGCGGGGCTTGATCCCAGAACCCTGGGATCATGACCTGAGCCGAAGACAGACACTTAACGACTGAGCCACCCAGGCGCCCCTATGTGAAAGCTTTTTAAAGCCCTTATTCCCCCAAGTAACTCTCCAGAGCTTATCTTCCCAGGCTTTTGATGTGTTTACTATTTATTCAGACTATAATCTTTTGCCCCAGGCACCAATGGCTTGTTCACTTGCCTTTCAATATTTTCAAGGAGCACCCCTTGTTTAGCCATTTTTCTATCCTGAAAGTTTCGAGTTGGGCAGAACAAAGGCAAGTGCCTTGCTTCAGTGCTTCACAAACACAATTCCTTGGGAACAAGTTCCACTCTACTCCTGGAACCAGGTACCCATGGGGTTGGGAGGTGGGAATGGGGGTAGATACAGGCTGCCATCTCTAAGTCTGGCATCACACCAAGAAGGAGAGTGGGGCAAGGCAAATTTAAATGCCACAACAAAGCTCTTCTACCATATTTGTCCTCTTTTCTGAATTCAGCATTCACTTGATTACTGCAGTCTTTTGATAATATTCCAGAGTTCTGACAGTTTACTCTGACAATTTTTGCTCAGTTTGTTGGTGTTTCTGTGGAGGCACAGGCTGTTGGAGCCCCCTTAGGCTCCCATGTTTGCTGAGCAAAGATGGGTATTTTACAAACAGTGTAGCTGTGGCCCCTGAACTCAAGCCACAGACTTCATCTAGTGCTTGACCCAACACAGTGATCTTTACAGAGTAATCAGAACACTCTTTAAGAGTAATCAGAACACTCTTATCTACAAGGACAGTATGAAGGGCTATATCAATGCCCTAGCACTATGTTACAATCTGGTTCTCAAGGATTTTGATTGCCTCTTTATTTCACAAAATGCCACTTCATTCCACAGGACGCTGTCCCATTACATTGATGATATCATGCTGATGGGACCTGATGAACAGGATGTAGCAACTATCCTAAACACCACGGTAGGATGCATGCAGGCCAGAGGATGGGAAATGAACTCCACAAAAATTCAAAGGCAGTCTTCCTTGGTGAATTATCTAGGGATCTATAAGCCTAGGCCATATTGAAACATCCTCTTCAGATCGAAACATCCCTTCCAAAGAAAAGGACAAGTCACCACATCAGGCCTCAATTACTATTAAGAAATAGGCACAATGAGTAGAGGGCTTCTTTTTGATTCTGAGGGCAATGTATTTGGAGTACAACTTATTAACTGACCACACTGACACTTATTTAGGAGTACAACTCCTACCTATTTACTGAGTAATCTAAAGGCTTCCAATTTTTAGCAGGGCCCAGAGTAAGAAGAGACAACAGGCCCAGCCTGACATGCAAGCTGCTCTGCCACTTGGTCAATATCTCAGCAAATGCAGTGGCACTTAAAGTGACTATGGCAAACTGGGATGCTATGTAGAGCATTTTCAGGCTCCTAGAGGTGATGCATTTGCTTATATTTCCTTCTTATTCCCATGGCAAATAGTTAACTGAGGTAGGTACCATTACCAAGATAATTGTGTTTATACTAGCTGATACACCTCCAACCCTTTTACTTTTTCTCAGAGTGAACCAATGTAAGGTTAGTCTCATTCTGGAAATCCCCCCATTAAGGGGCACCTGGGTGGCTCAGTCAGTTGAGTATCTCCCTTCAGCTCAGGTCATGATCCCAGAGTCCTGGGATCGAGCCCCGCATCAGGCTCCCAGCTCAGCGAGCAGTCTACTTCTCCCTCTGCCCCTCCCCCCAGCTCATGTGCATACTCTCTCTCTCAAATAAATAAAATCTTAAAAAAATCCCCCATTAATATTTTCTTTCAAAAGTTAGCAATAAAACTCTGTGTTCAAATAAAGAGTTTAAGGATATCTAAATGCCAAGAGGCACATTCTGACATGTTCCCAGCTTTTTTGTGGCATCCTTGGTCTTTGCTTTATGAAAACATAAAATTACAAAAACAGAAACTCTTCTGTTATGCACCTCAGTCTGTTTGTAATAGGGAAAAAATAGGATATTAACAGTTCAGAAAAGGAAAATGTTCTTAAGGAGGATTGTGCTGATCATAAATGGGCTCCATACAGGTGTGCCTGAACAAGATGATGGTTGGGAGCCTCCCGCTGGCTATTTTCACACAAGAGAAGTGGTCTTAAGTGGATTTGTGCACACAATATATGCACAGAAAGTGAGATATGTGGGAGAGAGTGTCAGTGGGGTCAGGTGTAAGCAGAGGGGCAGAATGGTTGGTGGTTATACTTTAGCCTTGCCCAGGGACTATGTCCATAGGTCCAAGCCCCATAGAGTTATGAACTATAGAATCCAGCTACATTTACAAAGTAAGGGGCGGTACCTTTTCTGTCCTTAGGTAACAAAGTGTGATAGGGAACAAGGAAGGGTAAGGGGTAATAGACCAAATATTCAAGCTGGATCACCAGTAACATTTGTAACATTTAAAGTTTTCAGGGCAAGAGTTCAATTGGGGCCTTCTTGCCATATATAAAGGTTTAAATCAACCAATAAACTGTTAAATAAAATCTTATCTCCAATAACATGAAAAATTCACCTTTTTAACAATCTGAAAGACCAGGTTCGGATTTAGTATACTGGGTGTATTTTAGTAATATAGTTTTCTTGTTTAGTTTATCAAGAAAATTTAAAAGCACCAATCTGTCAGTCATGAGTATGTCTGGAATAGTCTGTTGTGTGACGTTCAGAACTATACATCTGGATACCTGGAGTGTCAAGGGCTGCCCTTTGCTGGGCCTGGTCTAGAAGGAAATCACAGGGCAGGGGATTATACAAGAGTATGAATTCCAGAAGACTGGGATTATTAGAAGTCAGTTTAGGGTCTGCCTTCCATACTTAAGAGTACTCAAAGTTCTATTCTAGTGATGTTAAGGAGAGTGGGCCCTCCCATCTCGGGCCCCTGATCCACACCCCAATCCCTAGAACTCAGCCTACTCCCCTTCTCTATGTACCTGAGCTTCCTCCCTCATCAAGAGAGGCTTCACATGCATATGTGGATAATGTAGCCCTCTTGTTCCCTGTTACCTGCATATAACCATCACCTCTTGGTTACCTCTCACTCCTGGCAGTATAACACGGACAATGTCATTCAACCCTCAGAAGCACAGATCAGTGAAGAGGAGCACCCAGGCCTCTTGGGGCTTGAGACATGGGGCCATTTGGGGAACAAATTCAGGGCCCCAGGTACCTGTAGCATAATTAGGGTTGGGGCATGGACTCTGAGTATGCACCAAAAAAAGGCTTATCTCAGTAAGAGTTGTATGTGTGTCTTTTGTCTAATGTGAACCCCTAAGATTCTTAAGCCCACATAAGGGCCCTTAATATAATATATAAATAATCACTATAGCTAATATATAGTATATATAGTATATAAAATATGTAAAATATAGTTTATGTATATAAATATATATTTTTATATTTATATATAAATTTATAAAAATATATTTATATACATATGCATATAATATGCATATATACATATATAAATATATTACACATATAAAATATATATGTAACTATATATAATCTTACATATTTTAATAATTTATGCAAAAATATTTTACATATGTAATTACATAATTATGTATATAAAATATATTAAAATATAGTATTATAGTATATATATAAAATATTTATATATTAATAGTATTAATAGTAATAATAATAGTATTAAATATAGTATTATAGTATTATATATAATATAATATAATATATAATTATATAGTTTATTATATAACTATAGTTATATAGATTCTATAGCATAATTATATAGTTATATAGTTATATAATTAACTAATATAGTATAGTTAATATATTAACTATATTAACACAAATACATATATATAACATATATATAAATATATATACATATACATTTATATGTATATGTATATATATTTAACACCACCAGCATGGCATGAACCAACAGTAACTAGGAGAGGCATGAAACAAATTGTCCCTCAGAGCCTCCAGAAGGAACCAATCCTGCTGACACCTTGACTTTAGAATTTTGGCCTCCAGAACTATGAGAGAATAAATTTGTATTGTTTTAAGCCACCTGGTTTGTGGTAATTTTTTTTGGCAGCCCTATAAAACTAACACATCCCTCCAAGAGGTCTTTGTGTATCAGGCCCGAGAATTCTAGTCTCTTCCTCAACCCAGATTTTACCATCCTGTTCAGTTTACCTGCAACAGCACCAAGTCAGTGAAATAAGGCTGGCCCTACTGTAGGTGAAATTTGAAATTTCCCACATTGCTTTAAACCAGGGGTTCTTGAACTTTAGTGTATTTCAGAAGCAGCTGAAGGACTTGTAAAACCCTGATGGCTAGCAGCCTACCTTCAGAATTTCTGATTCAGTAGGTCTGAAGTAGGGTCTGAGAATTTGCATTTCTAACGAGTTCTCAGGTGATGCTGATGCTGCTGGTCCACGGCAACTCAATAGCACCATTTTGGTCTCCAGGCAAGCTAGGTCGTCCATTGGTGTCTTTCAGTAAAATGCAGTAGAGGTTAGACTACCATCCCTGCCATTACACGAATTGCTTATAACTTATATTTTAATTTAATTTATTTGAGGCTGCGATAAAATAATTTTAAATAGGCTTACCAAACAGTTGAAAGAGATTCCTCTCAAAGACATTAAGGTGGGCCAAAACAAATAGAAAAGATACAAAGATCTGAGTCAGTATCATTTATGTAACAAAAGAATCTGCAACTTACTTATTTCAAACAAGCTTTTATTTTTAATGTAAACAAATGCTGTCAAATATATCTGTAAAAGGTAAGGGAAGAGTAGAGTCAGATGTCAGTTAATATCATTTTGAAACAAAACTAGTGGTTTAGACTTGAAAACTAGAATATCTGTGAAGAATAAATTCATTTCTTCTTTCGCCATCCATTTTGTTCTATGCCTTCCAACTGTGGGATGGAATAAGAGTCAATTAACAATTGTATACCACTAACAGGCACCAATAACTTTCTAATATAAGAGTCAAGTCAACCCTGTGTACATATGTTGTCTCAACAAGGAGAAAATGAAACGGTTTCTCCTTGTAACTCAGACCCTGAATATCAGGGTGCACATGCTTCAATCATTTGATCACACCAACCTCGACTCCCTCTTGCCCACCACTATAAATGCTTGGGGGTTTTTTCCTTTAAAGGAGGATTTAAATAAATCTGTCTACCTTAGAAGCCTGTGCTCTTTACACAAATCATACATCCCTTATACTCCCAGACCTCCAGTTTCCATATATTTAAAATGAGAATGAGGCTGTTATCAAACATCTATAGCTGTGAAAATTTAGAGAGACAGAAAGAGAGAGGGAGAGGGAAAGGAGAGAGAGAGATGGATGGACGGAGGAAATATAAGCTGAGACTTAATTACCAATTCAGTGGTAAACAATCTTACTATGACAGATTTTCTTTTCTTTTGAATGTTATATGAAATGCAAAAACCTAAATTGAACTAATATTTGTGAGTTACTCATGAAATCCTTAACTCTTTACTACTATTCTAAGGACTCACCTTCTCAAAGGCATTGTTATTATAGGAGACAACATTACTGTGACCAGGTGATGAAGGCACAGTTAGTGCATGGTGTATCTGCTTTAGCTACTTCTTCTGGTAACCATTTTCTAAAAAAATATTGATCTCTAACACAAGGTCTGATAAATTGCCCATCTGTAGTAGTCTTAAAGCTACAGGACAGAGGACTTGCAGCTATGTATGAAGTGCATTTCAGAATATACTGCCTTCTATTCTATCTAGTATATAAGTATATTATTATCATTGAACTGTTTTTTTAAAACTAAATTTCAACAATTTTTTCTTATTTAATTTACAGAAAAACATAAAGCTGTCAGTAACAAGCATATGTCAGAAATGGTTAGTTAATGCTCAAGGTTCTACACTAACACCTGAATTCTTCACAGCTGCCCTCTGCTGAGTCCATATCCATTTTGTCTTTCTTCTGCTTCTTCATTTTCATCCTCTTCCACTTCCTTCTCCTCTCCTCCAGCTTCTTGGGCCTCTTCATCAGACTTTTCATACTGATATTCAGTTGCTTCTTTAGTGAAGAATGATGTGGACTTTGGGACCAGAAGGTGGCAGAAAAAATATCCCAATTTAAAATCAGTAATGGCATCCAGTACTCTGCCCTCAGGAGTATCTGTAAAATATAAATATGTTACCAAAAAAAAAAAAAAAAGAAGAAGAATAGCTGGGCATGTTCCTAATGGTTGATAACACCCATGGCCTTCAGATTTCTGCTGCTTGATAGTTTTCTCAGTGATGTTTTCCCCCAATTTCCAGTAGATCTCAATCTCTGTACTGCTGCTTATTTCTTGCCCTTGTGAGAAGGGATCAGAATCACTTGGTCCTCATTGCGTTTTGTATGTTTTTCTCAGAACTTCATTGGAAAATATGTGTTTGACTTAAAGACAAGTTCTATCATGAAGCTCATTTGTTCCTCAACCCCTGAAAAGTGCTCCAGTACCATTTCATCATTTCTCATATTATCTTACCAAGAATCTACATTTTTAAAAGCCATCAACCAAAAGTGAGGTGTATGTCCTTTTCCTTCAGGCTCACTTTCCATTTTCTCCCACACGCCTTCCTGAACACCTACCTAATTCCCACTGACAGTCACCTTCTTTGGGTTCATGAGTTGCATTGACGATCTCAGATCTCAGCTCTCTTATCAAACAGAGGCTGGTAAAAAGTATACTTTTTCTCAAGACTGTAAAAGTCTTTATGGAATTGGGTACTTTCAGCCTGAAGTTTTTTGAAAGCACTGACCTGTTGCTTAATCACCTGAGGCAAGCACTAAGAGTGGCCTGAAAGTAAGCCAGGTATACCAACAAAGTCTACAAGAGCTTGAAGATGTTGCCTCCATTCATCCTGTCCATCTCCTTGGGTGCATAGGCCCCAGCTTTCCCAGAAAGTGGCAGCATCAGCCAGTACTTCACCCTCCCAGACCTCGACTTCCACTGGTTCCTCTGCCTTCTGGGATGTAGCCCTCTCTGCTGGTTCCTCCAGCTCCCGGGGTCAGGTTCCCTCTACCAGGTATCTTCCCTCCTAAACCTTGGCTCCTGGGATGCGACTGGACCCCTTCTGGGTCCTCCACCTCCCGAGGCACCAGTTCTTCTCCAGGGTCATTGGGCTCCCAGGAGCAGCACCTGACCACCACTCAGCCTGTGTGGGGCTGAACCGGGATATGGTTGTTATCATGGACACAGTGTGGAAGGGAATGGGTCACAGCTCTGAACAGGGACCAAAATTGTGCCATGGTAAACTCACAGATGTCCAGGACAACTTCTGCACCTTCCTTACCGGTCTCTTCTTCCTCTTTATCCATGTAATTCTCATCTTCTTCCTCATAGCTGTCGTCAGCCTCCTCTTCTTCATCGTCCTCCTCCTCATATTCCTCCTCTTCCTCATTCTCTTCCTCTTCTCTGCCCCCTTCATCCCCTCCCTCCTCTTCTCCCCCTCCTTCTCCCTCCTCTCCATCCTCCTCCTCTTCCTCCTCCTCCTCTTCCTCCTCAACTTCCTCCTCCTCCTCTTCCTCCTCAACTTCCTCCTCCTCTTCTTCTGCCCCCTCCTCCTCTTCTACTTGCTGTACATCCCGGTTTCCCTGGATTACAGGCTGAGCAGGCCCCTGCCCACCCTCCTCCCAAAGGTCTTGAACAACTGCCTGGAAATCCCTAGGGGCTGCGGCCCTTGCGACTCCAGCCCCCCATTCTGCAGGCACTGCACCGCCCCTGATGGATCCAGGGTCCTGGCCCACCCCACCACTGGCTCCCTTCTGGCCACCTGGGATTGGACCTTGATTCTCTGTAGCAGACATGGCAAAAGAGATACACCAGTCAGTGCCTCAACCAGAGAAGTGATCTGGCTGCTTGACAAAGGTGGCTTTGCCTAGAGGATTGCTGCTGAGCTGAGGCTGTTGGCAGCGGCGTCTGCTGGGAGGTGGTGGAGGCAGCAGAGAAAATGGCGGCAGAGGATACAGCAGTCTAGTCTACGGTGCCTGTGGAGGCCCTACGGCAGGAAGGGCGGTGGCGGGGGGGGGGGGCGGGATTCAAGGAGCAGCCAATTGAAGCTTGCGCCTGAGACAGTGTTGGACAAAGTGGGAATGAATCCGTTAGGTGGTTGACAGGAGGCGGAGCTTCAAAGGGTCAACAGAGGACTGTTTCCCCCATTATAAGCTCTAAGCTCATTTGCTGAAAGGTAAGGATTGACATGCCCAGGGGTCCACTGATTTTTCAAGATCCTCAGCTTCTAGAGTTTGGGTCCTTCCTCTCTTCCTTTTGAGACCTCAGAGGCCTGGATTACCTTTTAAGCCCTTGCATACCCTGTCCTTTTAATTCTATTGCCTGCAAAGCTGAAGTGTTCCAATGTGGAGACACTCTGCTGCATAGGGTGAATTATTCCTTGAGGTCCACTTCCAGATGACTTATGCCAATAGGGACAGATTCATTAAAAAAAAAAAAAATGTATAGTTCGGATCTCAGCACTTGTAAAAACCTACCAGAAAAGAAGGAAAAGAGAATTTGGACACTTTAACATTATCAAAGCTATTTAGGAAAAAATACAATTGAAATGGATGCAGTCAGAACAGAGAGTTGAAGAGATGTTAAAAACCAGAGCTGGACGGTGTTTAATGAACAGTGCTAAATTTACTTCAAGCCTCCAAAAAGTGAATAAAGAGCTACTTCTTTTAAAGGACCAGGCTTTTAAAGGACCAAGCATGCAGGCAGTCTTCCTAGAATGATTTCTGAGTCAACAGTACAAGACTTTTTGTTGCATTCAACCCCGCTTAGCCAAGATCTGAAGTGTAAACAATTCTTAAAATTATGAAGAAATCAACACCTATTTTATACTGATTCCATTTACCATTGTTACTGGGCAAGAAGCACCAAAAAAAGAATTCTTGATGAATCATCTGGGTTCAGACATACTCCTCCCTATCCTAATTATGTAGCAACAACTCATATCTCTGTATGGTAATCAGAGTCAATTTGCCCCACTACTACATAAACTCCTTTTTTTTGCCTGCTAATCCACTGCCATGAAGAGACTAAAGTGACCAGGTGGTAGTTGTAGCTTCAAGTTCAGTAGAACCCATCCCGATTACTTTACCGGAAGCAGTCTCTCTTAGGACCCAGAACATTTGCTATGGCAGACCCTAAAGTTTAATAGGCATTTACTTCTTGTAAACATCTTTGCTAAATGGTTCTATTCCGTGATAAAATTGTGTGTATCCCAATTATCATAGAAACCAGAAGGTCACCATGATGTTTAAACTGTTGATAGCTTTCTATGGTCATCAAAATGTGAAAATTGATTTGCACAGTGAGAGCCATAATCCATACTTCAGCCACTTACACCTCCTTCCAATATAAAGATCGAATAGACGTTATTAAAGATAAGAAGCTCAACAAGGTGTAGTGTGGAGGGGAAAACTTCATATAATGGGTTAGGTAGGTAATCAGTATAGGGTGGGTAACAGATTTGGTTTCCTTTCAAAAACACAAACCACTGGGATTCCAGTCTTATAATTTCACTTCCTTAGAGACTAGCATTACTGGTACTACATTAAGTGGCAGTCTCAAAGGCAACATAGCCCCAAATATATACCCATCACTTGGTTGACTTGAGGGTTTGGCAGATAAGGAAAATAAGTCTCAAAGATGGGGAAAATGCAAACAGATCTGAGAAACCTCTGATTATCTTCAGTAAATGCCTCAGGTCTCAATTATATGCCAGAAAGTTCAGGCTGCCTCCCTCCACTTCCAAACAAAACCACAAACTGAATGGTGAGTCACCTAAAATCCCTACTCTCAAATCCTGATATTAATCACTTTTTGGCAGCCCATACCTCTGCTCAGTATCTCATTTCCAGGCATAATACCCTACATGCTGTCAGTGTCAAAATTTGCCACATCAATTGAAAGATTATCCTCTTCTTTCATAGGCACATTAAGTTTATCCTCAGAGTTACAGGCTTAAAAGAGCACTATTATTTCTCACAATGCTAGAAATGTAGGAATGAATGAATGAAGTGGTAGAAAAATAGTAGATAATGATAGATATTATTTTAATGAAAAGGCAATATCTAAGTAATATATGGAAATCAGTTTCTAATCATGATAAATATCCTCCAAGAAGCAAGTGGAGATTTTCTGGTAACAACAATCCCCTGGGCTCCAATGAAGCCAGGAATGTCTGTGCAGATGGAGTGCCCAGAGAATCTTGGTCACCTTGGAATAATATTAGAAAGTATAGAGAAAGGCAACACAGTGAGCTGTTTCCAAATTCGATAATTCATAGCTGTTTCCAAAGGCAGTTTTTGGAACAATGTACATGAGGATGGCAGCAAAGATAAAAATGATTCTTGGAAAGACATTCATTTTTGACAAAGTGCCCTGTGCCTTAGTGACCATAGAAATTATGGGAATTTTGCTCCTAAAGCAAAAGAAGCCCCTATATACTGCCAATAGGTAGGGATGCTCAGAGATAGTTATCTTAGAATGGTTATAAGCAATGACTCAAACAATAAAATATGTATGTAAGGCTGATGAGGACCTGATAAGCACATCATTACTGCAGAAAGTAAAACACAGTCTCTGTAATATTGGATTATTTAGGTTAGAAAGACAGAGCCGTACTATGGCACAGCTTTCTTGGATTAAAAAGCAAATTGAGAGAACCTTCTATATTCATTTTTAAGTTCTCTACTACAAGAAGAAGCCATTCTATTTCCCAGATGAGACACAGGAGAAGGCCACATTGGATCAGAATTAAACCTGAAACCATGTGGCACCCTGCTGGCTCAGTCAGTTAAGCCCCAGCTCAGGTCATAACCCCGGGGTCCTGGGATCGAGTCCCGCATTGGGTTCCCTGCTCAGCAGGGAATCTGCTTCTCCCTCTGCACCTCCCCCAGCTCGTCCTTGCTCACGCAGGTGCACACTCTCTCTCTCTCAAAAATAAGTAAATAATCTTTAAAAAGCCTGAAACTAAAATTAATGAGGGTCATCATTAGGTTCTTAGTGGCGATAAATAGAAGACAAATATTAAGGATCATTATTGAACCTCTAGAGTTTGCCAAGAGAGCAATATGGTGGAGTGGTTGCATGTTTAAGGTTTCCATCAGAAAAAAAAGACAGATGTGGGTTTCAGTGTCAGGGTTGCAACTTATAAGCTATATAACTTAGTGTAATCTTTACCTTCTGTAAATGTAGCTTTCTTATCTGTTGAATAGGGATAATATTAATGCTAACGCTAGAGTTGATGAAAGTACATACTATAACATATAGAATAGCCCTGAACATTCTTTTAAATAAAGTAATGGCAGAAAGGTTTAAAATCAATAATTAATTGTGCACATTAAGAAGCTAGATAAAGAAGAGCAAATTAATACCAGAGTTAGTATAAAAAAGACATTATACAGCTAATAAAAAGCACATTATCAGTTTTCTGATAAGCTAACATTATTTGTTTTCTTGAGAAATTAAATAAAATTCATTAAGCCCTGCTTGAATAATTAAGCAAGACAGAAAATACTAATTACCAATATCAGGGATGAAAGAGGGGATATTTCTACAAATTCTTTAAACACTCAAATAAGAAGAGAACATAGGAACAATTTTATGCCAATAAATTTGATAACATATAGACATAGAAATAGACAAATTCCTTGGAAAACACAATTTTAGAAAACTAACACACAGATTGAAAATCTTACCAGTGGTATATCTACAAAAATTTGAATTTCTAATTTTAGAAATGTTTCCTGGTAATGGTACAGGGAGAAGGAACTGAGGTAGAGCCCAGTGGACTTCACAAGTAGGAGAGATGGAGCTAAGCATCTGAAGAAACCAGGGTGACTACAGATTGTAGAACAGAATACACAAGAAGAGAAATATCCACAAAGAGAAGCTACTAATTCTGTAGGAAGTCCCTTGAATATTAAGAATAGTAGCCAGAACATATACATGAAACTACCCCGGGCTTGTGAGGGGAAAAAAAATATTGGAAGTATTAAAGGATGTTTTCCAGTACTCACATGGGAAAGGGAATAAATGCCTGTTCCCACCAGCCAGACTGGAAAAACTTACAATTCACTGGTTATTCAGTTGAATACACAGGAAAGTCTTGCCTCAGTAACAAATGATTAGCCCTAGATGGAGAATAGCTCCAAATCCACCATACAGAATCACAAAACAATTCCTGAAATAATCAAACTGTTTCCAAGTAACTTAAATGTATCTTAGAGCAAATTCAAGGGTATGTACAGAAATAAAATATCCAACACTCACCAAGATAAATTGTACAACGGACATCCATTTAGTAATTAATTAGGCATTCAATGGCCCAGTAAAACACAATCCATAATGAGGAGAATAATGAGTACATCCAAACTAACTCAGAATTGATGTTAGAAGAATTGTTATATCTATATTCCATATGTTCAATTAGAGAAATGGAGAATATTTTTAAAAATGAAAACTGAAGGTCTACAGGTGAAAATTTACCATGTTTGAGATGAAAAATACAATGGATCCCAAATAAAAATCCCAGCAAGTTATTTTGTGAATATCAGCAAAGTTATCCTAATTTTATATGGAGAGGTAACACAACCTTGAACAAAGTTGGAGGGCTGACACTACCAAACTTCAAGACTGTATAAAGCTTCAGTACCCCAGAAACTATGGTATCAGTGAAAGAATAGACAAAGGATCAGTGGGACAAGGTAGAGAGTCCAGAAATAGACCCCCATACATGTAGTGAACTAAACTTTGAGAAAGAAGCAAAAGCAATACAATGGAGAAAAGATAGTCTTTTCAAAAAATGGTGCTGGAACAACTGGACACTCAAATGCAAAAAAAAAAAAAAAAAGAATCCAAATAAAAAATTAACTCAAAGTTAATCATAGAACCAAATGAAAATGCAAAATTATAAAAATCCTAAAAGATAACATAGAAGAAAATCTAGGTGACCATGGTATGGTGATGACATTATAAATACAATACTAAAGGCACAAAGCATGAAATAATCATATGAGATAAATGAAATAAATATCCAGATTGATAAGCTGGAGTTCATTAAAATTAAAAAATACTGTTCTGCAAAAGACATTATCAAGAGAATAAGAAGACAAGTCACATACTGGAAGAAAATATTTGCAACAGATATATCTGATAAAGAACTGTTATCCAAAATATACAAGAACTCTTAAAGCTCAATAATGAGAAAATGAACAACCCAATTTTAAAAACTGGACAAAAAACTTGAACACCTTATCAAAGAAAATTAACAGATGGCAAATAAGTATATGAAAAGATGCTCAACACGAATATGTCATTAGGGAATTGCAAACTAAAGCAATGAAGAGACACCACTACACACCTATTAGAATGGAAAAAATTCAAAACATTGACAACACCAAACACTGGAGAGAATATGAAGCAACAGAAACTCTCATCTCTTGGCTGTAGGAATGCAAAATGGTACAATCATTTTGGAAGACAGCTCAGCAGTTGCTTAGAAAGCTAAACAAACTCTGATCATACAATCCAGCAATCATGCTCCTTCATATTTACACAAATGAGTTGAAAATTTATGTCCACACAAAAACCAGCACACAGATGTTTATAGCAGCTTTCTTCATAATTTCAAAACCTTGGAAGCAACCAAGATGTCCCTCAGTAGGTGAATGGATAAATAAACTGTACCTATGGGAGGACGGGGACTCTGTGTTCTGCTGAATTCTTTTGTGAATCTAAAATTGTTCTTAAAAATGAAGTCTATTTAAAGAACACAAACACCAAACCAAAATAAATATACACAAACAAACAAAAAACACTTGATGGGATTGATGGTAGATTAGACTTGGCAGAAGAAAAGATAGTAATTTTGAGGATATAGCAATAAACCTTCCAAAATGAAACACAGAGAAAAAAACCTAAAAAATATGAAAAGAGCATCATTAATCTGTTGGACAACTTCAAGTGGCAAAATATATATGTAAATAGAGTTTTTGAAGTGGGGACAGAAATATATATGAAGAAATAATAGCTGAAATTTTTTTGCAAATTTGATGTAAACTATAAACCCATGGATCCAAAAGTCTCAACAGACCCAAAGCAAAAAAATATAGAGTAAATTTCAACAAGGTATATAATAACATAATTGCTCACATTAAGTGATAAAGAATAACCTTAAAAGTAGGCAGAGGTGGTGAAAACATACTGCATACAGAGGAACAAAGATAAGATGACATCAGATTTCTCATTGGAAACAATACAAGTGAGAAAATGGTGCAGTAATACCTGTAAACTACTTTTAAAAAATTCCAACCAAGCATTTTATACAGAGTAAAAAACCTTTTAACAGGAAGAGAATTTATCACCAGGAAACCCACACTATAAAAAAATGTTAAAGGGGGGGCAGAGCAAGGTGGTGGAGGAGTAGGAGACCTGGATTTCATCTGGTCTCAGGAATTCAGATCAAACCGTTCTGAACACCTACAAACTCAACAGGAGATCGAAGAAAAGAATAGCAACAACTCTCTGAACAGAAAAGCGACCACTTTCTGGAAGGTAGGACGTGCGGAGAAGTGAATCTGAGGCGATATTCGGGAGGATAGACGGTGGGGGAGGGGGCCTCTGTCGGCTGCTTCTGGCAAGTGATAGAGCCGCAGAGCACAAAATCGGAACTTTTAGAAGTCGGCTCCGCTGAGGGACGTCGCTCCAGTGGCTAAGCGGGAGGTGGAACCCTCACTGGGACAGTGTGGTCTCAGGACCCTCAGGGTTACAGAAAGACCGGGGGAGCCTGAGTGCGGCAGAGCTCCCACGTATTGGAGCGGGGAAGCCGGCTGCAGAGACGGAGCCGAGGTGTGGGCTCTCAGCTCAGGGTTGCCATAAACCGTGATCTGCGGTGCAGTCGGGCCACTGCTCCTCCAGCAGGGACCCAACAAGCGACAGATCCGGGGAGACTCACCTTCCTCCCCCGGGAGGAGCGGCGCAGGAGCGCACCACAGGGATCTGCTGGGTTTGGAGACTCCACCCGGGGTCGGGTGCCAGAGATAGAAATGCTCCGTCACAGGCCGGGTGAGCACAGAGTGCGGCCGGAGACCGGGGAGACGGGAATGACTGACGGCTTTTCTCTGGGGGCGCACTGAGGAGCAGGGCCCCGAGTTCTCGGCTCCTCCAGGGCAGAGATTGGGAGGCCGCCATTTTCACTCTCGGCCTCCAAAGCTGTACAGAAAGCTTGCAGGGAACAAAAGCTCCCGAGAGCAAACCCAAGAAGATTACTTAGCCCGGACTGGCAAGGGC
>NC_138385.1:35570873-35660503 GCF_054177405.1 Leptonychotes weddellii
TGTCCACCTGGGAGATTATATTCTCTCCTTCCCCCCCTTTTTTTTTGGTTTCTGACCTCTTCGGATTGTCTATTTCACTTGGGTCATGGTTGATATTTTTTATTTTGTTCTCTTGTTCCTTTTTCTCTGGGAAAAATGACTAGAAGGAGGAATTCACAACAAAGGAAAGAACCAGAGGTAATACTCTCTGCCACAAATCTAATCCATATGAACATAATTAAAATGTCAGAGCTGGAATTCAGGATAACGCTTATAAAGGTACTAGCTGGGCTTGCAAAAACCATAAAAGACACTAGAGAATCTCTTAGTGCAGAAATAAAATCTAATCAGGCCGAAATTAAAAATGCTTTAACTGAGATGCAGTCTAAATTGGATGCTCTAACAGCTAGGGTAAATGAGGCAGAAGAGAGAGTCAGTGACATAGAAGACAAAATGATGGAAAGGAAGGAGGCTGAGGAAAAGAGAGAAAAACAACCAATGGACCATGAAGGGAGGCTTTGAAAAATCAGCAATACCATAAAGTGAAATGATATTAGAATTATTGGGGTCCTAGAGGAAGAAGAAAAAGAGAGAGGGACAGAAGGGATATTTGAGCAAATCATAGCTGAGAACTTCCCTAATCTGGGGAAGGAAACAGGCATTCAATCCAAGAGGTAGAGAAAATGCCCCCCCAAAATCAAATAAAATAGATCAACACCCCAACATATAATAGTGAAGCTAGCAAGTAGCTCGAAGCAAGAGCTCTTTAACCTGCAATGGTAGGAACATTAGACTGTAAGCAGAACTATCCAGAGACCTGGCAGGCCAGAAAGGGCTGACATGATATATTCAGGATAGTAAATGAGAAAAACATGCAGCCAAGAATACTTTATCCAGCAAGGCTGTCCTTCAGAATGCAAGGAGAGATAAAGAGCTTCCAGGAAAACAGAAACTTACCTAGTACTGTAAGACAGAAGGCATGCAAATCCATCCTTCAAGCAATGCTAATTGGACATGCTAAATGGAAACCAGTAAGATTGCCTGAGTCCACAAACAATGGAATAGAAGCTAGAGTTTTGGTGGGGACAAATTCTCTATGACAAATGGCCACATAGGCTGTGTCCTGTACAACTCCAGGGGCTACCAATTACCATTTGTACAGGACCCCTGATCCTCACCCCCTGGGAACAAGAGCAGAGGCAGGGGTGACTAGACGCCAGCCATCAGCAGCCCCACTGATGGGCAGGGTAGATAGTGGCAGCTGGGACTCCACTGTAGTGGTAGAGGTCTATCCTTTAGTGCATTAAAACCTCCTCTCTATGACCCAGCAATTGCACTACTAGGTATTTACCCAAAGGATACAAACATAGTGATCCGAAGCAGCACCTGCACACCAATGTTTATAGCAGCAATGCCCACAATAGCCAAACTATGGAAAGAGCCCAGATGTCCATTGACAGATGAATGGATAAAGAAGAGTGGTATATATTTACAATGGAATATTATGCAGCCATCAAAAACAATGAAATCTTACCATTTGCAACAACATGGATGGAACTAGGGGGTATTATGCTAAGTGAAATAAGTCAATCAGAGAAAGACAATTATCACTCATGTGGAATTTAAGAAACAAAACAGAGGATCATAGGGGAAAGGAGGGGAAAAATAAAATAAGACAAAAACAGAGAGGGAGGCAAGCCATAAGAGACTCTGAACTATAGGAAACAAATTGAAGGTTGCTGGAGGGGACGGTCAGTGGAGGGATGGGGTAACTGGGTGATGGGCATTAAGGAGGGCACTTCATGTAATGAGCACTGGGTGTTATATGCAACTGATGAATCACTAAACTCTACCTTGGAAACTAAAAATAAATAAATAAATAAATAAAAATAAATAAAACCTCCCTCAATAGGGTCTCTGTTTCCTGTGCTTTATTCCCCTCTGTTACACTGAGTTTCTGAAGAAGTTCAGTCTGTAAGTATCAGCCTGGCTTGCCTGAATTCAGATAACCATTTCACAGTGTATACAAATACTAAATTATTACATTGTACACCTGAAACTAATATAATGTTCTAGGTCAATTATATTTCAATTAAAAAGAAGGGAAACATAAAAAGGCATATTCCACAGTTAAACCATGAGAACTGAGAACCCCTGGTGGCTAAAAGTGGTAGTGACAACAGCCTTGCCAGATGGGTGATTGAGAAACCTCATGGAGTTGAGGAAATGAGCAGGGAAGTTGGGACACACAGGGATACCCTTCCGTCAGGGTTGTTCCATTAACAAATAGGCATTATTATCACCTCTGTATTTCAGATGAGAAACAGATTCAGAGGCCGTGGCACTAGATTTTCAGATTTGTAGTCCACTACCTTTTCTAGTACACTATGCTACAAGTTCCTGAGATAAATACCTTAGAGTTAGTGGAACATTTTCCCAGCCCCTGCCCTTCCATGGTAAGGGAGGGAGATACTGCTAAAAGATGATATAGATGTTTAAAAAACAGGTTTCTGTAGACTTTAGTGATACTTGGTCCAGATTGATGGTGCATACTGCATACTATAAATGAAGACAGGTTAATGTCTTTGCTGTTGGACAGTTTTCTAATTGGCTTGGGGTTAGGCTTTCCTGCCTGCCTAATATCTTCTCTTAGAGAAGAAGTATTCTGTGGGGGTTTTGGGGGGGGTCCTTATGGATACATAAGAATGCTTGTTCCTCAATCAATGAATGAAGAACTTTGAGCAAAATACTTGAAATTCTTCTTAGAAGAATTCATGAACAGTTGTTTTGGCTTAGATTGTTGTCAGGAAATCTCAGAGATTCATGGGACCACAGAATCTCTGGTACAACTTTCAATATGGAGGAGAGTTGCCTCTATCACGTTCCTGACAAGTAGCCATTCATTAGTTACATGAACAGCTGTAGTAACGAGTAGAGACCTCACTCCCTGGAAATATAGCCTGTTGTATTTTTAGGTCTATTACAAATATAAACCCTACAGGAATTCTATGCAGGCTGAGCATAGGTAGTCCAGTGAGTGAAGGCATATGGTCAAGGCTGAAGGTTGTAATAAAACACCCTGGGAACAAAAAATTGTTCGTTTTATATACTTTTCCTTAGAAATAGTGAAAGTTGGATGGGGGAGAGGAGTAGAAGAATTTCTACATGGTTTCACTTTTATTCTGCTTTCTCTTAGAAAGTCATATAAAAGCATATTTCTCCATCCTCAGAACTCAGCTGCTACTGGCATTTTATTTCTGTATTGGTCAGGGTTCTTCAGAGAAACAGAACCGATAGAATATATACATATGATGTTACATATGAACATGGGTAGGTAGGTATGCATTTATTTATTATAGGAAGACCATATATTATGGGGGCTGAGAAATCCTATGATTTGCTGTCTACAAGCTGGAGAACCGGGAAAGCTGGTGGTGTAACTTAGAGTCCAAAGGCCTGAGAATCAGGGGGCTAATGGTGTAAGTCCCAGTATGGGTCTGAAAGTTGGAGAGCCAGAAGCATCAATGTCTGAGGGCAGGAGAAGATGGATATCTCAGTTTAAGCAGAGAGGATGAATTCACTCTTCCTCCACCTTTTCCTTTTTTTTCAGGCCATCAGTGGATTGTATGATGCCCCCTTGTATTGGTGAGGGCCATCTTCTTAGTCTACTGATTCAAGTGCTAATCTCATAAAATTAACCATCACAATTTCTATGGAGAATATTCACCATTTTTATATAACCCATGAGATAAGGGATACATACTTATAGGATGATGGCCTTCCATGTAAGAAAAGAAAACTGGGAACAGCTCCTAGGAGCTTTGACAAATAGATTCATTAACAAATGAATTTAATTAATTAGGAATGAAATGGATAATACCTTTATAAAATAGTCTTTCATGGTAAGTTTGAGAAAAGGACATTTTAAAGGCCAGAGTCTAAAGGCTCATCTGCTTCTCTCAATCTGTTCTGTTCTTGCCTAAGGCTAATACTTCATTATCTCTAATTTGGATCATTAACATAACCTTCTTTCTCTTTTTTTTTTTTCCACTTTCAATACGACGTGTGTAGGAGTGGATTTCTTTTTATTTATCCTGCCTAGGATTCAATAGGCTTCTAGAATCCATGGAGTATTGCCTTTCATCTGCTCTGGAAAATTTTTGGCCATCATCTTCCCCATTTTTCTCTCTTGTCCTTCTGAGACTCAAATTAAATGTACTGTAGACCTTCTCACTCTATTCATTGTGTCTCATATCATACATTTTCTTCCCCCCCAATAATTTGTTTCACCAGTTAGAATTCTGTATGATTTCTTCTGATCTATCTTTCAATTTAATAATTCTCTCCTAAGGGAGTGGTATGGTAAATTCAAAGTGCTGAATGGGAAAAATCTGCAGCCAAGAATACTCTATTCAGTAAGGCTATCATTCAGAAAAGAAAGAGAGATAAAGAGTTTTCTAGACAAACAAAAACTAAAGGAGTTCATGACCACTAAACCACCCCTGAAAGAAATATTAAAGGGGACATTTTGAATGGAAAAGAGAGACCAAAAGTGACAGTATAAAGATATGAAACACAAAAGCAGTACAAATGGATATTTCCATAAAAACATCACTGAAGGAACTCACAAAAAAGGATATAAAATATAATAACATATACCTAATAGGTGGGGAGGAGAGGAGAAAAGAATGGGTTCAAACTTACTCAAGCATCAACTTAACATAGACTGCTATATGCAGAAGAGGTTATATACAAACCTAATGGTAACCATATATCAAAAAACACTAATAAATACACAAAGAATAAAGAGAAAGAAATCCAAATATACCATTAAAGAAAATCAGTAAAGCATGAGAAAAAAATCAACAAAGGATCAGAGAAAATCTTCAGAAACAACTACAAAACAAGTAAAAAATGACCATAAATATATATTTATCAATAATTACTCTGAATGTAAATGGATTAAATCTTCCAATCAAAATACACAGGGTGACAGAATAGATTAAAAAAACAACAACACAAGACCCATCTATATGCTGCTTACAAGAGACTCCTTTTAGACCTAAAGACACCTACAGATGGAAAGTAAGGGGATGGAGAAACATGTATTCTGCAAATGTATGTCAAAAGAAAGCCAGAGTAGCAATACTTATATCAGACAAAATAGACTTCAAAGATTATAACAAGAAACACAAAAATCATAAAGGGGACAATCCAAAAAGATAAAACAATTCTAAATTTTTATGCACCCAACATAGGAGCACCCAAATACATAAAACAGTTAACAACAAACATAAAGGAACTAACCAATAATAATACAATAATAGTAGGGGACTTTAACACCCCACCTGTAACAACAGACATGTCATCTAAACAGAAAATCACTAAGGAATCTGGCTTTCAATGACACATTGGATCAGATGCATTTAACATATATTCAGAACATTCCATCCTAAAACAGGAGAATACACATTCTTTTCAAGTGTGCACAGAACATTCTCCAGAGTAGATCACATATTAGGCCACAAAACAAGCCTCAACAAATTCAAGAAGATCAAAGTCATACCATGCATGTTTTCTGACCACAATGCTATGAAACTAGAAATCAACCACAAGAAAAAATCTGGAAGGACCACGAGTATATGGAAGTTAAATAACATGCTACTAAACCATGAATGGGTCAGCCAGGGAATTGAAGAATAAATTAAAAAGTACATGGAAACAAATGAAAATGAAAACACAATGGTTCAAAACCTTTGGGATGCAGCAAAAGCAGTCCTAAGTGGGAAGTATGTAGCAATACAGGCCTATTTCAAGAAGCAAGAAAAGCTCAAACAACCTAACCTTATACCTAAAGTAGCTAGAAAAAGAACAACAAGTGAAACCTAAAATCAGCAGAAGAAAGGAAATAATAACGATTAGAATAGAAATAAACGATACACATAGTAAAAAAAAAAAATAGAAAACATCAATGAAACCAGGAGCTGGTTCTTTGAAAAAAATCAATGATATTGATAAACCTCTAGCCAGACTGATGAAGAAAAAAAGGGAAGGATTCAAAAAAATAAAATCACAAAGGAGAGAGGAGAAATAACAACCAACACCACAGAAATATAAACAATTAGAAGAGAACATTATGAAAAATTATATGACTACAAATTGGAAAACCTAGAAGAAATGCATAAATTCTTAGAAATAAATAAACTACCAAAAGTAAACAGGAAGAAATAGAAAATCTGAACAGACCGATTATCAGCAATGAAATTGAATCAGTAATCAAAAAACTCCCAATGAACAAAAGTCCAGGACCAGACAGCTTCACAGGCAAATTCTACCAAACATATAAAGAAGAGTTAATACGTATTCTTCTCAAACTATTCCAAAAAAAAAGAAAAAGAAAGAAAGAAAAGAAAAAGAAAAAGAAAAGGAAGGAAAACTTCCATACTCATTCTAAGAGGCCAACATTACCCAGATACCAAAACCAGATAAAGACACTACTAAAAAAGAGAACTAGAGGCCAATATCTCTGATGAACATAGATGCAAAAATCCTCAACAAAATATTGGCAAGCCAAATCCAATGATACATTAAAAAAATCATTCACCACAATCAAGTGGGATTTATTCCTGGCTTGCAAGAGTGGTTCGATATTGGCAAATCAATCAATGTAATATATTATCACATCAATAAGAGAAAGGATAAGAACCATCCAATCATTTCAAAAAAACACAGAGAAAGCACTTGACAAAGTACAATATCCATTCATGATAAAAACCCTCTGCAAAGTAGTTCTAGAGGGAAGATGCCTCAACATAATAAAGGCCATATATGAAAAATCCACAGCTAACATCATACTGAATTGGGAAAAACTGAAAGCTTCTCCCCTAAGGTCAGGAACAAGACAAGGATGTCCACTCTCACCACGGTTATTTAACATAGTACTGGAAGTCCTAGCCACAGCAATTGGACAACAAAAAGAAATAAAAGGAATCTAAATTGGCAAGGAAAAAGTAAAACTTTCACTACTTGCAGATGACATGATACTATATAAAGAAGACCCAAAAGACTCCAACAAAAAACTGCTAGAACTGATAAACGAACTCAGTAAATTCACAGATACAAAATCATTGTACAGAAATCTGTTGCATCTCTATATACCAATAATGAAGCAGCAGAAAGAGAAATTAAGAAAACAATCCCATTTACAATTGCACCCAAAATAATAAGATACTTAGAAATAAACCTAACCAAAGAGGGGAAAGATCTGTACTCCGAAAACTATAAAATATTGATGAAAGAAATTGAAGACGACACAAAGAAATGGAAAGACATTCCATGCTCATGGATTGGAAGAACAAAATTAAAATGTCTGTACTACCCAAAGCGATCTACACATTGAATGCAACCCCTATCAAAATCTCAACAGCATTTTTCACAGAACTAGAATAAACAATTCTAGAATTTATATGGAACCACAAAAACCCTGAATAGCCAAAGCAATCTTGAAAAAGAAAAGCAAAGCTGGAAGTATCACAATTCTGGACTTCAAGTTATATTACAAAGCTGTAGTCATCAAAACAGTATGGTACTGGCACAAAAGTAGGCACAGAGATTGATGGAACAGAATAGGAAACTCAGAAATAAACCCACAACTCTATAGTCAATTAACCCTCGACAAAGCAGGAAAGCCTATCTGATGAGAAAAAGACAGTCTCTTCAACAAATGGTGTTGAGAAACCTGGACAGTGACATGCAAAAGAATGAAAACTGGACCACTTTCTTAAACCATACACAAAAATAAACTCAAAATAAATTAAAGACCCAAATGTGACACCTGAAAGCATAAAAATCCTAGAAGAGAACATAGGCAGTAACTTCTTTGAGACACTGGCCATAACATTTTTTTCTAGATAGGTCTCCTGAGGCAAGGGAAACAAATGAAGAATAAATATTGGGACTACATCAGGGGCACCTGGGTGGCTCAGTCGGTTAAGCGACTGACTTCGGCTCAGGTCATGATCCCAGGGTCCTGGGATCGAGCCCCATATGGGGTTCCCTACTCCTTGGGGAGCCTGCTTCTCCCTCTCCCTCTGCCTGCCGCTCCCCCCTGCTTGTGCTCTCTTTCTCTCTGTTAAATAAATAAATAAAATCTTTAAAAAAATTAAAAAAAAAATAAGTATTGGGACTACATCAAATTAAAAAGCTTCTGTACAGCAAAGTTAACAATCAATTAAACTAAAAGGCAACCTACAGAATGGGAAAAGATATTTGCAAATGGCATATCCAATAAAGGGTTAATATCCAAAGTGTATAAAGAACTTATACAACTCACCACCCAAAAAACAAAAAAATCCAATTAAAAAATGGGCAGAAGACATGAACAGACATTTCTCCAAAGAAGACATCCAGATGACTAACAGACACATGAAAAGATGCTCATCATCACTTACCATCAGGGAAATGCAAATCAAAACTACAGTAAGATTATCACCTCACCCCCATCAGAATGGCTAAAATCAAGAATATAAGAAACAACAGGTGTTGATGAGGACATGAAGAAAAAGGAACCCTTTTGCACCAGTGGTAGGAATACAAACTGGTGCCATCTTTCTGGGAAACAGTATGAAGATTCCTCAAAAAGTTAAAAATAGTAGTACCCTATGATTCAGGAATCACAATACCGGATATTTACCCACAGAATACAAAACCACTAATTCGAAGGGATACATGCACCCCTATGTTTATAGCAGCATTACCTACAATAACCAAATCATGGAAGCAGCCCAAGTGTCCATGGATAGATGAATAAAAAATAGGTTGTACATATATGCAATGGACTATTACTCAGCCCTAAAAAGAATGAAATCTTGCCATTTGCAATGACATGGATAGAGCTAGAGAGTATTATGCTAAGTAAAATAAGTCAGAGAAAGACAAGTACCATATGACTTCACCATATGTGAAATTTGAGAAACAAAAGAGTAAAGGGGAAAAAAAAAGAGAGAAAGATAAAGCAAGAAACAGACTCTTAACTATAGAGAACAATCTGATGGTTACCAGAGGGAAGGTGGGTGGGGAGATGGGTTACATAGGTGATGGTGATTAAGGAGTGCACTTGTTGTGATGAGCATTGGGTGACGTATTAAAGTGTTGAATCACTATATTGTATACATGAAACTAATATAACACTGTATGTTAACCAACTGGAATTAAAGTAAAAACTTAAAAAAATAATTCTTAAGTTTATTTTTCTTCATTGTACTTATCCTTGTCTAACAGTTGTGTTCCTCTTCTGTTAAACACATTCACTGAATTCTCAATCATTATATTTTTTAGCTCTAGATATACAATTTGATGGTTTTTCAAATTGACTATGTGGCTTTTTAGGATTTCTCTGTTCCCTGCAGACATTTTAAAGCTTATTTTTTCTTTTTTGAACTACAGTAAACCACAGTCTGTGTCTCATAATTCTGATAACCAAAGTCTCTGATTTTGTTTTCATTGTCTATTTTTGCTTCTGGCTGTCACAATGCATTTTTCTTTGTGTGCCTACTTATCTCTATGTGCTACTATATTATTGAAAAATTATCTGTGAGACAGATTTCAGGCCTAGAAAGACAGAATCTTTCTGCAGAGAGTATTTTCACTTGCTGTTGACACATGCCTGGCAATAGTACCTATCCAAGACTACTTTAATCCAAGTTTAACTGAGGTTCCTTGGAGCACCCTTGTAATGGGTTATCCTGGATGCAAGTCCATGGAAAGGCTTGTTCCTTCTGGTTCACCATTATCCTGAAGGGGTAGTCACATAGTTTCAGCCTAAAGTGGCTAAGTGGCTTATTAGATCTACTCATTTGGGATGTGGGCTTCCACTTTTTGTCCCCTTTGCCCATGAGGTCATCAAAACCACAGCTCAGTTCCACAATACTTTCTTCTGGATTCAGCAAGTGCCCTTGGGCAAAAGTGGTTTTGAGTGCTGGACATTTCTATCTTGGTCCTTGTCTTCTAGATTTTAGCCTCATTATTTCTTAGCTCTTAATGAAAGTCATTTCTTGTTATATTTCATCTAGTTGGTTTTTTTTTTTTTTTTTTTAGTTGTCCTTATTTGGGATGGCTAGTCCAAATTACTCAGTCTGCCATTACCAGAAGCAGAGGTGTGCAATATCCTCCTTACTGCTCTCCTTATCCCCAGTCTCTCTCTTCCCTCCAGCTTCTCCTTCACGAAGTAACTGAAAGTTTCTTCCTTATTGTGTCATTTCCCCTGCACAAATCCTTCAAAACCTTACTGTTGAAGCTAAAACAGAAATCAAATTCCTTAGTTTGGACAATCAGATCTGAAACTCTTTTTTGCTTTACTTATTCACTGAGTAGTTATTTACTGTGTACTCACTAGGCCAGGTGCTCCCTATTCTTTTGATTCTTACCTTTTTTTTTTTTTTTACCTCTTATCTTACCTCCCAACTCACCATACAATCCAGCCAAACTGGAATACTCACTGTAATGTGGCAGAGCTGGGTCAGAATACAGATGAGCTAACTCCTAGGTCAGTGCCCTTTACTTTACACCATGATCCCATATGCAGGTTTAAGTGCATCCAGTCTGGGTATTTATGTATATTCTAATAAATTACCTAGACAAAAGCTCAACACATACAAATTATACTGGCTTTTATATATTTCTTATTGCCTTTTGGGCTTTCATGTGAGTCTGAAATGTAAGCTCTGAACGTGAATTAACTATTGCATTCAAGTTTTTAGCAATCACTATAGTCACAAGGACTCCTAGGGGGAAAAAAAAATTAGGCTTGCTTCCTTTGACAATGTGGCACTGATTGTGGAATTTGTTCCAGGGTGCTAGGAAAAAACGGGCTTGCAAACAAATCTACTCCCATCTGCTGGCGGTTGCCTGAAATACCAGTCAAAACCAACTTTTCACTGAAAAAACAGTTCTGGAACTAGGCCAACCCAGAAATAGGATTCTAGTTTTGGCCTTTGCCACTATGTAACCTTGAGCCAACCCCTCTTCCTTCTCTAGGCTTCAGTGTCCCCACGTGTACAATTCAGGTGCTTGGCAAAATTACCCAAATGGCCGTTCCATTTTTCCTAAGCAAGAATTGTCTCTACAAGGATGCCTGAGTGACCAGGGACAAGGGAGGAAGGATTAAGAGCAGGAGGGGTGGGCCTGACTGACCCACTCCTGTATGTGATGGTTAGTGATGTTCCCACCTTTTTTTTTTCCTAATCTTGCACCCATGTGGGAGGGAAGCGTTTGTGGCAATGGAAGGAAAAAGAGGGGGAAAAGGAGAGGGGAAACAAAGGTGCTAGGGTGCTCTGCTGGTTACAAGAAGGCAGGAAATTCTGAGATATGTTTTAAAAATGATTCTAAACTGGCAAAAAAACAAAAACAAAAACAAAAACTCCGCAAACGTGTGGGTGGTTGTTGAGGTGGGGTAAAGAGTTAAATCTTTAGCTGCGCCAAATAGCTACCCCCAGGAGTTCCACACAACCGAAACTTTGCAATATGCTGGCCACAAGCATTTCCAACTCATTTACCAAATACTGAAGGAAAGAGAAAGGGAACAATGTTTCTGCTGGAATGTTCTAGTTAACCAAGAGTGAACTTGAAATCTGTTTTGATTTCAACACTTTTAAATGGCATGCCTTAAGAGGTTCAAAGCTGGTGAATGCGACTGAATTCTATTTGTTGAATGCCCATCTGGCTTTTGTGCTCTGAAGAGGCCTCTTTCTAAACTTGTTTCAAATTGGACCTGAGACGGGAAGGACAGAGGGTAATGAATGGGGACATTTTCTCATTCTCGGATATCCTTCTATCCCACTGGACTATCTATGTTCGGGGTAGTGGAAAGAATAAATGCCCTCTAGTCAAAATGCCAGGCTTCTTTTCATGCCTTCTTTTCCCCTTCTTTGGTGTCAGCCAAGAACACTCCAACTCTGTATCCTCTAGTTTGTGTGTGTGTGTGTGTGGGGGGGTGCTCCAATTTCTGTCCTACTGAAAAGGGTCACTCCTGCTGTGGCCAGAGCCCCATCATAAAATGTATTTGCTGATCCTCCTCCACTCCACCCAGAGGTGAGGCACTTAGGTTTATTGGAGGCTCAAGCGTCTGGGAATGACCAGCAGTCTGGTACCTCCTGCTTCCCCTAAGAGTCTAGCTCATTCAGAATGCAGATTCAGTCAGGGCAGTCAAATCACGGCACTTCCTTCACCACAAAAAGCAGCCTCTTGGGCACAAGCTGTTCCAAGAGAAAAGCAAATTTTGCATTTTTGCGAGGGGTGGGGACGCGGAGGGGAGGTTACGTCAAGCAGCCGACCCTGGCCCAACCCTCCAGCAGTCAAGGTGCTGGAGCTGGCCCAGGAGGGACTGCTGATGCCTTTAAGAGCAAAGGACTGGGCAGCGCCCTAGTTGGGGAAGGTGGCAGAATTGTTCATCTTTGTGTATGGCTCCTGGCATCTGCACGATTGGCTAGGTCGGCGCTGCCATGGAGTGGGCGGAGCCAGCGGCGCTCCAGGCTCAATGCCCACCCAGTTGCCGCTGGGACTGGCTTCAGACCGAGCGTAATTCAAAGCGGCGGACCGGTCCCGTGGGCGCGGCGTGGAGTAGAGCTCCTGCGTGGCTGCTCCTCTCGCCGCGCGGGGCTCTGGACTCCTGGGCGACGCCCGCGCTTTCTGCTCCCCTTTGCCCTCTATGCTCAGCTCTTACAGGTGACTCTTTGCGGAAGAGCTAGTGCCCCCTCCGTCGCCTCCCTCCCCCCAGCTCCCCCTCGCCTTGCGCTTTTCACTCACCTCCCTCTCTCCTTTTCCTGATCCGCGGCCTTCTCTCTTGTTCTCCGTAGGTCTCAGCTATGCTATCCCGGGCTTGCTGGGAGCCGCTGTCTTCCGACTGTTCTTCAGGACCTGGCTCCTGGAGGACGACGTCCCCATCCCCCGCCTCCCACCTCCCACCTCGAAATTCCACTTTGACCTGTAATGAATCCTCCTCCAACGTTCCCAGCGTCGTCTTGGACCCTCTTTTATTGGTAAGCTTGTCGCTAGGCTACCGTGAGCTGGCAGGAGGGGCGAGTGGGCGGTCTCTTGGTAGGGGTTGGCTGGGGGATGCTTGGACCTGGGCTTCTGAGCCCCTGCTAATGCACGCAGCCTGTCAGCCCCTGAAGGGGTTGGTGGTGGTAATGAGGGTGGCCAGTCAAGATGGAGTCCTGTGTTTCAGCCCGTATGTTACAGTGGCACCTGAAAGCACCCAGTTTCAGTGTGTGCCCAAATAGCAGGGGGTTGGGGATACCATCACCCCAGGGTCCACCCATCCATCCCCAGGGACTAACGTCCCAGGCAGTTTGCAGTCATGGGCATTGGCCCTGTGTGTGTGTGGGGGGGGAGGGGGGAGGGTTGTGGGGTGTTAACTTCAAACAGAGCAAAGAGCAAATTTATTTAAGTAAAAGAATGAGATTATTTGGGAATAGCAGAGGAATTGCAATTTGTGACAAGCAAGCTATGGCAAACCGTAAGCAAGTCCGAAGAGACAAAGGGAAGGTCAGCTTTTATTAGGTTTTAGGAAGAAATTGGGGAGGGTTCTGGACAAAAGTTGACTGGAGAAGATGGGGGGGCGATCTGAGGATGGGCAAGGTTTCTCACTGACTGCAGGTGGTGATTAGTGGGTTGTCGCTGGGGCAGGGAGGGGTCTTCCTTTTCTTAAAGACACGTGAAAAGTGCCCTCTCTTGTCAATGTAATTATCTTCCTTCTTCCTGCTGGTTATGTAGGCTGCAGTGAGGTGTGTACTTGAGAGGTCCCCCTCTGGGGCTTCCTGACTCCATTTTAAATGATGTTTTCTTTATTTATTTTCACATTTACCCCCTTTGATCAAGATCTTTCCTCGATAGTATTGCTGATCAAGAGTCAGAATTTTCAAATTTAGTGGTTTGTCTCTCGGTACCAGGAAAGATCTTTCCTGGTTGTCATTGGCCCACATTGGAGAGAATGTGCATAATGATTGGAAATCGAGGCCACATTTGAGGAGTAAGGAAGGGTAGAAGGGAGAACTATCAGTCACTTCCCATCTAAAGTCTATGTCTTATCAAGGTCATGAACATTGGAGATCATCTCAAAGGGCAGAGCTAGCATCACCCTATTTGATGCATTACTTCTGCAGAGATTTGATAGGCAACAGGTAAAGTTTAAAAATAATTATGCGGGGCGCCTGGGTGGCTCAGTTGGTTAAGCGACTGCCTTCGGCTCAGGTCATGATCCCGGAGTCCCGGGATCAAGTCCCGCATCAGGCTCCCTGCTCGGCAGGGAGTCTGCTTCTCCCTCTGACCCTCCTCCCTCTCATGCTCTGTCTCTCATTCTCTCTCTCGCAAATAAATAAAATCTTAAAAAAAAAAATTTAAAAATAATTATGCAAGCAGAATTAAAAGTAATATGACAAATGCAGTTTATAGGATGGTTCCAAACCAAGGCCCCAAACCCAGTTAAATAGATCAAAAGACAAGGGGTCATTAGGTGAGATCTGTTGTAATCAATGCACATGTTCCCTGATCTTGTGTAATTGAATTTCTACTTTTCCAGAGGTATTTATCAATGTGCAACAGGTGGTATTTGCTATTGCACAGACACCTTGTTCAGCAAGTAGATAATCAAGGGCTATATAATTGTCCCAAACTACATTAGTCAATGAGTCAAGTGATAGTTGGTGGGATGCTATTGCTTTGGAATTGGCTGTGGAATTGGCCAGCTCTCCTAATGTTAGGGGAAGATATCTGATCATGTGTTTTTTGGCATTTACTACAATCCAAGGAAGTAAATCTCACCCTGTGGAAGCAAACCAGGGGTCATGTATGCCTCCTAGAAATTCCCATTTAAGATGGCTCTGGAGGCCTAATGAGACAGACCAATGGGAAGTCTCTTGATTTGTTATGGATGTTAACAGGAACAATATCAAATGCCCCAGTAACATTGACTTCCAAGTTGCCAGCTGTCTAAGCATTTGTATGCCCATAGGAAATGCTGTCCATTGCCAACAAAACCAGGTGGAACATAGAAGACTCTAGCTAAGGTCTGGTTATTGATAGATTCCTTAAGTGGAAATTTCCTGACTGAGCCTTTGAAGCCATGGGTCGGAGGAGTTGGGATGGCATTCTGTGAGAATCCCATCTTTTCCTAAAGGGATCTTTTCTAAAAACCTTGCAAAGAGGGATAAACTTATTTGTATTTCCCTTGGGTGAAGGGAGACAGATCACAGTTCTATAAGGAAAAGAACCTGGGGGAGACAGATCACAGTTCGAGAAGGAAAAGAACCCGGGGGAGTGAACCTGGCAAAGATGGAGGGATGTAACTGAGGTAGTATGATTATGACTAGGGATAGTCATACTGTATTTCAGTGTGCGAACACCTGGTCACAATAGGCCCACCCGCTAATTAACAACTCTAGGCTTTTGGGTGTAATCAACAGCGGCATTTGGGCCTAGAAAGAAATTAGTTGTAGATAATACCATGGGATCTCTGACATCGTGAACAGATTGAAACTTCTTGTGATAGATCCAACAGTCAGAGAGGTTTCCCCCTTTTGCAAAGGATTGGAAATGTAGATAAGGGCATTGTCTTTTCCAGAAAGAGAGGGCAAAGAAAGAGCACAAGCAAGGGAAAGAAGGTATATACATGCCTGGCCTGGTCCTGTCATCTTGAGAAAGCTATTTCCTTCAGCTGCCATCTGCTTCAATTCCTGGAAATCTTTATTTTTGGGTCACCAGTTGGTGTGCAGGTCCAGTCAGTGTTTGGTGCTTTCTTTCTTTATGTTTTTATTTTATTGGTTTTTTTTTTAAGTTTTATTTATTTTTTTAAAGATTTTATTTATTTATTTGACACAGAGAGAGAGACAGCGAGAGAGGGAACACAAGCAGGGTGAGTGGGAGAGGGAGAAGCAGGCTCCCCACTGAGCAGGGGGCCTGATGCAGGGCTCGATCCCAGGACTCCAGGATCGTGACCTGAGCCGAAGGCAGATGCCTAATGACTGAGCCACCCAGGCGCCCCTTTTTTTAAGTTTTTTTAAAAAGATTTTATTTATTTATTTGAGAGAGAGAGAGTGAGAGAGAGATTGTACGAGTGGGGGGGGGGAAGGGCAGAGGCAGAGCAGGGAGCCTGATGCTGGGCCGAGGGCCTAGATCCCAGGACCCTGAGATGGTGACCTGAGCCAAAGGCAAATGCTTAGCCGACTGAGCCACGCAGGCGCCCTTGGTGCTTTTTTTAGAAGTGACACAGGAATCCAAAAGTCTGTTCCTTGGAATTCGGCAGCCCAGGGTTTGGTTAGCAGCACCTGATAAGGGTTGAAGAGAGTCTTTCTGGTCCTTGTGAGTGGCTATAGCTCGCCTTGTGCTGAAGTAGCCCAAGGCAAAGATGCTGCTTCAGTTACTTCAGAGGGAGTTGGAATTATCCAGCACCATATTTGCCATTTTCACCTTCCAAATAAGAACTGCCAGTGAACCATGACAAATTAGCATCAACCAAAGGAGTTTCCTGTAAGTCATCACGGAGTCAGGAGGTGCTCTGTCAGAATCAAACAGTACTGTCTAGAGTATTGTCCTAGAGGAGGGAAGAGTAGTGGAGTTAAGGTTATTACAGTGAGGAAAATTATGTGAGGAGCTGTGAGCAAGAGGATTTCATAGGCAGTGAGATGACTGGCTGAAAGGTGTTGAGTATGCTAAGAATTTAGGTAGGGCTGGAGGCTAATAGAGCATGAGGGTTGGGAACAACAAGGTGACGAGGCATAACAATACTGTTTATTGTTCTGAGATCCTGGACAGACCCCCATCCACAGTCATTAGAATTTAGGAAGGCTTCTATTTCGTGGGGCACAAAGATGGTTAGAGGGGACCCCATGACTATTCCTTCAGTGGCCTTAACTAAAAGGGCTGTGGCAGGAATGGCTCTGAGGCAAGGGAGGTAACCTCATGCCACAGGGTCTAGCTGTTGGCTATATTACCCTATGGCTTGGTGGTGGTCCCCATGTTTTTGGTTGAATACCCCCAAGGTCATAGCCTTCCCTTTCATATATAAAAGGGAAAAAAGGAAGTTGGTAATTGGGATGTCCAAGGGCAGGGAGATTTATTAAGCTTTCTTTTAAGGTATTAAAAACTAGGACATCCTGAGCTTCCCAATTAATGGGTCAGGTTTGGTGTTCTTTAGTAATGTATGTAAAGGCTGAGCCATGAGAGAAAAGTTCAAAATCCATTTCTGACGCTAGGCAGCCAGCCCACCTGAGAGAACCTTGTAATTGCCACTTAGTTTTGGGGAAGTTCAGGATTCTATGACGCCTACTTAGATCTACGAGTAGCCCTTGTTCCGAGATTAGGTGCCCTAAATAATGAATTTGAATTTGAACAAACTGCAGTTTTTCCTTGGAGACCTTGTGTCCCTTTAAGGCTAAAAGTCAGACGGATGCTGTCCTCCTGTGAAAAGGGGACAAATGATTAGTATCCTTACAACTAACTCTAGTGTCATCAGAGATGGAACAAATAAATGACATTAAAGGTTCAGAAAGGGAGACAAACCATGAGAGACTCTGGACTCCAGGAAACAATCTGAGGGTTACAGAAGGGAGGGGAGTGAGGGGATGGGGTAACAGGGTGATGGGTATTAAGGAGGGCACGCGTTGGGATGAGCACTGGGCGTTATACGCAACTAATGAATCATTGAGCACTACAACAGAAACTTATGATGTACTATATGTTGGCTAACTGAACATAATAATTTTTAAAAATTTCATTTGCTTCACCTAGTTGGCTATTTTTGTCGTTGTTGTCAAATTATAGAATTTATTTCTCCCTTTTGAGAGCAAGAAATTCTAGCACGGTATTTCTCCAAGAAATCCTGGCCCAATAAGTGAATAGAGGCAGAGAAACTAAGGAAAAAGGGGTGAGTATCTCTTAGAGGGCCTAAACAAAAGGAGATAAGTTTAGAGACAGGAACTTGTTGAGGTTTATTTGACACCCCCCTCCCATTTGAATCATGTTAGTACTAGAGGCAGGGGCTATTTGGTAGCAGTGGAGTTGAGCACCAAGGGCGTAGGTCCAGTGTCCATAAGGACAGAGAGAGATTCATTCCTTATCTGGAGAGTTGTTTCTCTAAGCCGGTTAAGAGCAGGATTGGGAAAAGCCCCTGCAATTCCTTGGAGTTCCGTCATTGGGAGTTAGGAGGAGGGCACTTGGAAAAGTTGGTTAAAGCATGGAAGGCACTTGGAGTGCTTAAGCTTAATAACAGTCTTCTTTCCAATGCTCTGGCTTTTTGCAATAATGACAAAGATCAGGAGCATTTTGGTTTTGTTTAGGGGCCTCCATTTGTTTTGTAGGAGTTGTAAATTACCAGCCTATTCTTAGGGCTTAGCCAAAACCTGTTGACTGGAATAAGATTCGGGCTTGTACCCAGAAGCCCAGTGAGCCCAAGCATAATTATTATAGCCGGTTCCAAATTGTTTTCAGAGAAAATTCTGGTCTTTTAAATGTCAAATCCACAGGAGCAGCTTTTAATTCTCTGGTTGTGAATGGGCTGAACTGGGGTCTTTCCTTCCTAGTTAAAAAGGAACAAGATGGAATAGGAAACTATGTCCACTCCAGGTTCAATTAATTTAGCAAATCAGCTCACCCGCACCCTAGATGATTCAGCTAAAAGGAAGACCACTAAAGTCTCTAATTTACAACTCCAACAAATGTTGTTTCAGGTGTACAATATAGTGATTCAGCACTTCCATGTTTCACCCTGTGCTCATCACAACAAGTGCACTCCTTACCATACAGTCTATTTAATTTTAGGTTCACAGTTTTTGTTTTTTAACACAGAGCATGTGCACGCACGTGTGTGTGCATGTGGGGGGAAGGGGCAGAGGGAGAGGGAGAGAGAGACTTAATCTTAAGCAGGCGGGGCTCAATCTCAGGACCCTGAGATCATGACCTGAGCCAGAATCAAGAGTTGGATGCTTAACCCACTGAGCTAGCGCCCCTGGTTCACAGTGTTCTAATTTGGTTCTGAGAAAAACAAGAAAGGAAGGAAGGAAGAAAGGAAGCAGGGGGTACCTCACCCTCTTAATACTACAAAAAAAGCTTGCCTCTCACGGACCCTTCTGATTCATGCTATTTCAGAGTACAACCCTCCTGTGTCCTGCATGGTATGCAATGCCCTCCTCTTTGAGACAGTGAACGTATGTGACTGTTGCTCTTTTCTGTCTCAAGTTGGGTGATGTGTGTTTAGCCATCCTCATAACTCTAGGGTGGGACTCCCGCCCTCGTTAAAGGGGTGAAGAGGAGGTGATTAAAACCATTGTCATCACACACATGATGATCCAACCACAATCAAGGGGGAGCTGGTCAGTTTTACTAGCTGCTCCTTGACTGACTGTGCCGTGATACAGTGAAGGCTGCCTGGGACAGGACCACCAATCGCTGGTGGGCTTGTGCTCTGGCCTGCGTGGCACTGTTATTTTTGTTGAGTGTTGCCATCTCTTCCTTCCCTAAAACACTCTCCCCTTAAGATAAGAATTATAGTTAAGTGACCAGATCTTAGTATTAAGTGTCTTTGAGTTTGGGCTGTGTGTACCAGAAGGTCTCTGAGGCTCCCACCTGTAAAGGTGGCAACATCACAGCATCCTGAATGGTCAGCACTTGAGTCCTTCATCCCAGTGGTTGGATTAATGACTTGTTAGGCAGTGACCACTGCTTCTAACCTGGTGACCACTGTGGTTACTTGGGGCAGCCAGCCATGTGGTCATTGTGATTGTGTACCTCTGGGATGGCCCTTTATTAGGTTTGCAGATAGGAAGGGGACTCCTAACCACAGGGAGAACTAATTAAGCATGGTACCCCTTGTTGCTTTAATAGTCGTTGTTCTGGACAGGGTAGTGAGCTTGCATATCTCCTGTGCTGTCGCTTCCCTTGCTGCTGCCTGCATTCTCTCCTGACACCCAAGGCTATTGAAGTGCACATCCATGGTGGCTTGTGGCCCAGGAATGGATGAGAAAGGGGAGGGGGAAAGCATTTACTATTAAACTGTTCTCCCAATGTAAAACCCCTATCCAGTGCCGATAAAGCAACCATTGCTGTAGAGGAAGCCCCTAACCCTAATGATTCTGATTCTGGATGAAGAAATGTATAAATATGAGCAGAGTAGAGAGGAACCCCCTGGAACAGAGTATATCCAGTGACAAACAAGTAAAAAGAACGAAAGAATGAAAAAAAAAAAAAGAGTGCAACAAACCTGAGTACAGGCGAGTGTGATATTGTGATTTGTAAGGAATAGGTATTTGGTCATTCAGATGACCAAAATATTTCTCATATGTATTTGGTCTTTGTCGTGGTTTCTGTCTCACAGCACCTAAAACATTTGGAATTTCTTGTGGTAAGAGCTTTAAGGTTATCTTTTGTTATGTTAATGAGGTGACTTTTGGAAAGCCCTTAGGTACCTTAAGGATGGGGGCTACTTGCCTCAAGGACCAACCATGTGGTTAGAGGGCTGTTCTCACCCCAGAGCTCCAAGGAGGAAAGAGGGGCTGACTGGAGGTTGAATCGATAGCCAATGGCCAACAATTTAATCAAGTATGCCTATATAATGAAGCCTCTGTGAAGACAAAAAGGATAGGGTTTGGAGAACTTCTGAGTTGGTGAACATGTGATTTTGGGAGAATGGCATGCCTAGAGAGATCATGGAAGCTCCTCACCCCTTCCCACATACCTTGCCCTATGCATCCCTTCCATCTGGCTATTCCTGAGTCATATCCTTTTATAGTAAATTGGTTATCTAGTGAGTAAATGGGTTTCTTTGAGCTGTTCTAGCAAATAATCGAACCCCAGGAGGGGGTCATGGGAACCTTTGGTCTGTAGCTTGTTGGTCAGAAGCACAGGTAACAACCTGGGTGTAACAGGTAACAACGGGTATCTGAAGTGGTGGGGAGCAGTCTTGTAGACTGAACCTTAACCTGTGGGATCTGATGCTATCTCTAGATAGTGTCAGAATTGAGTTGGACTGGACACATTAGTGCTGGTATCTGAAAATTGCTTGATAGTGCATGGGGAAGCCCCCCCACCCCCGCACCAAACTCCACATGTTGAAATTAGGTCCAAGAACCCAAAAGAGGGAGGAAACAAATTAAATTGAAACAAAGGTCCACAGTTTAATCCAATTGGAAATCCAAAATTTACTGAAAGAATTTGTACAATGCAATGATAAAAGCCTCCTCCAAAAAACAAGACTGTGGAGTCTGTCCAAATCTAAATCAGTGGACACTCTTGTTAGTATCTTGAGAGATTCCTTCATTATAGAGGCTTTAGTAACCTCCTCTCATGTTCCATGGAGTCTTTGGACCACCCACGATGTTGGGTTGGACAACAGATAAATTGGCTGTGGGCTTCTCATGCGAGAAACTGCCTGTCTTGGCCTTGCACTATATGCCATTAGAATGGCAATTGCTGGCCACATACTGAGCTATCCTCAAAGTAGAGTCTATCACAGACCCTGAGCCTGTGACCCTCTGTACACTGTTGCCCAGTATGCCTTGGGTCATGGAACCAGCACCCCACAACCTCAGCATGGCTAGTGAGGCCTCCTCAATACAGGATGGAGCCAAATCTGAGCCCTCTAGCAAATCTCTCTTGTAGGAGGGCATGGCCTTATCTTTCCTTGCTCCCTTACCAGATGCCATGATGGTGCAAGAACCCCCACTCCCCCCAGCAACCTCTTGGCTACCTGAGGAGCCCCTTGCAATCAACTGATTTAACAACACCGGGAGTTTGTACACTGCAGATGGTATTGTCACCATCATAGCTATTACTGCTTACCGTCCCTTAACCTGGATGTCCATGATAAAAGACAGGACAAAAGTGTCAGCACAATTGGCCAAAGTTCAGGTAGTTATCTTAACACTGGATGCTCTGGCCATCAAATGGCCCCAGATGCACATTTTTATAAACTCTTGGGCCATTGTCTAAGAGTTACCCCTTTTGGGGTACAGAACTCTGGGAATCACTTGTCTCACGGATACCCAAAATATAAATCAAGACATTATTGACTGAATTGGGTCCCCCACAAGTTCATATGTTGAAGCCCTAACCTTCAATGTGAATGTATTTGGAGCTATGGCCTTTAGGGAGGTAATTAACATTTAATGAGATCATAAGCGTGGGGCCCTAATCTAATAGGATTGGGTCCTTATAAGATAAGGAAGAGGCTCCAGAGAGCTCTCTATCTCTCCCCCTCCACACTCATACAAAGGAAAGGCCATACTAGGACATAGAAGACAGCCATCTAAAAAGGACAGAGGTCTCATCCGAAACCAACCCTGCTACCTCCTTGATATTGGACTTCTAGTCTATAGAACTAAATTTCTGTTGTTTAAGCCACCCAATCTGTGGTATTTAGTTATGACAGACCTAGCAGACTAATTCAGAGGATAACAGATGTCTCTACATATACAGTCGATTATTGTTATTTGTGGTAGTTATGTCCTGTAAAGGTCACCATGAACACAGAATTAGTGAATAGGAAACCGTTGCTCCTAGGGGGAAATAGAGGGTTAGGTTCCTGTAAGCCTCTAGTCATAACAACATATTCATCCACCAATCAGTACGTAAACTTGTTTTATGTGTGTTTCTGTTTAAAGACATCTTATTTTGTATATATTGTTGATTCATTTAAATTGATATTTAACATATTGTTAATGATTTACATTGAACTCATCGATAACAGCACTCTAATTCATGCCTAAAATGTGTATTTTCTCCACAAAGCACATCACAGCCTTCTTGTGTTTAGGAAAACTCGACAGTTTGTCAGCACTACACTTGGGGGCCAATTTAAACAGTGAAACCACTAACAAAAAGCACACAAATGTGAACAACATGGCACTAAATATACTGTTGAAAGGTCACTTGTTTACCGTACGTACAAGAGGTGAAGTAAGAAGCTGGAGTGCTGCTTTGTCTAAACCTAGGTGAGAACTTGTGGGTCAGATGACTCAACTTTTTTGCCACTCTGCACATGTTTGCAAATAACCACAAAAGTGCTGAGTGTTGATTTTGCAGTTACAAATAAGTTTTAGCAGGTAGACGAATTCGCAAAATAATGAGGATCAACTGTATTAAGGTCACAGTGTAAGGTCTTCAACAGGAAGCTCCTTATGCCCTTTGGAGTCCCAGATCTTATTGTTATGACCAAAGCACTCATTTTGGTTCTCAGAATACACACTGCTGGGCTCTTGAAAAAGGCAGTAAGTGGAACTTACAACTCTTCTATTGGCCTCAAGCTTCTTGTTTAATTGACAGGTGTAATTGGCTCCTCAAAGAACTCCTACTTAAGTTACAGAAGTGGTAAATAGACCTCCTCTACAGACATTGTTATAAGCATTGTTTAGCCTAAATTCATGTCCCCTAAGGACTCACTACACCAGTGTCACACAGTAGCCTTTATTAGCCATGAAGGAGGGCACCTTTAAAGTTCATGTTTTTCGATGACTGCCTCACCATGTGGCCCTCTCTCTTTTGGGCAAGTGACTATTCCATTTCCTAGGGAGGCACCACTACTCCCTAAAAGTCTTAGTTAACACCAAGGTTTAACCTGATGTGACGGCATCAAGGACTCAATTATGGTACAGGGACTAAAATTCATGTTCTATGTTGTCTTGACATCTGGTAAAATTAGAAAGACCTCAAATGGTCTAACCAAAGTTCTCCTCTCTATGCTGTGCATGTGGATAAGGTCTCTTAGCTAAACAACCCTCCTTAGTAAACAGACCAGGTGTGGTTCTGGCTTATCCGTAGCTAGAGGGTTTCAGTTCCCTGCCAGCTGTGGAAGTATTCCAAAAGCCAATAGCATCCTCCCCTGGAAACCAGAGGTACTCTGTCCTAGACACTACAAAGCCTGCCTCCTAAAGACCCTGGTTGTTCACTCTGTTTCTTGAGTGCAACTCGAGTGCAGCATTCTCTGGTGTGTTGTGTCCTCCTTTCTCAGACTGTGAGTGTATGTGACTGATACATTGCTGTCCTTGCATTTATCCAGTGTCAGGTGTTGTGTGTTTGGCCATCCTCACCACCATAAGAAAGAATCCTTTCCCCCTTAATGGGGTGAATAAGAGGTGATCAAAACGGGGGTACAGAGCAATGGGCAAAACACAAAACATAGACATGAGAGATACCTGTTTGAGGACAGATTTTAGCCCACTTTCAGGTGTGTGTGTGTGTGTATGTGTGTGTGGTTCAGGTGTGTGTGTGTGTGTGTGTGTGTTGAGAGCCTGTGGGACCCTATTCAATGTTACCAGTGGAAATTATTAGCCCCTGACAGTGCAATCTATGGAGGTATATTCATGTGGCCTGAGATTGGTATACTTTTGTACTTACTCTTGTGAAACTTTTGAAGATACAGGTTTTTTTCTGTGTTTTATTTAAGTTTAGGTCTGTAAATACCCGAAGAGTTGTTAAACAGTCAGTTATTTGCCTGCAGATCACGCAGAAATATGTATTTGTTGTGGCCACAAGATGCTAAGCACTGGCACATGGGTAATGTATGATTGGAAACAGGTGGGAATACATTGCTTTAATTCAGGAATAATTCCTGTACATACTTTGGAGTATTGCAAAATGAAATTCTGTGATTGAAGATAATCTGGGATAAGTTTTCAAATGGCAAACCAGAAAAGAACATGTACCCAGGGGGAAGAAAAGGGAGTTGGGCAAGGTTCCAGGCAGCAGCTCTGCATTGTCCACAACCTCATATACAAGAGTGTGCTAGTGAAACACCCCCCCACACACACACACACAGATTTGTAGGCACTGATGTTCCTTGGCCAACATGTGAAAGATCCCAAGTGTCCTAGAGATGCTCAGGGCCTGTTCTTATTCAAAAGCCCCTTTTGTGTGTGGGGGGGTGCGGAATGGCCTCATTGAAGGTCTCAGGTGCCTTGGGTGAATATCTCAGAGCCCTTTCGAAAGGCCAGCTAAATTAGGTTCTTGGGCCCAATCCAAACATCTGGGGTGGTTCCCCTCTGCTACCCCGCCATGCTAACAAGCAATTCTTAGACACCAGCAGCTCAATTCTGACACTATCTACCAACTGCATCAGATTGCACAGGTGAAGTGTTCAGTCCCACAAGACTGCCCTCCCCCCACACCAGATGCCAGTCGCAAGTCCAGGTTGTTACCTGTGCTTCTGACTGATTGCCTATAAAGGAAACATTACCACAGCCCTCTCCTAGGGTTTGATTTATTTGCTAGAGAGGTTCACAGAACTCAGAGAAACATTTTACTTACTAGATATAAAAGGAAATAACTCAGGAACAGCCAAATGGAAGAGATGCCTAGGATAAGGTATGGGGAAAGGGTGCAAAGTTTCCATGCCCTCTCCAGACCCACCACTCTCCCTAAATCTCCACGTGTCCACCAACCCAGAAACTCTCAAACCCTGTCCTTTTGGGTTTTTATGGAGGCTTCATTGTATAGCTGTGATTGATTAAACCACTGGCCAATGACTTATGATTCAACCACCAGCCCCTCTCCCCTCCCAGGAGGTCAGGGGAGTGGGACTGGAAGTTTCAGTCCTCTAATCACGTGGTTGATTCTCTTGGCAAACAGCCCGTCTTTAGGTGCTTCCAAAAGTTACCTCATTCACATAACAAGAGACACTTCTGCCACTCTCAACACTTAGGAAATTCCAAGGGTTTGGGGAGCTTTGAACCAGGAACTGAGGAGGAAGACCAGATACATGTGAGAAATATATTTTGGTCATCTGAATGACCAAATGTATATTTCTTATAAATCACAATATCGCACCAGTTCTCTGTGGGCTACAGCTAGGTACTTATTCATACTCACCCAAGACATCTCCAGGTAGAATGCACATGATTAGTGAGAGGTGCCAGATCCCAGAATGAATGTCTTTGAGAAGACAGCCCTGAAGCCCAAGAATCTGAAATGGCTTTGTTGGGTGAGGATCAAAAGGTTCTTTATGTCATATGCCGTATGCCCTGACAACAGGTGTACAAGAGCAAGATTGACATGAATTTAATAACAAAATGCCCAGTCCCGGCCCAGGGAAATGTGACTTTGAGTTGGAGAACGTAAACTGGTTACCACAGCTCAAGAGGACGCCAAGGGTGGAAGATTACTTCTCCTGGGTCAATCAACCAACCTGGAGAGCTGTGTCCATGCTGATTGCGAGGTGGGGCTCTTTAGGAAGTTGAAGTAAGACATTTTTCTGAGGGCTGCCACCTGCCGGCTTCCTCCACTCCCCAATTCCCAGAATGCTTGCTGCTCCCCTGTCATCCTGCCTGGTAACATGGACCCAGGCTTTGTGCCCCGCCATCTGGACAAAAGCTGAGGAGGAAGAAGGAGAAGTCTGCCTCATTGCTGTGCTTCTGGCTAACTCCCTGTGGGAAGAGAGGTGGGTGGGAGAGAGGGTGTGTACACATGTGACTCTATATGCTTGCATGTATACAGGGGAAGGGAAGGCCCTGGAAAATTTACAGCTGGGGTGACCTCTGCTGTTTGTTGCCTGAAAAACAATGTGGCATTTACTGATAGCCAGTGACTTCTCTGTTTCAGCAAAAACTACAAATGAAATTGGTTCAGAAGGTTTGGGACAGGATGCTGACAGGATATGATGTTCATCTGAGTCCAAATTTTGAAGGTAAGCCACTTCTAGCTACTTGAGATCTATGTATTAAGTTGAATAGAGCTGGGACACAGCAAACCAGTCCTACCAGGTAAGCTGACCAGTGGCGTACCTCCAGGCTCTACACTTGTCTCTCCAGATCCCACCTTCCTGACCTGCAGCGGAGCACCGCTGGGATGCCAATTCTCAGGCCTTTTGCTCTGACCCTGGAGTTTCTCCCACTTCTCTGGCTTCAATGTGCAAGAGGCCTTCTGCCCTCTCTACACTCTCTTATGAGGGTACCACAGCTGAGGCGCATTCCCTAGTGTGACTGGAGGAGCACTACCCACAGAAATAGGTGTGCGGACCATAGGGTCCTATGCTTCTCAAGCTAGAATTTTCTGTACTGTCATGCTCTAGGGGGAGGGCACTTGAACACACATTCTTTGCACCCTGGGCACTCACCGTACTCAGTTTGTTAAAAACCGAGCACATGATCTTTATCCAGTCTGCTTTGCCTGCCCAGGCCCCAGGTGCTTGTCCCTCATCCCTAAGCCTTCAACTCTCACCAAGTTTTATTGGCTCTACCTCCAGACAACATCTTATTTCTCCATTGATCATGGGCCCCCAAGATCAGGCCTTGGGAATCTTGCTGAATTACTGTAGCGACTTCCCAATCTCTGGTCTCCCTAATGCCAGTGTCAGTCCCTCCTGTCTATTCAGCACACCACAATCAGCATGATCTTTATAAATCTAGCCTGATTACTGCAGGAAGTTTTGATGGCTTTATTTAACTTTCACATAAAATCCAAACTCTTTGGCCTAGCATTCAGATCTTGAGAGCATAGATGAGAAATCACAAGGAAACTGAAGCACAAACTCCCGGGAAGCCCACAAGTCAGTTTCCTCCTATATTCCCTCCTAGCCTTCCCCTTGGAAAGGGCAACTAGCCTGGACCACACAGCTTTAAGGGACAGTAAAACATATTCTGTGTCCACAGAACAGGAGTGATGTTCTCTGGCCCAGGGGATACCCAGGAAACCTAAACCAATGGCCGACAAAAGAAAGGGTACATTCAATAGAGGTTCTATAGGAGGTTGAACTAGATACCAATTCTAAAGAATTAATGAATGCTAAGGGTTCACATTTATGCAAACAGATAGAGTTCTTTTGAATACTCATTGCCTCAACCCTAAAGAACACACAGCTGTGAGGATTTGGTACCTGAAGGTAGACAGCTAGGGCCACTATGTTTGGCATGGGAGCCACCTTGAAAGCCAAGATCATTGCGATAGGCCCTGAACTTTGGAGGTGGGTCACTTGATTGATTTCTCTCGGCTCCATTGCCCCCTGCGGAGTGTGAGGGGATAAGCCATAGTGCACAGGTTCCAAGGTGAGTGTGCATCTGGGGACTGGGAAGCTGGAGTGGAGAGGGCAGAAGGCAGGCTCTTTCAATAATTTTACCCTATAAAGACAGCAGTGCCTCGTTTAGGTGGATTCCCTAGGGAAGAGGTCAAAACTCTTGAGTAAGAGAGGCTGGGTATATGGGACTTCAGGTGTTAGACCACAGCCACCTCCCCCCCCTTGCAGAATACCAACGTTTGGATCAATTGGGCCAAACACTGCTGGGTGTCAAGGGGGTAGCTACCTCATTTCTTTCCTTGTTCTCTTGCATCTTTTTTTTTTTTTTAAAGATTTTATTTATTTATCTGAGAGAGAGAATGGGAGACAGAGAGCATGAGAGGGAAGAGGGTCAGAGGGATAAGCAGACCCCCTTGCTGAGCAGGGAGCCCGATGTGGGACTCGATCCCGGGACTCCAGGATCATGACCTGAGCCGAAGGCAGTCGCCTAACCAACTGAGCCACCCAGGCGCCCTTTGTTCTCTTGCATCTTAGCAAAAGCTAACCAGTGAACATTTAGGTACCATGCACATTCTTCCTCTGTTTTTTTTTTTTTAAGATTTTATTTATTTGAGAAAGAGAGCACACAAGTGGGGGGAGGGGCGGGGGAGAGGGAGAAGCAGACTCCCCACTGAACAGGGAGATGTGGGGCTCGATCCCAGGACCCTGAAATCATGACCCGAGCCGAAGGCAGATGCTTAACCACCTGAGCCACCCAGGCGCCCCTCTTCCTCTGTTTTAAGGCAAGGTAGCTGTATCTCAGCAGGCATCCAGGGCCAAGGTGAGGGAGGGAGACAAGGGCCAACCTCTGGGGATTGCCAGGTGTGGATAGTCTGCATTATCTCTGAGACACCGCACCACCATCTTTCGAACAGACTCTGATCTGTTTACAACCCGATGCCTAAGTGGCATTAGGGGTTGGGGGTGGGTGGTGGGTTGCATTAAGCTTTCTCGGCATGCTGACCTGGGGCATGGGAGAAAAGCTGGGTCCTTCGATCGATTTGGTCAAACAGTAAATGAAGGGGAATGTGCAAGAACAACGCAGGACCTTCTTTAGACAGAAGGGGGCACTGCAGGCTCCAGGTCTAGGGTTGTACGTGTATGTGGGGAGTGGGGTGGCCAGTAGATGGGGCAGCTGCAGTCTGAATGGAGTGGGCGGCAGGGATGGAGGAAGCAGAGAACAAAGCATAATACTGTGGCACAAGGTGTTCCTCCTAAGGAAACAGCCTCCCCAACCTGGTCAGCAACATTAGCGTGCTCTAGGGAGAGAGCTCAGCCCAGGGGAGCAGGAGAAGAGGAAGGTGAGCGCCTGCCAGTGGCCTGTAAGTACCAACTAGGTGAGGTTAAAGTTGCTGAGGGGACCGTTTCACTGGGAGAAAAGCGGGCCTGGGCAGAGATTTACAACTTGATTCTGGAAGAGAGTGAGACTCTCGGAATCAAGGAGTGAACACACTAGATTACATTTTGAATTGCATGTAATCCAAGGAGGAAAGATACAGCAGGAGAATGAGAGCTGACACTGGACAGAGATGAGTAGGGAAGCCAGGAGAGAAAGGAAGAGGGATGAGGGTAAGAAGAATAGTGAGGAGAAGAAGGAAAATACCCAGAAATAAGTAGTGGTTGATGTGTCAGCAGCCCTTAAAACCCATTCAAACCATCACCTGCTTCAAAGGCAGGTTGAGCCCAAGCCTGTCCCCAAGCCTGTCCCCATGTGTGTGAGGTCATCTGTGGCAAGCAGGATCCAGGCAGTGGCACCTACCCCATGAGAGTCACCTGCCCCCACACCTATTCCTCTTTTCAAGCCAGGCTTCAAGGAAATTAGGCTAAGGGCTTCAGTGTTTAGGGACCCCTAGATCTCCCTATGAGACCTCCCAATAGACTCTGAGTCAAATCTCTCTTCATGTCTGAGTTGGAGTAGAGTTTCAGGGATTAATCCACTTTTCTTCCCCCACAAGTTCACAAACGGAGGTCTTAGTGACTGTGACCTGTTTAGTTTTAAATAGGAAGCTTTATTACTTCCTTGAGAAGGAAGGGGCAGTGAGAAGAGGAGAAGGAGCAGGAACCTGGGAAAGCTAACAAAGCTGCTTCCCTCTGAGCAAGAGACTGGGAGCCACACTGTTGTGAAGAGCAGCTCCCTGAGGGCTTCAGCCAGCCCAGCACCTGGCCTGACATAGGCTCTGCCATATTGTGAAATGAAGGAATGAGTGAGCCATTTTTGTCACTCCTTTGTTCATCTCTTCTTGGAGCACTAGAACTGTGATAGATACTAAGGAGGGAGAGAAGTTGGAACAGTGAAGTTCCAAAGGGGCAGGGAAGTGGTTACTCCTGCCACTTTTCTTGCCTTCCTGAGCTCATCAGGGAGGACAGTAAAGGGATATGGGGCTGAGGCCATCACTCCAAAGATGAGTTTTAGGTACTTTATCTGGAGGCTTCTTGTCTTGGTTCTGGCTACTATGAGAAATACTGTAGACTCGGTGGCAATGACAAGACATTTCTTTCTTATACTTCTGGAGTTTGAGACATCCAAGGTCAAGGTGCTGGCTAATTCGGTTCCTGTCTTGCAGACGACTGTCTTCTTGCTCTGTGATCACGTGATGGAGAGAGAGAGAGCATTCTCAGGTTTCTTTCTCTTCTTCTAAGGGTACTAAGCCCATCATGGGGAGCCCAGCCTTATGGCCACAGTTAGGCCTGATTATCTCCTACAGGCCCCACCTTCAAATACCATCCTATTGGGGGTAGGCCTTCAACATAGGAATTTTGGAGGGCACACAAATATATAGTCCATAACACTTCTATTTCAATGATCCTTTTAAAGATGTGGAGATCCTTCAGCTAAGTTCTCATACTGATCACTGCTAGCACATAAGGTGGCCTTTTTGGGCAGATAAAGTAGAAAAAGTTTTCCTTCCTCTGTGCTGCAGCTCTGTGCCAGGGCACATAGGTTGGTGAGGGGAAAGTGGACTGCCTTTCAGCTGGGTGCCCTTGGGCAAGGCTCTGTGCTGGCCCTTTAGGTCCCCAAGATTCCACCAGAAGGGATGCGTGGAATCATCAATAGAATTGCCTGCATGGCACTGAAGAGTCTAGAATGAGATGTACAACCCTGAGATTGGTGGGGGGCCCTGGCTGCCTGGTGCTGTTCCAGTTCACTAACTGCACAATACTACTTCCATCCTCCAAAGTCATGTGGGGGGGCTGAAAGGCTATAATAGAAATCTCCATCTATAGAAATCCCTGTCACTACATAGCACTTTGCTGGGGCTTGTTCATAATAGCCTTAAATGCTGGCGTCTGGGGTGCATCTTAACTCAGAGGCCCATTTACTTCTCCATTGTCATCCAGATAATTATTTCCAGCAGCACTTTGCTTTCAGAAGCACTAGGCTTGGAGTAACATGTTTATCTCTTTGCTGCTCAGCTTCTGGGCCATCAGCCTGCAGTGAAGCCAGCAGGCTGAATCACAATGGTCATGCCTATTTCCATAGCAACAGTGTGATGTAATGCATAGAGGATAATGTGGCTTTGCTATAGAGCTAGTTATAGACAGCTTTCAGCCAATAGAGAATAAAAATTTGTTCATGCACAGCGCCTTACGGTTCACAATATGCTTTTAAATCCATGATCATATTTGAATCCTGCCAGTGGAAATAGGGACCTGAAAAAAAGCTCCAGGAGGAAGAAACATACTCAGACATAGGCTTCCACATCCAGTTACCTTTGCACATTAAAATAACAGACAGGTATTCTCATTCACTCACACAAACATACTCACATGCTTATACGTTCATTCATGCACACTTGTACATGCTCTTACATTTTCACATTAACATGCTCACACATTTCTCACCTATGAACATGCTAGTACATTTACACACAGACTCATACACTTGCATTCACTCACACATGAACATGCTCACACACATGGACAGACTTGTATATTCACTGAAACAAATGTGGTCACACACGTCTATACTCACAAATCACATATGAACAAGTTCATATATTCACACACATACTTACATGTATAAGCATGTTAACTCAGTCACACATGAAAACATGACACAAGCAGTGACATAACACACAGTCGCTTGCACACAAACATGCTCCCACACACTCATGCTCAGACATTCACTCACGTACACGAACACGCTGATACATTCTTGAAATACAAACACATAAAATTACATATTCATTCACACTTGCATGTGGACAAAGTCACACAAACAGACTCATAATCACTCCCCCACGGACATACTCATGCATTCAATCACACTTATGAGCACATTCCCACATTCACTCACACATAGATACACTCATTACAATCACAGGATACCCTCACACATGTATTCAAACAATATTTTCACTGACCTGCACATGTTCAAACACACAAACTTGTTCCTACATTCACTCACATGAACATGTTTATATATTCACATGTGCATGCAGTCATATCTTTACTCACATACATGAACCTAAATCAGCATGCACATTAAGACATTTTATTTATTTTTATTTTATTTTTTAAATATTTTATTAATTTATTTGACAGAGAGACAGCACAAGTAGGGGGAGCAACAGGCAGAGGGAGAGGGAGAAGCAGGCTCAACACTGAGCGGGGAGCCCTATGCGGGACTTGATCCCAGGACCCCGGGATCATGACCTGAGCCGAAGGCAGACACTTAACTGACTGAGCCACCCAGACACCCCACATTAACACATTTTAATACAATCACACATATAGTTACGTTTGCTTACATGTGTACCCATGTTTACACATTTGTTTAGTGATCATATTCACATTATATCATCATCATTCAAAAACCTCATGAATTTACTATACAAAGGAAAATGTTCACATAAATGTACACACATTCATTCACACACAATGTTCAGACATTCATGCACACACTAAGGCATTAACATGATCACAGATATATTCATACATTCACTCACATGAACTTGCTCAAAAATTAACTCTCACATATAGACACTAACACACACACACTTACAACTTCACTTAAAATTGTACATTGTCATGCTCACATACATGAACTTGCTTATAATTTCAATTGCACACAGGCAAAATACTGTGTTAACACTCACACATACCAACTTGTTCATGTATTAACTCACACATGAACATGCTCACATTCATGCACATGCTCACCAGTTCACGCATAGACATGAATGAACACAAGAATTCATTCATACACAAACACAAACTTTCACACTTGCATATCGGCATGCTCAAAACACAAACATGCTCACACTTTCATTTACATATGTTCATGCTCATGCACATGAGCATGTTCAGACATTCACTCATATAAACATAAACATTAATATTTCTAGATACACAAACATGGTCACACAGTACCTCACAACAGCACACTGCCATTTTCACTCACATTCACACATACACACATTCTCATATACTTACTCACACATGGACACAATTATACACACGTACTCCCAACATTCACCCACACTCACACAGGTGGACATGATCACATGCACTCACACAATTACACATGCATGAATAAGTTTACAGTTCACATAGTTGACATGCTCATAAACACACATGCACATGCATTAACACATTCACTTACCCCCAACACACACTCACACATATGAACATGAGCACACATTCCCATACAGCAGGATCATATTCACTCACACAAGCATATAAAAACCTACATACACTCACACACTCACATTCACTCACACTTACACATGAACACACAGTATTACTTCCACACAAATGAGCGTACATTAAGTCACACACAAACATGCTCACATTCACTCACACAAAAGAACATACATGGGGCACCTGGGTAGCTCAGTTGGTTAAGCGTCTGCCTTCGGCTCAGGTCATGATCCCAGGGTACTGGGATCAAGCCCCGTGTCAGGCTCCCTGCTCAGCAGGGTTCCTGCTTCTCCCTCTCCTCCCCGCTCACGATCTCTGTCATTATCTCTGTCTGTCTCTCTCTCTCAAATAAATAAATAAAATCTTTAAAAACAACAAAAAACACAAACAAAAAAAGAATATACACATTAACATGTCTCCCACAAACACATTTTCATATTCATTAACTCACATACATAGGCTCCTAGAGTCATTCAAACTTGCATTTCAATAATATGCACACATAGCTACATCTTCATGCATTTACTCAGACATAAGTATCTTCTCACATTCACTCAAACACAAATACATAACACAAATACAAAGCCCACATTCACTCATACTCACATATGAATACACACATATGCTTACACATTCAACACATGAGCACACTCAAATGTACATACTCACAATCACTTGCACACAAACATAAACATATTCACATATACACATAATGAAGCTGCTCAGATACATGTACACTCATTAACACCTTCATGTACATGGACATGATCAACATTTACACACATATTTTCACATACACCCACTTATACACTCACAGAAATATATGCAGACATTAACTAGCTCACGTGAATGAACATGGTTACATATTCACTCACAGATAAGCATGCTAACATCATACAGTCTCTCACAAATTAACTCATATGCATGAACACACAGAAACACAAAGTCACATTAACACACATAAACAGGCTCACTCACACACAGATGTGCTCACACATATCCACACAATTACACAGTTGCTCACGTGAACATACTAACAGATTTACTCCTCTTCATAGACACACTTACATACACTGACACACATACATTCATTCAAACACACATATACTCAAATTAACATGTTTATACATTCACTTACCCAGATATGCCTCATGTATCGTATATCACTCACACAATTACTGATATACATGAGCATACTCATCCTTAAGATGTTCACACACTCACATGCACAGATGTTCAATTACACAGACACAAACGTGGTCACAAAGTCCTCACATAGACACCCTCACATATAGGCATTTGCACACATTCACACACTCACGTATACAAACATGGTCACAATTCACTCATATTCACAAGTATATTCATCACAAACACACTCAAAAAATTCCCTAACATTAAAACATATTCACTGACTCACACAAACATGTTCACAGATGTACTTGCATAGACACACTCATACAGTTATGCTCACACATTCATTCACTCACAAAAATGTTCACATTCACTCACACATGGACATGCTTACAAATTCACATACAGATACTCATGCTCACAAGCATACACTCACGTACACTTGCACATGCATCTTAACATGCTCACATTCATTTGAATACACGTTTGCTCACACTCATCACAGAGCTTACGCATTTACTCACACAGATACACTCACATGCATATTCTCATATATTCCTCACAAAAATACACTCACACATTAACAAGCTCACACAAATGAACACAGTGATACATTCATTCACACAGGCATGCTTACACATGCATTCATTCATACAGAACTTGCTCACACAATCACTCACAGACACACTCTTATACGCTCACAGTTATGTACTCACACATTTCCTCACACATGTTAACACAACAGTATCATACTCATATATTCTCACAAATGACTGTGCACATACCGCGAAGTTCACACACTTACTGACACACATAGATATGCTAACAATGCTCATAAGCCCAGGTTTGCAATTAACTCCCAGAAATATACTCAAATGTTAACATGTTCATGTAAACACATTTACACATTTACTCACACACATGAATATGCTAACATTCATGCACATGCTTACAAAATACTTATACATATGAACAGTCCCACTCAAACACATAAACTCATACTTGATTACATTTCCACATTTACTCCCACACACATATGCTTATATGCATGCACATAGTCATATTCTCTTGCACAAACATGTTCACACACTCATTCACTCACCAAAACTTGCTCACACATTCACTCAATTGAACGTATTCACAAATTCACTCACAGTCACATTCACAGATGCTTGCATACACTCACTTACACATGCACATGAACACACTCACAAATAGGAATGTGCCCACACATTTATTGACACACATACATGATCACACTCACCAGGAAGCTCACATGGTCACTCACACATGTACACGAAGATGCTCACAAATTCATTGATTCAAATATACTAATGCTTTAAAAATACCATACAAATAAACATACTTATAAATTCATTCACACACACAAATACACAAGTATCCATTCACATGGTCACCTATTCACTCATACTCATGAACGTGCACATTTACCTATTCACACAAATATACTCCTATTAACACACTCCTATTTGAACAGGCTTACACATTCACTCTCCAGTGTGGACATTGTTATATAAAGGAGCCAAAGTTGGCCTCTGTTTATTGGCCCTATGTCGATTATTTTTTCATAGTAGGTTAGAACCCATGAACTCAAAAGCCGGCCAGCACCTAACTCAAATTTTTACACATTAAAGTGTTTTAAGTAGATCCCAAATAAGTAGATGTTTAGCCATTTAGAGCTTGCCTGCTTTGCATACTATGCAAAACTGCACCCAACGTCTTCTAGCCATGGATAAGATAAACCCTGGAGCTATAAAAGAAGTCAAGCCAGTGCTGCCTTTCAGCAGTCTCTGACCCTGAGACCCCTTGTTGTATTGCTAAGTGGCATTGTGTAGACACAGAAGTCCCTACTCTGATCTTGGTCTTTTCTGGGAGTTCCCTTGCCTTTCTCTCCTTTTTAGGGGTGGCTCCCACCTGGTAGCCTCTGGAAGGTTTCCTGTCACGAGAGACTTCCCCTGCATGCACATCTGTGAAAGCTTCCTCCAAAAAAAGGTCATCTTTTGCTACTGCCACCTTTTGGTCGTATCTTTTTCTGCGATCAGCCTCCAAATCCCTAGTACTTGCTACCAGTGGTGGTAAGGATAGGGGAGGACTTGGGTGATAATTAGGAAATCAGTATAGGGTCCAGTGGGACAATCGGTTGGCAAAATTATCCTGGACTGCCTTCCCTTAAGTAGTTGAGACTCAAACTTTGGAATGCCTCCATGTCAGTCTGGCATGGCACTTTTCTTTGCTGTATTGTTCTTATATTTTTCTGTGGTCTCTCCTTGTGTGTGTGGTTTTCCTTGAGCCTGACCAAGCAGTGGCACCAGCATTTGAGCCAACCTCTGTCACTGCAACTGACTTTTGGGGTTGGAGGCACTGAGTTCCCTAAGGAACTGCCCACCTGGGCCCCTCCGTAGGCAGGCACTGGACACTGTAAGACCTGTGGGCCTGAAGAGGAACAGGAGAGGTGTGTATGCCTCTAGACTGAGAGTGGCCTCCCTCTGACCCCATAACAGACTTCAGCAGGAGGAGCTCCCTGCCACTGGGCTGGTGATTTGGGGGAACTCTGAGATGACAGGACATCCTTGTCCCTGGGGACCATTTTGGCAGATAAATGAATCAATAAGTCAGAGATGTTAGGCTGAGGCTGGTCTCTTCGGACACCTTTGTAAACAGCTAGCCTGCCTCTGCTGCCGTCTCATTCAGATCTGTTGCTGATGGTATCATTCTAGTCACTCACCTGAAGGATATGGAGACCTCATTCCTGGGCTGAGCCAGCTAAAGCATCACTTAAAATGACTGAATGCAAGGAAGTTTATATTCCAGCCCATCCTAGGGCTCCAAAGGAGGTGGCTGTCCTACTAAACAAGGTTCCAAACCATGAGGCACGTGTTGGGCTCTGCTCACGGTTGCTTTTCCCCAGACCACCACCTGGAGAGGAGGTTGGAGTTTTAATTCCCTGGCAGGTCGAGACAGATGGGAGGACCCTGGGAAAGAGGACTGGTGTCCTCTACAAGAACAGACAGCACGATAGCATCGTGGTAGTGATGAAGATTATTTACCCTCTGCTTTGCCACTAACATGAAGGTCATAAAAACAGAAAAGACGAAAGGGGAGGGCGAAAAAGGGGAGGTCAGTTCTAAATCAGAGGAGGGAGTACATCCTCTCATTTATCCTGAGACCCAGGCTCTCCTTAAGGACCTAGCTCAAGGACCAAATGACAAAAGGGCTGTCTGGCTATATAGAACTTATCTGGTGGGAAGTGAGCCCCACCTAGTAGGGGCTGAAATTAAACAATTGACCACCATAATATGGAATGGAAAAATGGTGTCTCTACTCAAAGATCCCAGACAATTAGTGCAGAAGGGGGGAATGACCCCAGAGGAGGCTTTGGACTCCAATATATAATGTTTTCTCTTGAGAGTTTGCCCAGGGTCGTTATGAGGCCTAAATCCCCTATGGATCTGTATTTCTTGGAATGCTGCCCACCCTATGTTAGGCCTCATAACGACCCTGGCCAAACTCTCAAAGGAAAATGCTAGGCTCCGTCAGCTAGGGATGTTAAAATGAGCTTATCGGGCAATATATGGCCTGCAGCCTGGTGACTGGCAAGTGTGAGGAAGCTGAATTGAGTCCTGAGTCCACCTAGTTGTTTCTCAGGGGCAGGGGAGCTCCTAAGATGTGTAAGTTCTCTTTATGGGCAGTGGTGGTTAATGCTAAGACAATTCAAGAAGACATAGTTGCCCTGGGTTTAACAGAAACTTATAAAAGACAAATTCACAATCAAGCGCTGCCTGTTAATTCTACAAACAATACCCTACCTGGCCTAAGTCAAAATTACTATCAACAGCGAGACTGCCCCCTTCCTGGGCCAAACAAACCACTTACAGCTAGGTCCCTCTTAAGTGTGGACCCTGAGATGAACAAGAGAGGTTGTATTGGATGCTAAGGGACAAGGGGAGTCCCAAATTAGATGATCTCTGATAAATTCATGGAACAATTACAACATTTATGAGCATTAGATTACAATCTAGGCAGCCTTTTCCTTCAGAGATAGTCCTGCCTTCCCTGCCTACCCTGGTCTCTGCTAGTGGCACATCAAGGTCTAGTGGTGTGAGAGCAGGTCCCTTCCAGGAGACAGTCACCTTTTTATCACATTAACTATAGTTTGGGCTCCAAAATATTAACAACCCTGGCTGGCTCTGATGGACACAGGTGCCTAAATCTCCTAATCCCAGGAAGCACTCAGACTTTAAAGGGATCTCACCAGGAGATGACTGGCTTGAGAGGATTAACTAAAGGGTTAACTATTTGCTCAACTATTAAAATTGGCCCAGTTTTGCTAAAAATTGCTTCTTACCTGGTTGTTCTCCCCGAGACTATCTCTTTTCCCATGATTGGAATGGACTTCTTCAGTGAGCAGGCCACCTCATGAGACAAGTCTAAGGCTTCCATGCTACTTCTGGGCACTGGCCAGTGGGAAGCATTTAAGCTTCCCCTCCCCGTGCATGAGGTTACTATGCCACAGTACTGGCTAAGGCAAAGCACTGAAGGATTATGGTTTGTCACAGCTGACTTAGCTCCCCTATGTGGCCTGCACTTAAAGCCACTACTAATGAAGGGAGGCTATCTATAAAATGAGTACCACAAGGCTATTCCCTGTATTAGAGTAGCTCTACCACATCATCTTAATGAATGACATTCCAAATAACGCTGGTAGGTTTTCCAGAATAATAGATTGGGCTAACAGGTCTTATTCATTAAAAGTCTCCTAGGAGAGTAAACAATGGTTTGTTTTCACCTTGAAGATCAACAGTGTACCTTTTCCCAGTTGTCTGTGGGGTACATCAGTAGCCCTGTGATTACATATAAAATTTGCAGATAGAACCTAGATGTCTGCCATGCACACCCCCAACCCCCAGAACTCAGCTTTGGCATTATATCAGTGACATCCTCCTCACTGGACCTGGCCAAGCCTGTCTCAGAGGCTTTCCCAACCATGAGTGTACATCTCACTGAGAGGGGATGAGCAGTTGCCCCCCATAAGGTACAAGCCTCCCCTAAGTCCGTTAAATTTCTGGGCTACATTTGAAACTCAGAGGGGTAAACTCGTCCCAATCCGCCAAAAGAGGAGCTCATAGGGCTCCAACTTCCTACATTGGTGAAGGAGGCCCAACATTTTGTAAGAATGTTTCGTAAGAATGTTTGGATTCTGGTGCCAAATATTTGCTGGCCCCCATCTCCTGAGTCATCCATAAGTCTTCCACTTCTCAGGGCAGACCTGATTAAGAGCAGGCACTAGATAAATTAAAGGAGGCTATCACTTCAGCTCTCGCACTAGTGCTCTGAGAACAGAACTTGGAATCAGAAGGTTCAGCCACCCTAAAGTTCACTTCTGGGAACCCCTGGACCAAATGGACAGATAAATGCCTTACCCGGGGACTTTTGGTATAAGTGACTCTCAGACTCAGGCCAAAGGTTTTGTCACTAGAGTGGCAAATACTGGAAGGGTACTGAGCCTTTATTGAAACTGAAGCCTTTATTGGAGCAGAGCGCCAGCTATCTTATGGACTGAGATTCCTATTATGCCCTTGTGTTGGGGGGCCTGGAGCTGGTGTATTCAATTAAGAATATGCAGATTATGAGCTGCTGAACAAGGAGGTGCAAGCCACCCATATGGGGTTGTCAAGTACCTCTCTCAGCGTCTGAGTTCCCACTTCAGGAAAGTGAAAACCCAAAGGTTGTTTTGATTGAAGGTGCAGTTTAAATACACTCTCACGAAGGAGGAAGGAAGTCAAGTTGTAAGATTTATTACTTACAGATCCCAGAAATGAGGCAAGGGTGGGGTGGGGAGCACAACTAACCAGGGGAGGGCGGTCCTCCATCCCAGGTCAAGATCAAGCAGAAGGTAGAGAGCAGAATATCTAGCACCTTGTAAGGTGGTTGGGACAGAGGTCACTACTTTTTGCAGGCTCAACTCTAAGTGGTTATTTTAAAAGGTGCCTTGGGAAAAGCAAAGCAGGAACTTGTGGTGGGAACCCTAAACTCTGGTCCTTATCTAAATGTCAATTCTGGGTGTGAGCAGGATTGTTATACTATAAAATGCCCAGACAGCAACTCAAAATAGTTGTTTTCTCATCACAGCCCTGGATAATAGAAAAAGCTCCCAGTAAATTTGGATCAGCAAAGGAGGCCTCTTTTTTAACATGGAAATAGTATCTACTGGATTGAGCTAAACCCAGCCCTACTAGAGTGTCACAGCTCCATGAAAAAACAAAACAAAACAAAAACACATACCTTTCTACTGAAGTTAATTTGCCAAAACTTTCAGGCCTTCTGTTGGTTTACCCATGCAAGGCACCAACCTCTGCTAATGTTATTGAGGGGTTAACAAAACAGGTTTTACAGCCTTTGGGATTGCCACGAGTTACATAGTCAGACTTCAAGTCCGTTTTGCTGCAAAGCAAGCACAACAATGGGCTTAACAAAATAACGTTTTGAGGTTTTTCACCTACGCTCTCATCCTACAGCATCAGGTATCCCATAAAGACTTTTAAATCAAGGGCTATTGAGAGAACTTGAGAACCTGAAGTGCTCAAAAATACTGCTCATAGTCCTAATTATATTCAGTTCATGTTCCTGTGACGTAACTACACCATATTTAAAATCACAGCAATTGGTGAGACCACCAACAGAGATATTTCTATCTGATGATGTACACCCACACCAGACACAACCCAATTACAAGTTCTCACAGATAGGGGAGCCCTGGTGTTACCATCCACAGATAAGAAACATTCATCTGGTACTTTCGCCTTTCCTTTCTCCCTCAGACAAAACCCAAAACTTAGCCATTTCCTTGATCCTGATGAGGACTTGACATGGACCAATGACTCTGGAAACATCTTCAGCCTGTGTTCAGTCATAACCCAGCATAAACCAAGCAGGCCACCCATCACTCTCTGGATAGAGAGGTGCCTTCTTCTGCCACCCCCATCCTTTGCTCCACTGAAGACACTGTGGAACCCAGGAGGCAGAACTAAAATTCTCCCAGACTAAGTAGCACCATTTGACCAATACTCAGAGGATAATCAGGTCCCCTACTGCTGGCCATAGATGACTTTTGACTTTAAGCCCTACCCTGTTACTGTGCCCCTTCCTTACCTGAGAAGTTTCTACCCTTACCAGTGTTGATTGTATGTCGTTCACCCAGGCCCTGGTGATCTACACACTTCTGTTGACAAGGTCTGTCTGGAAACAACATTCCACAGATACACCACAGGGAGACACACCACACAGGTCAGATTGGGGACAATAGGAACCATGCTGTTGGCTATTCAGGTTAGTCAATCACACTGACATGACCACAGACACCAACACTGAGGCTAGCACTCCTTTTCCTGTCTCTACCTATTGTTACTAGCAACACCCATTCTGGCTAAGCTGGACTCTCACTGCTTATAAACCCCGTAGGCCTACTTTTACTTCAAATTGGGTAAGACCCACTGTTAGTAACTAGTGCCATCAAACAAATAGAGCAATGGGCCACTACCTATCAAGTCTCACTTAAGGACCGCCCAGAGGTAATATGCACCCAGTATTACAACCAGGATGCTTGTTATTGTTGCAGTCAGATTAAAAACGCTGTCATCCAGAGCCAATACCAACAAACTGTAGGGTTACAAAGATAAAATTATAAATCTTAACTAACCCTTGGTATAACAACATATGTAAACCCTGCCAAAAATATATGCCTTCACAATTTTTTATCTCTTTTCCTATTAATTACAATGCCCTCTCTCTCTCTCTCTCTCTCTCTCTCTCACTCACTCTCTCTTGCTCTTGCTTTCTCTCCAGTACAAGCCCCACTTACTGAGGCAGAAAAAATTGCACTAACCAGGTGTCCAGGGTCACTTTACCATGGATCTCCTCCCTGGTTGGTAATCAGTATATACAAAGAAGGGAATGTATACAACATAATATTACCTGGGACAAGGCATGCCTAAAATGTCAGGGGCTACAACCACATTGGGAGTTCTTCCTTAACCTAACCTCACAACACCAACGTCAAGATTGGCATTACACTCAGCGAGAGCAGGCTCTTCAACAATTACAAGGCTGACTGCCTGCAGTAAACAGTCATAGCTTCGGGTTGTTACAGCAGAAACAGTTCTTATGAAAAACATATTTGATCCCTTGTAGAAATCTAATCACTCTCTACATGGCAGTTTCTCCATCCAAATTGACAGCTACCTGTTTACAACCATTACAAAATTTGCTAGGCCTACCAAGACCATCATTAGTAAGGACTTGGGGAAATATTTAAGGGAGACCGCCACCCAATGTTACTCTTCTGGGGGATCTTTTAAAAACATACACACCACGACTTGTGGGAGAAAATAATGAGAAGCCCAGCAGCAAAGCTAACCTGGGAGGAAAGCTATTGGTATAGTCCCATGACCACCTCACAGGAGGCCACTTTGAGGCTATTAAAGCTATACAAATAGCTGTCCAAGAAAAAGTTCCACTAGAATGGAAGCAGTGGAGCATGTGGTAATCTCCCACTGAAACACAGCAACACTGTGATAAATAGGGACAGAATTGGGCCAGATATACAACACAGTGGATGTCTATTTTGAAATAATTTGGCCCACCTGTGAGGATCCTGTATGTGCATACTCCACAGTTCAGGATCCAATTTAGTGCATTCCTAAATTAATGACTTTTTCCAAACTGCCAAGAGCACCTGCTAAGTTTATTCAGTGCCCATGGGAACACACCAGTGCTAATTGTTATTGGCAGTTGGCAGGAAACTCAAGCAAAAATTACGCCAATCTGAACAAGGAGGAACATACAGTTGCTCACCAGACCAAACCTGCATATTCCCTTAGTCACAGCAATACATAAAGATGGCAAATTGAACCATATTCTGGGCTTAGTTATGCCAATCTGATTTTAGTACACATAGCATATACCTCTCTCTGGCCAAGCTCCACCGTAAACCTCATTTGTCAAAATGAACCTATTCCCCTAACCATCCGTATCCCACAATAATATCTAAAGGCTAATCTCACACGAGTATGCGGGCACTGGTGGGCTGAGTCCATACCATTTTATCTGACCCAGGTGCTGAATGTAAGGCGGATAGAATGCAAGCTTTTTTGTATCATTATGTGCTTCTCTTAATACCACCTGCAATTGCACCAAGCCAAACAAAATCACCTTTATAGGAACAGAAGGCAGTAGAGGAAGCCTGGTGGGCTTGTAAGAGAATCAAATGGCTTCCCCTTGTCCGACCCTGGAGAATGTTTCCTGTACTTGGGTTTGGCCCCAAATTCTAGAGTTTTACTTAACAGCTGAACCCTCCAAATACTCCCCCCTCCACAAATCATGCTAGACAAAACTCTCCAATGCCACAGATGTTTCATGGGCATGTACTCACTCTCACATCCACTCACTCACAAAACATGCTCACATTTATTCACACATGCTCACATGAGCATCCTCACACTTACATATACACGTTAACACACTCACACAGGAACATGCTCACACATTCACTCATATACACTCACAGGCACACCCTCTGACATTCCTCACACAGATACACTCACATATCGACAAGCTCACACCAATGACCCTACTGATACATTAACTTACACACAGAAACTTGCTAACATCCATGCACGTGATCATAAATTCACTCATAAACATGAACACACAAGCATTTACTAAACTACACAAATATACTCACATTAACAAACTCCTGTGGATTGGCAGGCATGTTCACACACACGGAGATATTCAGATATTCACTGACTCACACCAGCCTGCCCACATTCATAGACACATATATTCACACTCATGCTCACAAATTCATGGAGACATGAATATACTCAAACTTGAATGTTCACATATATAATAGTGCTTAATCATTCACTTGCTAAATATCCTATTCACACATTCTATCACACCCATCAGTGCACTCACATATTCTCTCACACATCTGACCATACCTAAACATGGTCACACACTCACATACTCATTCATTTACTCACACAAACATGCTTATAAATTCATTCACACACATAGGTACCCTCAAATTATTTGCATATCCGTATATCCCCAGTAAAACTTGCACAATAACATGCTCTCGTGTATAAATACATTCACTATTCATTGATACACATATATGCTCACATACACAAACTGACTCAAACATGCTCGTAAGATACACACATTCACACACACATTTGTAAACTCACTTGTCAATTTATTCACTCATGAACGTGATAGCAATTTTATTCACACACAGCATACTCATAAACCACTCATAAACACTCAAATCCATGTGCTCACACATTCACTCAATCACATTAGCTTGCTCACAAATTCACTGTACTGGCACCCACATATTCACGTATATACACATATTAACCTCACAAACAGAAAAATACCTATTCACTCACATACAAATATACTCTCACATTATCATGTTACTCAAATTTACAATCACCCATTCAATCATACATGAACATCTTTACACATGTACTCACACACAAACATAGTCCATCCCTCATACACTGGAATATGCTCACATATTCATCCACATAATAACATCCTCAATTAAGGACATGCTTGTACATTTATTCACTCTTAACATCATACAGATTTACTCATACACATAGACATATTCACATATACTCACATGTTGATACTCATTAACATACACCTAAGAACTTAATCATGTACAATCATACATATTGGGGTGCTTGGCTGGCTCAGTTGGTAGAACATGCAACTCTTGATCTCAGGGTTGTGAGTTCAGGCCCCACGTTGGGTGTGGAGCCTACTTAAAAAAAACAGACTCTCTCTAAAAATGAATAAAAGATGTGAATAGACATTTAAAAAAGCCATACTCACATATTGACTCACTAGAGAACCTGCTTCCTCACATGAACATGCTTACACATTTACTCATGAAAATGATTATTCTCACATATTAGACACACATTCACTTGCACACAAATTCATTCACGTGGTAAAATATACTCACACATTAATGCTCTCATAGAGGAAATTGGTCATATATTCACTCACAGATATAAACATACTTACTCACAAATGCATACTCAGTGACTCATAAAATAGTATGTTTACACATTTATTCACTCAAACTGGCTCACACATTTAGTCAATTGAACATGATTACAATATCACTCACAGACGAGACACACTCATATATGTCACATGTACACATACATTCCCTCACATGTGCACATAAACACTCAAACACAGGCATGCTCACACATTCACTTGCAAATGAACACACTTCCAAGCACACATTCACACATTTATTCATAGGAATGTATTTTTCCAGTATAAAGCTCACATAGATGAACATACTTGCACGTTCATTCACATACACCAAAATGCCCAAACATATGATCACTCACGCAAACATGTTCACAAATTTATTCCAACATAAAGACACATGAATATATGTTCACATACACACATGCACAGATTCTGTACATATGAACATACTCTGAAATCCCTCACACATGCATATTAACACACTCACAAACAAGAACATTCACACATTCCCTTGCAAGTAAACATTTTCACACTCATCATGAAGCTCACACATTCACATGTACACAGGAACACATACACTCCCAAGCACATGCTCCCGTGTTCTTTCACACACAGATTTACTCACATTAACAACCTCATGCAAAAGAGAATGCTTATACATTAACACACAAATGAACATGCTTACATCTATGTACAAATTCACAAATTTACTCATACATATGAACAGGTACAAACATTTACTTAACCACACAAATATACTCACACTGACAAACTCGTGAACAGGCTTACACATCAGCATCATACATAGGCATGCTTGCATACATGCACCCACACATTTATTCACTGACATGATCATGCTCAGAGGTTTACTCACACTGGTGGGTACACTTATTCACTCTCATGCACATGCTCCCTCATTCACTCAAACAAATATACTCAAAATGACATGGTTACACACATGAAATACACATTTACTCATTCATCCAAATATGCTTATATACACGAATTTACTCAAATATTCATTCACGTGTATCAATGCTGATACATTTATTCATGTGTACGTGCATTCTTGATTTATGTTCACAGACACATATTCACTTACAAACACAAACCTGCTTAAAAATCCACTCACATGGGGCGCCTGGGTGGCTCAGGCGGTTAAGCATCGGACTCCTGATATCAGCTCAGGTCTGGATCTCAGAGTCGTGAGTTCTAGGCCCACATTGGGCCCCATGCTGCACGTGGAGCCTACTTCAAAAAAATTCATTCACATACATAGACACTCACATATAATCACTTGTATATAGTGACTATTAACTCACATAGTCTCACACACATATAATTTCATGCACCCTCCCACTCACAGAGGTGTGCTCAGACATTCACTCACATAAACATGCTCACAAAATCACTCACTTATCAGACAGACTTATTTATACTCACATGTACATATTCACACTTCAACTTACACAAAATCACATGATTACAGGAGCATGCTCATATTCACTTGCACACGAACATACTCATACTCAACAAATGCTCACAAACTCACATGAATACACACATTACCAAGCTTAAAGATGAATCCACATTCACTCACAACATACTTAGAGGTTTACGAACACATAGACAAACATCCACATGCTCACATGTTCTCTCACTCACACAAACGTGCCCACAAATTCATTCCCACACAGGACACACTCATATATGCTCATTCACTCAATCACATTTTCTCTCACACATGCATATGAACACACTCAAAAACAGGGACATACTTATACAATCAATCAGACACTTGGGCATCCTTATCTTAACATGATCACAAACTCACACGATAACACATTCAATCATATGCACAAGTGTTTGTAAAATCATTTGCATATATAGACACTCTTACATGTGAATATTTATACAAATCACATGTCTAGTCTTAAAATCATATTTACATATTCACAGGTACAGACATCCTCATGTTCACTCACACACACTTGTTCTCACCCATGAGCATGTTCACAATTTCACTAAAACAGAAATTAATGTTCATATGCATAGACAAATTCACATATTCACTAACAGACATGCTCAATTTTTGTACACATGTAGGTACACATACATATACTACCACCATCGTGCATATTCACAGATTCATTCATATAGAAAACACACTCATATATCTAACATGAACACATTCCCCTACTTATACATGTTACCACATTCAGAAACAGGGACACACTCACACATTCATTGCCTTACCATGTGCAGTCTCATAAACTCATATTTACAGAGACACAGTCATATACACTCTGTGCTCATGCTCACCCACTCACACAGGCACATTAACACACTCACAAATGGAAATATGTGTACATATTCACTCACACAAGCACACCACACTCACCTTGAACTCATTCACTCACACAAAGATTCACTTACATATTCACATTACATGTACAATGCACTCACATATAAACAAACTCACAAAAAAACATGTGATTAATATTCACTCATTAACACAAGCATGCTAACACTTATGTCCTTGCTCCCAAATTCCATACATGTGAAGACACCCAAACATTTGTTTCAGCACTCAGATATTGTTACATAACACACTCTAAAACATGAAGAAGTTCACAGACTCTCACAAAAGTACATGCTGACATATATGCACATGCTCACACATTCACTCACTCATATTAACATGTTTATGATTTACTCAAAGGAACATACTGGTGAATTACTCACACATGTATATACACTCCTATACATTCACACCCACATGCTCCTAACATCCACTCATTCATACAAATATACTCACACCTTCACTCATTCACATCAACATGCTCACAAATATCCCCAAATATGTAGATGTATCATACATTCTCATACACACTAATAAATGCACTCCATACAAACATGTTCAAACATTCAGTCACTTGAGCATACCCACAAATTCACACAGGGACACAAACATATAAACTCAGATGCTGCCAGTCACACAGACACATACATGTACACATTAATACCCTCATAACCAGGAACATGCTTATAGAGACAGACACAAACATGCTCACATCCACCACAAAGCACAAACATTCACTCACAGAAGAAAATACACTCACGTGTGCTTATGTTCAGATGCTAACATTTCCCTCATACACAAATATATTCACATTAACTACTTTACAGCAGTGACACTTACATAAACATGCTAATACCCATGCACATGGTCACTCACTGACACTTGAACTTGAACACTCACAGACACATACCTCAGCACTCAAATATCATGACACTAACCTACTCTCATATGTTCAAGTGCATATGCAAGTGCAAATATTCCTGCTCATATATATGCACACATTCACTCACACAAATATACTCACACCTCACTCATTCAAATGAGCATTGTCACACATTCACTCACACACCAAACACACTCAGGAGATTTATACACACACACTCACACATTCACTTGTACATGTGAATTATCATTGACGCAAAGAGGAGCATTCTCATATATTCACTTGCACATGATCATAGTCACACTCAACAGGAAACTCACAAATTCAAACACAGAAATACACTTACATTCACTGACACACATATACTCATACATGCCTTTACACAAATACAGTCATATGTGAATAAGATCATACCCCCTAATCCATTTAAACACTCACTACACACAAACATGCTAATATGTGTGTTCATGCTCACAAATTCACTCCTACAAATAAGCACACACAAATATTCGCTTAAACACAGATTCATACACAATAGAACACTTTCACCTACGACTAGGCTCATACACACACTGTCATATTTATGCTCACATGTATACAAATGCTCAAACATGCACTCATAAGAAAAGCTCATTCACTGACTCACACAAGCATGATAAGCATTTCACTCACATACCTACACACACTCAGATGGTTGGTTTGCAATCTCAGGAGCTCTCTGGGTGAAATTTGAAACCAGCCACTGTACAGGGAGGGCAAAATGAGACCAAGGAAGAGGCAGACCACTCCAGGTTGGTAGGTGGCAATTTTAATAAGCAAGGGAACTTACATACAAGGCTTGTCTTGGGTGGTCACAAGACGAGTAGATCTCCACACCTGCCTGCCAGAATCTTAAAAGTTTGTATGGAGTCCTTAATGGGGTTCAGTCACATATGCAGGTCAGATGGTCTCAACAACACATTACTCTCTCAAGGCTGCATCCTTGAAATGGCTCCTAGTGGGTAACAGTGGGCAGAGTGTACATTCCAAGGACGGGAGAGGGTAGAAGGAGCTTCTGATTGCCCAGGTCCAGCTCGCAGGTCAACATGCAGTCATGTCCTCTTGATGATCTCCTTCAATGCTCTGTCCTTCATGACTGGCTCTTACGATTTTATACACCCCCTTCTTTCACATTGTGCCCCAAGTGGTCAGTAAGCGGTTTTCTTAGTATGGGAGTGGCTCATTGGGTGGCTACCTGGTCTCACTGGGGGCAGATGCCATGGCAATAATATAAGCACATGCAAGAGAAAAGACAGATTAAGGTAATGATTCCCAATGAGTAACAAGTTTTCCCACCAAGAGCCCCATGATACAATTTATTAAGTCCCCTAGGCTGAGGATTGGACACCCAAGGCATTCACTTGTGGCCTCATGTAATTTAATAAAGATGATAAGTTAGCAGACTCATTGAGCATGAATATATAACATTCTGTTTGGGTAATGGTACATTCTGTCTTTTTTTTTTTTTTTTGGTACATGTCTCTCCTTGTGAGGCAGTAGTAATGTCTAAGGCCATCCTAAGGAGCTAGAGAGGGGTAACTGCCCAACATTTGGATTGATGGGAGCTAGAGAGGGGTAACATACCCAACATTTGGATTGATTCCTTTCCTGGGCACATGAATGGACCCACTGCAGAAAGGTATTTCCATCATGGCCCACCCCAGGACTGGATACCAGAGCAGCAAAAGTCTAAGGCTGAAAAGACCGATATTTAGTAGAAATTTGTATGGGAAAGTCTTCCCCTCCTATAAGAATTACACTTGTGAACTGACTGATCCTTAGATGTTAATGTGGACACAGCATTAGGAATTTTACCTGGTTGTATATACCACACATGAGTACCATACATGTTGGCCAGGGGAGGCAGCACTGTCAGGCATGAGGAAATGGACTAGGGGTGGTATATGTCAGAGCAGGGCCCCTACCTTTTCCCCTCTTTTAATGGTGTGTGTTCCATCCCAGGTATAGCATACGGGTCTGGCTTGCAGCAAGATAATCGGATCCCAGTGGAGATTGAGTAGTTCCCTCTCACTCAGGGTTGCAAAATAAATCACCCATTTCGGGGGGATACCCCATTGCAAATTCCAGTAGATAATACCTTTCCCAGGTGTGATGGGTTTTGGTATTCTCAGCAGCATTGCCTGTCAATCCATGGTGAAAGTTGGAAGCAATAGCTGTTTTCTGCAACTTGCATACCTTTCTGGTATTGGGTGTCTTGGTAAGAGTCTCCAGTCTGTCATATGGGGCAATCAGCCCTACTGGTCAATCATTCAAATGTATGAAGGCCAAGGACAGTACTTTAGTCCTCCCAGTCAAGGTGGTTTTACCTGTTAGTAATTTAATCTGCTGCTTTAATATTCCATTTTTCCTTTCTGTCAACCCTGCTCCTTGCAGGTTATAGGGGAGATGGAATCTCCATTCAGTGTCATGTTCTTTTGTCCAGTCTTGCACATCACGACCTTTGAAATGTGACCCCCATCATTGTGTATTCAATGAAGGTATCCGTGTATGGTACTCAGCTTTTCCAATCCTCTCACGGTGATAGCCTGCATTGCAAGGCTGTAGGGGAAAGCTTGGGTTAGGCCAAATGCAGTGTCCACACAAACTAAAGCATATTTAGAAACTTCACTCAGAGGAAGAGGGCCAATATAATCAATTTGCCCATCCCTCACTGGTTAGGAACTCTGATGGATGGCCCCAGATGCCTTTGGCAGTTGCCTGGACATTGTTTAGAACACGTAGGACATGCTGTTACTGCATTAACCAGGTCACTGTATTTGAAAGGCAATCTAGCATCCTTGGCAATACACCATCTCACTTGGGCACTATGGTGGCCGCTCTTTCTATGCGCCCAATCTACTGTGTCTACTGAAGGGTAGGTTGCTCATACCCAGGCTGGAGCATCAGATTCCTGATTGCCAGGGGCTGTCAACACCTTGTGAGGTGGGATGTGGGTAACAGTGAGGACTGCCTCAGGTTCTTGTAGGCAAATCCAAGTGTCTTTCCACATGTCCTGACCCCACAAGGGCTTATTCATGATCATCTACCCCCTTGGTTTTCCCACTGTTCAAGCCATAGGGCTAATCACCGTAGAACAGCCCAGCTGTCAGTGTAAATGGTTAATAGCCAGAACTCAGGAGAGATCACCAGCCAAACTGCTCTCAATTCAGCTCACTGTGTGCGGTTCATTCCTGTTTCCATCCAGAGGGTGTCAGTGTTGGGCCAAATAGTGCCTGTAGGCTGTGAAGATGGCTTGCCTAGACTTGAGACTAGACCCCTCTGTATACCAGGTATCAGTGGGAATTTTCCTCATTCTATCTCTGCAGGCCTCAGGGGCTGCCACAGGAATGGAGTGGGGGCCATTGGAGGATTTACATATTCTATAGGGCCTATAACTAGTAGCTTTCATGTTCCTAGAGACAGTGGGCTGGAGGACAGGGTGCTCCTCTGAGGCAAATAGGCATGCCATTTAGTCAAAGTGGGAGTTTGAACCATGGCAGAGGTGGGTTGATGGAACATATTCTCAAATACCCCTTGATAGGAAGGGATTTTCTTACCACAGTGTGCTGTTCATTAAAGCTGTCTGGTTATATCTTATTCTATGGACACTCTCAAATATAGCATTCCAGTCAAAGCCTTGGTAATAATACCAGTGTTTCTAAATGTGTCCAGTTACAAGAAGAACAGATTCTTAGTGAGGTTATGCAAATAAATATGTTGCCATGAAAGTAAGAATCCTCGCTAAGGTTTCCAAATTCTGGAGGGATCAGTGTTTCATCTTTGTTTACAAAGACTTATGTCAGCAAAGTTTTGATAGCTTAAGAGAGAAAAGTTTTTCTTAAATCTGGAAAAACAAAACATAAAGGAATCAACATTTCAGACAAAAAGTCATAAAAATTATAATCTTCCTCATCAGTTCATTCAGTTCATGTAATTCATTCTTGTCACTCTCTTGTTAGCCGTTTTATGAATTCACGTTTTTCCATTAGAGTTCTGTAAATTCTTACTCAGTTCAGTGGTGTGATCTTAGTTACCACAAACCTGTACTTGTCAGAGTCTTTTCCATGAATCTCTTTGAAGATGAAGCACTTTTGCAGGACTGCTTTTGCAAAAGCATCTGAGTAAAATAGTTATCTGTAAATGACAAAACATTTTAGAGTGGCCATGGTTAAAGATCTGAGGAGAAATCATTATAATGCAATTGGCAGGGGAATTTGGTTATTTCTGTGACATACATAAACATAAGACAGGCACAGAGACCCCATAACTTTTGTTCCAAAAGTTTAGCCATGAATCAGGTACAATACAAAACTTACTATTTTATAAATAACAGCTGAATCCAAACTGTGTCTCTGGAAATGGAACAAGTTCAGGTTACCCACTCATGTGGCTAAAGCTTTTTACTAATATTTGAGAAGACTTTAAGGTTTGTATTTGCCCTTGAGTAATCTTATGGAGAGGCTGTGGTCTGGATTTTGGGCAAGGGAGCTTCTATAATGGTCTAGATTTTAAAAATCCTCTTTCTCCCTTTTTTTTCTTCAGTCTCTGACAATTGTGGGCAGTGTTTTGGGCATTTCCTGGGATGTTTACATTTCAAAGGCATAGTAAAATTTACAACTGCAGGATCAGATAAAGAATGCAAGTTTTTCTCCTAGGAGATATGAAGTATATTTCTCTATTATTGGAAGTCTAGGGTAATTACTATTTAAAATTTCCCTTTGTTTTAGGGGTCAGACAACATAAAGTGCTTTGTCCCTCATTGTCTATCACCACAATATTCTTCCCTTGTTCTCCTCACCTTTCCGGAAGTTCCACCTCTTTGTCACAAGTGCTGGGACCTTATTCCATGTCTTTTGCGCACTCCTAGCTTTGTCAAACAGCATGCTGAGGTCTTGAACTTATCCTGCTCTCCCACCTTTCTGCCAGCCCCAAAGCTAGCAGAGTTACGAACCCCCACACATCCTTCTCTAAACTTGGCTCTTCTTCCAACTTTCTAACTTGAGCTTTAGCCTTTAGTTGGGCTTCGGTGGCCAGCTAAACTGCCCACAGTAGAGGCCAGCCCACTGCACCGGCCGTTTGTTTCCCCTGCTTTTGCCACAATGCACTATGTGTAGTTACTTAACACAAGTGCATTAGACCTGTTTTCAGGGCATCCCCATACTCACACATGGCCCACAAGCCTCTAACAAACAGGCCACCCCTGTCCACATAGAGGTTGAAGGCCAACCCAGGATTTTCCCTGTAAATGTCTTTTTCCCAAGATCCATTTCTTTGGTCTCCTGGCTGGCTTGCCAGTTATTGGTTTGTAAGCTTGGGAGTTTCTCGGGTGAAATTTGAAACTGGGTCCCAGATATGGAGGGCAAGAGAAAATGAAAGAAAGCAGCAGACCGCTCCAGATTGGTAGGCTGAAGGTTTAATAAGCAAGGAAACTTGTATTTGAGGCTTGTCTTGGGTTGCTGCAAGAGGAGTAGATCTCTGCACCCATCCACCAGAATCTTTAAAGTTTATGTAGAGGCCTTAAATGGGGTTCAGTTACATATCTAGTCTAAATGGTCTCAACAACACATTACTCTCTCTAGGTCACATCCTTGAAATGGCTCCTAGTGTGAGAACAGTGGGCAGCATGTAAATTCCAAGGATAGGAGAGAAAGTAAGGAGCTTCTGATTGTCCGGGTCTAGCTTGTGGGTCAACCAGCAGTCACATCCTCTTGATGACCTATTCCAACAAAGATACACTCACATGGACACTGACATATTCACTCCTTCACACACACTTGCTTAAACATTTACTCAATCACATGAGCATGCTTATAAATGTACTCACACAGGGAAACAAATATATATACTCAGATGCTTCTATACACCCTTCATTTTCACATGTGCATTAACCTCAGTATGAGAGTCGATTCACGTACACACTCACACACAGACATGCTCACATCTACCATGAAACTCAAGCATTCACTCAGATGTAAATACACTCACAAGCACTTCCACTCATATGGTTATGTTACATTCACAAGTTAAGCTCACACAGATGAACCCTGTATACATTTACTGCCTTCTGTGAACATACTAACACTCATTCATATGCTTACAAATTTTAGGTATGTGCTTGAACACACAAACATTTACTTCAACACTCAAATATTGTTACACCGACAGACTCTCACATGTATGGGTTCACATATTCATTTTCATGAATGGTCATGCTCACAAATAAGAACACACACCTTTGCTCACATTAACACACTTAAAATTCACTCACTTAAAATACACAGTGGCCAAATTACTCCCACACATAGACATACGTTTCCACTGCACACTCACACATTCAGTGTAAAACAACCAGTGAAACAAACTTGCTCTGCCCTCACTCTCATGCACATTATCATACAGACACTCATGCACATGAACAGGATTACAAAATCATTGTTGCAAACAGGAACATGCTTATGTATTCACTTGCATGTGAAGATGATCACACTGTCCAAGAAGATCACAGATTTACTCAATACGTAAAAGCACATTTGTTTACAGACACACTTACAAATTACTATACACATGGTCCCCTATTAATAAGATCACACAAATGTACACACTCATTATGCATGAACATGATAGCATGCACACATATACTTACAGAAGCCCTCATGGTCACACATAGATACTCATTTTAAACACACATATTTACACAATAATACACTATCCACCCCCCACTGGCTGACACACACATTGTGACACATAGAAATCCTCACATACATACAGACACTCACATATTTAATCACTAACAAAACACACATCCACTCTCACTCAAATATGCTTCTAAGTTCACTTTTATACACAGACATAGATATATGGACATGCACACATTGACATATTTATTCTTTCAACAAAATATGTTCAACTAATTCAGTCATATGAACATGCTCACAAATTCACTGACATAGGGACATAAATACATACACTCAGATATTCCTGCTCATCCATGCACTTTCACCACCGCATCAACAAAATCTCAAACAGAAACATGCTCACACAGACACACACACACACACAGATGTTCACACTTACCAAGAAGTTTAAACATTCATTCATATGGAGATATGCTCAAATACACATGCACATGGTCACCAATCACTGAAGTAATATACTCACACATTAATAAGCTCAAGCAAATGAACATGATACATATTTACTCACATGAATATGCTATCATTCACACACATGCTTACAAATTTATACATACGAAAGAACACACACATTTTTTAAAATTTTATTTTATTATGTTATGTTAGACACCATACAATAGAACACACACATTTACTTCATTCAAAAATTGTCACACTACCACACTGTCATGTCTAGTTCATTTATTCACTCTCATGTATAAATATGCTCACATGTTTGCACACATTCATATGTTCATTGACGGTAATACAATTTACTCACTAAAAACACCCGCATTGACAAATTTAATCATTCTCAGAGACATACATACATTCACACCCCCATACATACAATTTCACCCACACAAACATGCCTACACTGCATTCACTCACAGCATTATCACCCACTCACATACACAATCATGGTCACAAAGTAACTCCTACACAAGACACATTTATTACTGTTAAACAAATACATTCACTTACCCATGCAAATTATTGTTATGAAAAGTAACATGTTTCACATATTCACTGGCATGTGAACATGCTCTCACTCAAGAAAAAGCTCACACCTTCACTTCCATACGTAAAATGTATCCACTCACATACATACACACATGCTCATATATTACCTTACTCAAATCTACTCACACGTTAAAAAGATCACATAAAAATACACACTCAAGTACATATGAGCATGCTAACATAACACAAATGCTCACACGCTCATACAGATGAGCACACAAAAATACCTACTTTAAACACATAAACTTACATACGATGTAACATTCTTGCCCATGAATCAACTCACATATAAATCGTCACACACATTCTCACATGCATACATGTAGCGAAACATTCAAACACTCACTAAACACATGCATAATTCACTCACCCATGAAAACACGCTTACAAGTTTACACATATGTAGATGCATTCACCATGTGCACATTGACACATTCACTCAATCACATAAGCATGCTCACAAATTCACTTATGGGGACTCAAATATGTCCACTCAGATGCCCCACTCAGTCCTTCACTTAGACATGCATATTAACATGCTCATAATCAGGAGGATAATCCCTATTCACTCACACATACACTCATCACAAAGCTCAAACTTTAATTCACACATATACATATTCACATGTATTTATACTCAAATGCTCACGTTTTACTCACACGATATACTCACACATTAACAAGGTGAGGCAAACATGATACATATTTATGTACCCAAACCAAGATGGTATCATGCAAACATGCTCAGAAATTCATGCACATGCATGAATGTACAGATATTTATTTTAATGCTCAAATATTGTCACATTCACACTCATGTATAAGTTGGCATGACCACTCACAAATGTACATGCTAAAGTGTGTGTGTGTATGAATATATATATGCACATCCTCATACATTCACTCACATTAGCACACTTACAATTCACTCACTGAAATGACAGACAAATTTCCTGTCACACATACACTCATACACTCCAATGCTCCCATTTACCCAATCTCTTCACATATATTAGCATACTCCCAATCAGGAACATGCTCACATTTACTCTTGCACACATAATGCTCAAGCATTAATGCATGAGTAAACTCACATGCACTCAGCCACATGCTCACATTGCACCCACACAGTATACACACACATTAATATGCTCACAAAATGAACATAATACACATTCATACACTCACATGAACATGGTATCATCCATGCATATGCTTACAAGTTAATGCATACACATGAATACAAACATTTCCTTCACCACTCAAATATTCTTCCACTAGTACACTCTAAGATGTATACAAGTTCACATATTCACTTTCAAAAGTATACATGCTCACATATATGCACAGGATCACACATTAACCCACATTAACATGATTATAATTTATTCACTCCAATGAACATATGAGAAATTATATATAGACATACATATATTCACACTCACACATCCCTTCACACAAACATGCCACAACTCAGTGACTCACAGAATTATTACTCATTTATGCACATAAATATAATAAAAAATCATTTGTATACCATCACCATATATATTAAGTTTATATATCCACAAACACACATTCACTTACACATGCAAATTATCATTATCTCAAGTGGAAACATGCTTACATATACACTTGCACACAAACATGCTTACAGTCACCAAGAAGTTGAAAAATTCACAAAGCCATAAAATACTTACATTCCTTTACACACACACACTCACACATTACCTTACTCAAATATATTCACATATAAACAAGATAACAAAAGAAACCCATTATATACTTGCTACACACAAACATGCTAACATGTCTGCACATGCTCACAATTTATACATACAATGAATATACCAAAATACTCATTTACACACAAAATTTTGATCACAGTGAAACACCATGAATAGGCTCACAGACTGTTACACAGACGTACATACATACACTCACACGTTCATCACTCACAAACAAGTTTAAGCATTCATGCATTGAAATATGCCCACAAAATCACTCAGATTAATAGACACATAAGCATTCAGACACACCCATGGACACATTCACCCCTTCACACAAACATGGTGACATTCACTCAATCACATGATCATGTCCACAAATTCATTCACACAGGAACTCAAATATATGTACTTAGATGTTCCCATTCACACATTCACTTATACATGCATATTAACGTTGTGAAAATCAGGGACATGCTTACATAGACACTCACACAAAAACATGCTCACATCCACCATGAAACATACACTCTGAAACACAAACGTTTGTGTCAACATTCAAATGTTTTCATCCTAACACCCACTCATATGCATAAATTCACACATCCATTCTTATGAATGTATAGTGTTCAAGTATATTCACACAATCAAACATTCTCTCACTCATATTAGCATGCTTATAATTTACTCATTCAAATGCATATACTGACAAATTCTCACAAATACACATATTAACATATATTCACATTCGGATGCTCAAACATTCACATGTACAAAATAGTTCATATCTCACTCACATGAGCATAATCATGAATTTACTCATACACTTGAAGGTGATTACAAATTCACTCACACTACAGACACACTGCATTTATAACACGCACACTCTCACATTCACTTTCCCACATAAATTACCTTTGTCACAAACACAACATACTTATACTCACTTGCAAAAGAACGCACTCACACTCACTAAGAATCTTACCAATTCACTCAGTTACATAAAAACACATTCACTCACACACATGTTCACTAGTCAAATATAATCATACATTATCAGTACTAGACGAAAAATGTAATTATCTGCTCACTACTCACTGATATGCCAACAGGATTTCACATGCTAACACATGAATTTATAGAGATGAGAACACATAGTCACTTTATAAACACAAATTCACCACTGAGTATCATACTCACTTATGACTAGGCTCCCACTTAAACTCTCATGGAAAGACATGCTCACGTGTATACACATGCTCACACTTTCACTTATAAAACATGCTTAGCTATTCACTCATTCAAAAATGCCCAGAAAGTCACTCACATTTAAAGACACATATACATTCACACACACACAAATTCATTCACACAGGGACTTCACTACAGAATAGACTCAGGTGCTCTCACTCACACATTTACTTACACATACTACATTAATGTGCTGAAAATCAGGAACTTGTTCACATATACACTCAGATCTATCAAGCTCAAATATTCACTCACAGAAGAAAATACACTCAGATGGACTTACACTCTTATGTTCATTCATATTTCACCTAGATATACTCACCTGTTAACTAGCTCACAGCAGTGAAACTAATACACATTCACTTACATAAACATAATAACAGCATGCACATGGCCACAAATTTAAGAATATACTTGAATGCAAATATTCGCAGCAATACTCAAATATTGAAATACTAACACTCTCAGATTTATAAGTTCACATGTTTACTCTCACAAATGGACAAGCTCACATATACGCACATGCTCATTCACTCATATTAACATGCTTACAAATCACACACATACTGACAGATTTATTCACACATACATTCACACTTGGTGGCTCAGAGTTCACATACTCACACAAAATGGCCCCCACCTCACTTACTCGCATGATCATAATCACAGATTCACTTAAAAACATAAACATAACTACAAAATCATTCACACTCAAGATATACTCACTTCATTTATACATGCACACTCACACACACTCAGTTACACCTACAAAATATCATTGTCACAGACAGTAACATGCTTACGTATTGAATTGTACACGAACATGGTCACACTTCCCAAGAAGCTCACAGTTTCATTTATTTACTTAAAAACCATCACATTCGCTCCCACACACATGGTCACAAATTACCTCATTCAAATATGTTCACACATATGCAAGGTCACACAAAAAACACATTTACCCCCTCACTACTCACAAATATGCTAACATGCATGCACATACTTACAAATTCATTCATAGAGATGATCACAGTTAAATATTCACTTTAAGCACACAGATTTATACCTAAAAACATCCACGAACTTGCTCACAATACAGTGTTACACAGAGATATGCTTATATACATACATGTCCTCACATATTCACTCACTCCCTAAACACACTCAGGTTTGCCCACAAATGCACTCACATTCAAAAACATATATATTCACATGCATGTGCTGGCACCTTCACTGCTTCATAGAAGCATGCTGAAATATTCCCTTAATCTAATGACCATACTCATAAGTTCACGGACACAGGGACTCAAATTATATACACTCAGATGCTTCCTGATGCACTTTCACTTACACATGCATGTTCTTAGAATCAGGAACATGCTCACATAGAAACTTCTACACAAACATACTGACATCCACCATAAAGCTCAAATATTTGCTCACAGAAGAAAATATAAGCACTTAGACTCACTCACATTATCTCACAGAAATATGCACACATATTAACTAGCTCAAGTTCAAGCAATGAACTTGATACACATTATGTCACTCACATGAACATGCTAATACCCATATTGTCAATAAACAGTTGTACCATATAGAGTTTAACAGGCAAGGAAGGCTTTATTCATGACTGTTGTAATAGGGGAGAGAGACTATTGCAATAGGGGAAAAATTAAATTCAACTATATACAACAGAGAAAGATGAGGATTTATGGTCAACAGGGAGGGTGATGAAGTTAGTGATTAGAAAATTACTGAGAGGAACTTGGTTAGGTATTGTGTTAGTTTATTTTATGTATCCACTTGATTGGACTAAGGGATGCCCATATAGCTGGTAAAACAGTCTTGGTGTGTCTGTGAGGATGAATCCAGATGAAATTAACATTTTAATTGGTAGACTAAGTAAAGAAAATTGCCCTCACCGATGTAAGTGGACGTCATCCAATAATTCATTTAGGGTCTGAATAGGACAAAAACGTGGAGGAAGGACAAATTTGCTCTTTCCTTGAAGTGGGACATCCATCTTGTCCTGTTCTCAGTCATTGGCACTCTTAGTTCTTGGGCCAGACTTGAACGAGGAGTTACACCATAGGCCCATGACTCTTAGGCCTTTGGACTCAAACTGGGACATACTCCCTTGGTTTTCAGGCCTTCAGATTCAGGCTGAATTACACCACTGGCTTTCTTGGCTTTCCAGCTTGCGGACAGCAGATTATGGGACATTTCAACCTCTATAATTGCCTGAGCCAATTCCTTATAATAAATATTTATAGCTAAAGAAAAGCAACCAATAAAATATCTATAAAGGTAGATTATATAAGGATATATATAAAATGCATAGATATCTAGATGTCTATTTCTAGATTATATGTTAATATAGATATATAGATGTCTTATCCCAATATTTATAATATAAATACAAAGATACAGATATCTATCTATAGATACGGATATATGAGATACCTGTATCTTTCTCTTTATATATGTATATTTATTGGTTCTCTTTCTTGGGATAACCCTAACACAGGTATCCAGGGGGACTGGGGGAGGAGGGTCGAACTTGATTAGATATCAAGGGGAGGGATGGAAAACTTGATTTGGATATGAATAATGGGGCATTCTCACTCAGCTGGCTTAGAAGGAATCACTCACATACATAGACATACTCAGATACACTCATTCACACATAGACACATTCTCTCCATATAGATATGCTCATTCATTCAATCATATGAGTATGCTCACAGATCATCTCACACAATGACACAAATAAATACACTCAGATGCACCCATCACTCATTCACTTCTATATGCAAATTTACATACACATAGTTAGGAACATGGTTAAACATATACTTGCACACAGACATGCCTCAGTCATCATGAAGCTGAAACTTTCAATCTCAGGTAGATTCACTCACATTCACACACTCACATATTACTCGCACAAATGGTCACACATTAACAAGTTCACAAAAATGAACCTAGTAAACTTTCATTCACTCACACAAACATGCTAACTTTCATGCACAGGCTCACAAATTCACATGTACACATAAACACAGAGCAACATTTACTTGAACAAACAAGTCACACAAACACACTCTGACAAGTATAAGTTCACATATTCACTTTCACAATTGTGCATGCTCATATTCATATACATGCTCACACATTCACTGACTCACCTTAACCTGATTATAACTAACATCGTGACAAATTATACATATAAACATACGAACATTCACATCTGCATACTCACACATTCACACAAATATGCTCACACCTTCATTCATTTAAGTGAACATGATCATACATACACTCAAATGAACATGCTCACAAATTCACATACATAAAGATATACACACACTGACACACTCTTTCATAGAAATATGCTCAAATGTTTACTGAATCACATAAACATACTCACAAATTCACTTACATAAGGACACAAATATATACACTTAGATACTCCCATTCACACATTCACTTACACACACATAATGATCACACACATGAACATGCTCACATATATACTCACACAGAAAGATGCTCATAATCACCAAGAAGTTCAAACATTTGTATGTAGATACACTCAAATACACTCACACTCACTGAACCCTCAATATAGTCACACATTAACAAGTTCACACAAATGAACATGATCCTCACATACAGATATACTAATATCCATGCATATGCTCACAAATTCATGCATACAAATGGATACACAAAACACTTGATACTCCAGTATTGGCACTATAATACTCTCTCAAATATGTAAATTCCCATATTTCTTTTCATGAATGTGCATGCTCACATATATCCAAATGCTCTCGGGCGCCTGGGTGGCTCAGTTGGTTGGGCGACTGCCTTTGGCTCAGGTCATGATCCTGGAGTCCCGGGATTGAGTCCCGCATCGGGCTCCCTGCTCAGCAGGGAGTCTGCTTCTCCCTCTGACCCTCCTCCCTCTCATGCTGTCTCTCATTCTCTCTCTCTCAAATAAATAAATAAAATCATAAAAAAAGCTCAAATGCTCTCATATTCACTCATTCACATTAATATGTTTAAAATTTACTCAAATAAATATACTAACAAGTTTATCACACATAGATATACATACATTCACATTTGCATGCTCACATATTTACTCTTTGAAAAAGTATGTTCATAAATTAATGTATTTACATTAGCATGATCACACATTCCACATCCAGTCACTTGCATGAACATGCTCACAAATTTACTCCAAAACATAGATACATTGGATACACTCACATGCTCACACTGATAAGTTCACTACATTACACAAACTGCTCAAACATTCACCCAATCACATGAGCATGCTCACCATTTCATTTACACAGGGACACAAATATATACACTCTGCTTCAATCTTGTATTCACTTATGCACGCACTTGGTTGACAAACAGGAACATGCTCATATATTTATTTGCACACAAATGCACTCACACTCACCAAGAAGACAACCATTGATTCACACAAGATATGCTCATATGTCCACATTTCACTCACAGAAATATAGTAACATGTGAACCATTTCACACAAATATATTACACACTACTCACTCAAATGAACATGCTAACATCTATGCACATGGTTACAAATTTAGGCATGCTCTTAAGCACACACAGATATTTACTTCAATATTCAAATATTGTCACTCTAACATACTCAGACATGTACAGATTCACATGATCCTTATGGATGTACATGCTTGTGAATATACACACAGCCATTCATTTACTTATGAAACATGCATATACCTTCATTCACTCACATGAGCTTTATCACATATTCACTTACACACACGTAATCACAAATTTGTTCACACAACAGACACATTCATTGAATTTATATGCACATACATTAAGTGTGCAAATTATATTTGCAATGCAAATATACTCATTCACACATGTACAGACATCCTCACACTTGCCAAGAAGCTCACATCATAAATACACTCACATTCACTCATACACATGCTTATACTTTCTTTCACACAATTATACTCATACTTTTACAAGATCACACAAAATGAACACACATAAACCTACACACATACACCTACATACACATACATATACATCCACACACTCCAAAATTTACTCATGCAGATGAACACACACAAAAATTCACTTCAGCACATAAATATACTTGCAGTAAAACACTCTCAGCCGTGCATAGGGTGTAACACATTCTCTCTCACACGTACATGCTCACATACACAGGTTTACTCATTAACCCATCCTTATGAACTTGATAACTTATTTACTCACACTCATAGACATATTCACACATGTACTCACACATCTTTAAAGTTATTTATTTTAGAGAGAGAGGGCATGCATGCATGTGAGTGGAGGGAGGGGCAGAAGGAGATAGAGAGGGAGAGAATCTCAAGCAGATGCACTACTGAGCATGGAGCCTGATGCAGAGCTCAATCTCACGACCCTGAGATGATGACCTGCATCGAAATCAAGAGTCAGATGCTTGACCTACTGAGTCACCCAAGTGCCCCTGTACTCACACATTTAACATTCACACAAATTTGCTCTAACATTCTCACACACATGAAAATACTCTCACTTATTCACCCAAATATACTCACCTACAAAGTCATCCACACATTTACTCACACGTATCTACACTCTGACAGATTCACTCATACATGTAAAAATGCTTTAAAATTCCCTCAGACATACTGATATCCCCAGATATAATCATTTACATGTGCTGATGCATCAAGTCACAGTCATATAATTATATGCTCTTATGTAAAATATGCTCACTGATCATCAGTGCATATACACGCTGAAAAATATTCATCAAATTTTACAAAAAGAAAAAATTGTGTACATGCTCTTGTTCACTGATTCATTTACACAGCACACATTGAGTCACACATACATGTTCACAGATTTTTCTCATGCACAAACACATTCACATGTATATGCTATCATCTTCAGTCATACAAATATACCTACATATTAACAATCTTACAGAAAAAAATGTGATGCATATTCACTAACACACATGAACCTAACATCCATGTATGTGTTCACAAATTCATGCATACATATAAGCACACAGTGTTTACATAAGCATTCAAACACAATAAGACCTATCAAACATTAATGAGTACACAAATTTACTCATACATAGACACCTTTACATATGTTAGTTCCCACATTCTCCCACATTCATTCACTCACAGAAACCTGCTTACACCTTTACTTACAATAGTAAGATTACATATTCACTCACTCACATGAACATAATCACAAAGTTAATCACATTAGTGGAAATATACATTCACATGTACACACTGATGCATTCATTCTTTCACACAAACATGCTCAAACATTCACTCAATCATTTGAGCATGTTCACAAATTCTCTCATGCAGGGTCACAAGTCTGGGCATTCAGATGCTCCCACTTACCTGTTTACTTACAAACACATTAATATACTCACAACAGGAACATGCTTATATATAGCCTCATACATGTACATGCTTACACCAAGAAGCTCACACATTCACCCACATGCGTAAATTCACATTCACTCACACAAACATGGTTACACACAGTTTCACCTATCTACATGCTAACATACATGCAGATGCTCACAAATTCACTCACAGCTGAGCACACACAAATATTCACTTAAATCCACAAATTTACACACAAAACACCCATGAACAGGTTCACACATACACCATCACACACATGCGTATGCCCACATACATGCACAAAATCACACATTCCCTCATTCATAAAACAGGATCACACATTCACTCACACAAACATGCTCAAAGTTTATTCACATACCTGGATATAGGTACGCTCATATGCACACATTGACACATTCACTACTTGGCACAGAAATGCTCAAGAATTTCCTCAGTCATATATGCGTGCTCACATACTGACACACAGGAGACACACTCAGATGCTCACAGCCATATTCATTTACACATATACACCAACATGCTCACAACAGCAACATGCTCACATGTTCACTCACACACAAACATGCTTGCACTCGCCATGAAGGTCAAACACTTCAACAAATAGGTACACTCACATACACTTACATGCTCACAGTTCCCTCACAAAAATATACTAACACATTAACAAGCTCACAGATGAACATGATATAAATTAACTCACACAAATATCATACCTATACACATGATTACAATTTAAGTATACACTTTCACACAAAAAATTTACTTCCACATGCAAATATTATACATTAGCCTACTTTCGGATATGAACAAATTCAAATATGTCATCTCAAAATGGGCTTGCCCACTGACACTAACTGCCTCACATTTTGTCCCATTCACATGAATATGCTCACACATTCACACATGCACAAGGCACATTTACATATGCTTTTTCACACACGTATTCCTTCACGCACATACATTAACATACTCCCAAATAAGGACATGCTCAGACATTCAAAATAATATGTTCATGCTTTCCATGATCTCATACAGTTGCTCAGACATGTATATACAGTCACATACCTATGCACATATTCACACATAAATACACTCAAACATGAACAAGCTCATACTAATATACATGCTTACAAATCCATCCTAATAAGGGACATGGTCACATACATTCACATGCTCATGTAATCTCTCACTCACATGACCATGCTCAGAGATTACTCATATTCATAGACACACTTGCATATGCTCAATCACACAAACACACACTCACTTAAATACATAAATATACTCAAGTAAATGCTCTTTACATGAAAATGCTCACATACACTCTCACACACAAATATACTCACACATTAACCCACATGTGTTACCACACCCACAGTTCACTCACACATGAGCTTACTTAACATTAATATGTTTACATATTTGCATGCTTATCCATTCACTGACACACAGGCATACCCACAAATTCACTCACACAGAGATACCTTCCCACAAAATCATTTGCATACACTCATAGCCACTCACACTCCCATTAACATGTATACATGTAAAAATATGCTCACTATATACTGACATACATGCTAACACACTTCTCTTACACAATCAAACACAAAAACATGCTCACATACACGAAAACACACACATTCCATGACTCACATTAAATTGATCACACTATCAAAGTATAGCATCCATTCTTGCTAAAAAAAATCTCAACAAAGTAAGGATGGAGGGAACATATATCAACATCAGAAAGGCCCTATATGAAAAAGCCACAGTCAATATCATCCTCAGTGGGGAAAAACTGAGAGCTTTTCCCCTAAGGTCAGGAACAAGACAGGGATGTCCACTCTCACCAGTGTTATTTAACATAATACCACAAGTCCTAGCCTCACCAATCAGAAAACAAAAAGAAATAAAAGGCATCCAAATCAGCAATGAAGAAGTCAAATTTTCACTATTTGTAGACTACATGATACTCTATGTAGAAAACCCAGAAGACTCCACCCAAAAATTGCCGGAGCTAATACACGAATTCAGTAAAGTCACAGGATACAAAATCAACATACAGAAATCTGTTGCATTTCTATACACTAATAATGAAGCAGCCAGAAGAGAAATCAAGGAATCAATCCCATTTGTACCCAAACCCGTAAGATACCTAGGAATAAACCTAACCAAAGAAGTAAAAGATCTGTACTCTGAAAACTTTAAGACACTGATGGAAGAAATTGAGGATGACACAAAGAAATGGAAAGACATTCCATGCTTATGAATTGGAAGAACAAATATTGTTAAAATGTCTATACTACCCAAAGCAGTCTACACATTTAATGCAATCTCTATCAAAATGCCACCAATGTTTTTCACATAGATATAACAAACAAACCTAAAATTTATATGGAACCACAAAGGACCCTGAATAGCCAAAGCAATCCTGAAAAGCAAAGCTGGAGGGATCACAATTCCGGACTTCAAGTTCTATTACAAAGCTGTAGTGATCAAGACAGTATGGCACTGGCACAAAAATAGACACATAGGTCAATGGAACAAAATATAAAACCCAGAAATGGACCCACAACTATATGCTCAACTGATCTTTGACAAAGCAGGAAAGAATATCCAATGGGAAATAGTCTCTTCAACGAATGGTGTTGGGAAAACTGGACAGCAACATGCAGAAGAATGAAACTGGACCACTTTCTTATACCATACTAAAAATAAAAATGGATGAAAGACCTAAATTGAGACAGGAAACTGTCCAAGTTCTGGAGGACAACACAGGCAGCAACTTCTTTGACATTGGCTATAGCAACTTCTTATTACACGTGTCTCCTGAGGCAAGGGAAACAAAAGCAAAAATGAACTATTGGACTTCATCAAGATAAAAAGCTTCTGCACTACAAAAGAAACACTCAGTGAAACTAAAAGGCAACCAACAAAATGGGAGAAGATATTTGCAAATGACATATCTGATAAAGGGTTAGTATCCAAAATCAATAAAGAACTTATCAAACTCAACACCCAAAACCCAAATAATCCAGTTAAGAAATGAGCAGAAGACATGAATAAACATTTTTTTCCAAAGAAGACATCCAGAAGGCTAACAGACACATGAAAAGATGCTCAGCATCACTCATCATCAAGGAAGTTCAAATCAAAACTACAATGAGCTATCACCTCACACCTGTTAGAATGGCCAAAATTAACAACACAGGAAACAACAGGTGTTGGTGAAGATGTAGAGAAAGGGGAACCCTCTTACACTGTTGGTGGGAATGCAAACTGGTACAACCGCTCTGGAAAACAGTATAGAGTTTCCTCAAAAAGTTAAAAATAGAACTACCCTACATCCAGCTATTGCACTACTGTGTATTTACCCAAAGGATACAAAAATACAGATTTGAAGGGACACATGCACCCTAATGTTTATAGCAGCATTATCTACGACAGCCAAATTATAGAAAGAACCTAAATGTCCATCAACTGATGAAAGTGATAAAGAAGATATGAGATACATATATATATATATAAATATATATAAATATATAATAGAATATTACTCAGCCATCAAAAAGAATGAAATCTTGCCATTTGCAACAACATGGATAGACGTAGAGTGTACTATGCTAGGGGAAACAAGTTAGAGAAAAACAAATACCATATGATATCACTCATATGTGGAATTTAAGAAAAAAAAACAGATGAACATAGGGGAAGGGGGGAAAAAGAGGGAGGCAAACCATAAGAGACTCAACTAGAGAGAACAAACTGAGGGTTGACTGAGGGGAGGTGGGCAGGGGATGGGCTAAATGGGTGATGGGTATTAAGGAGGGCACTTGTGATGAGCACTGGGTGTTATATGTAAGTGATGAATCATTAAATTCTTCTCCTGAAACCAATATTAGATTATATATTAACTAACTAGAATTTAAATAAAAACTTGAAACAAACAAAAAACCCCCCACCAAACTACAATGAGATATCACTTCATACCTGTCAGAATGGCCAAAATTAACAACACAGGAAACAACAAATGTTGGTGAGGATGTGGAGAAAGGGGAACCCTCTTATTACTGTTGGTGGGAATGCAAACTGGTACAGCCACTCTGGAAAACAGTACAGAGGTTCCTCAAAAAGTTAAAAATAGAAGTACCCTATGATCCAACAATTACACTACTAGGTATACACCTGAAGTTTACAAAAATACTGATTTGAAGGGATACATGCACCCTGATGTTTATAGCAGCATTATCAATAATAGCCAAATTATTGGAAGAGCCCAAATGTCCATTGACTGATAAATGGTTAAAGAAGAGGTGGTATATATATGGAATGGAATATATATATATATGCAATGGAATATTACTCAGCCATTAAAAATAATGAAATCTTGTCATTTACAATGACATAAATGGAGCTAGAGTGTATTATGCTAAGTGAAATAAGTCAGTCAGAGAAAGACAAATACCATATGATCTCATTCATATGTAGAATTTAAGAAACGAAACAGATGAACATAGAGGGGGAAAAGGGAGGGAAACCAGGAAACAGACTCTTAACTATAGAGAACAAAGTGAGGATTGCTGGAGGGGAGCTGAGGGGGTGGATGGGTTAAACAGGTGATGGGTATTAAGGAGGGCACTTGTGATGAGGACTGGGTGTTTTATGTAAGTGATGAATCACTAAATTCTACACCCTGAAACTAATATTACACTGTATGTTAACTAACTGGAAATTAAATAAAAACTTGAAACTATAAGAAAATAAAATAGAATAAAAAAGAGAAAAATAAATTGATCACCCTATCACACATGTACACAAATTTGCTCACAAATTATTCACACACACAGATGCATATACACTCACACCCACATGCTTACACATTCAGTCCCTTACAACAACATGCTCATGCATCATTCATTCATACAAACTTGCTTTCATACTCACTTACTCACCCACATGAATTGCTCACAAATTCATTTACATACATTGTCACATCTACTTACACTCACAATTTCACACATAATCACTTACATGGGCATGCACAAAAATTCACACACACACATATTCCTCATATACATGCACACATACATTCCCTCACACACATTAACTCACAGAGACATTCTCATGTATTTGGTCACAAATGAACATGCTCAGATTTACCATAAAGCTCCCCACGTTCACTCATACACATAGATACACTCACATGACCATGCTCACATATTCATTTTTACAAATACACATTAACAAATTCAATAAGTGGACATGCTTATACATTCACATATACAAACATGCTAATATCCTTGCACATGCTAACAAATTCAGTCATATATACTAAAATGTACATTCACTTAAATACAAAGTCACATTTACATATTTTCACATGTGAAGAGGTTTATGCTTTCAGTCTCACACAGGCATACTGATAAACATACCCATGCTCACACATTCACTCACTGGCATGGGTGTGCTCACAACTTTACTCTCACACACACTAACATATACACATGCTTACACATTCACTCACACAAATAAACTAACCATCTTACATATAACACATACATGAAAATCCTTATTCACCTACACACCTAAATATACTTACATAATTGAAGTCATTCATGTAGTTACTCACATACATCAATATATTGAGACATTCATTGACCCACATGAGCATACTCAAGGTTAATTTGCTCACACTCATATTCATTCACACAAACATGCTTAACAATCCATTCACACACTAAATACTGTTCCACATTATCATCATTTACCCACACTCACACTTTCGATCACACTTGCACATTAACAAGCTCACAAATATAAATATGCTCACTATTTACTAAAACACATCTACATGTTCACACACATGATAATGCCCACAAATTCACGATTTTAGTATACAATTCTGTGGTATATGTATAGGAATTGCATTAACCTGTGGTCACTTTAGAGAGAACTGACCTCTTTACTATGTTGATTCTTCCATCTCACAAACCTCTTTGTATGTCTCTCCATTTATTTAGGTCTTTGATTTCTTCCACAAGAATTTTTTAATTTTCAGCATGTAGACTACTACATGTTTTCTTAAATTTTACATAGGTGTTGTATATAAAAAATTTGCCTGGTATCTGTCCCACTTACCTGGCCTAGAGCTTGTAAAACCCTTGGAATTTCCCAAGTGATAAAAATATCTTTGTTATTCATGAGTTCCTTATATCACTCCCGAGTTTATTCAGTGAGATGATTCAGTATGGTAGCTGGTCACCTTATAGGATATATGATTTGCAAATATTTTAAGGCCATGAACATATACTCCTATATTCTCATGTAAGAGTTCATGGGTTTAACTCTGTCCTATTTTGAGTTAATTTTTGTATCTGGTGTGAGGTATGGTCAGATTTTATTCTTTTGCAATTTGATATGCATTTGTCTTAGCACCATTTGTTAAAGAGACTATTTCTTCCTATTAAATGGTCTTGGCACCCTTGTTGAAAATCAGTCGACCATAAATGTATGGGTTTATTTTTGAATTCCCATTCTTTTCCACTGATCTATATGTCTGTCTTTATGCCAGCACCATAGTGCTTTGATTACTATAGCTTTGTCATAAGTTTTAAAATTGGGAAATATGAATCCTCCATGTTTGTTTTTGTTTTTCTTTTTCTCCCCTGGGAAGCTTCTCTTTATTTCCAACTGTACATGAACATGAAAGTATTTTTAACTCAGTAACTCGGTTCTTCTGGAAGACATCTTGTGCCCATGAGGGGAGCCAAATTAAAGCTTAGTAGATCCAGAGCCCTGATCACACCATACCTGAAGTTTACATCTAGACTTTCTGTTGTATTAGGCAGTATGGTTCTTTTGTTTAAGTCACTTTAGGTCATGGTCCTGTTTCTTTATCAAGATTGTTTTAGTTATTTGGGGTTACTTATAAATCCAAATGAATTTTAGTACCAGCTTGCACATTTCTACAAAAATGGCCACAAGATTTTTATAAGGATTGCATAGAGTCTGTAGGTTAATTTAGGGACAATTGCCATTTTAACAATATTATTTCCCAATCCATAAATTTAGATGTCCTTCCTTTTATTTAGGCCTCATTTAGTTCAGCCATGTTTTATCGTTTTCAGTACACAAATTTTGTCCTTCATTGGTCAAGTTTAATCCTAAGAATTTTATTCTTTCCAGGGCACCTGTGTGGTGCAGTCTGTTAAGCCTCCAACTCTTGGTGTCAGCTCAGGTCATGATCTCAGGATCGGGAGATATAGCCCCACATTGGGCTCTATGCTCAGTGTGGAGTCTGCGTGAGACTCTCTCCCTCTGCTCCTCCCCACCACGCTCACTCGCTCTCTCTCTGTCTCTCTCTCTCTAAAATAAATCTTTTTTAAAAAAGAGTTTTGTTCTTTCTGATGCTATTGTAAATGGAATTGCTTTCAGGGATGCCTGGGTGGCTCAGTTGGTTAAGTGTCTGCCTTTTAAGTGTCTGCCTTCGGCTCAGGTTATGATCCCAGGGTCCTGGGATCAAGTCCTGCATCAGGCTTCTTGCTCAGTGGGGAGCCTGCTTCTCCCTCTGCTTTCTGCTCCCCCTGCTTGTACTCTCTCTCTCTCTCTCACAAATAAATAAATAAAATCTTTTAAAAAATGGAATTGCTTTCTAAATTTCCTTTCTGGATTGCACATTGCTAGTGTATAGAAATAAAATTGATTTTTGTGTGTATCTTGTATTCTGCCACCTGCTAAATTCTTTTATCAGCTCTAATAGTTTTATTTGTGAATTGTTTAGTTTTTTAAATATATAACATCATGTCATATGCAAACATAGTTTTACTTTTTTTTCACCCATCAGGATGCCTATTATTTCTCTTCTAATATCTGAATTCCCAGTCCAATGGTGAATAGAAATGGCAAAAGTAGGCATATTTATGTAGTATACTACTGATTGATTTTTACATATCAAACAACTCTTGCATTCCTGGAATAAATCTCACTTTTGATATGCTGCTGCTGGATTTGGTTTCTATTTTTTTTGAGGATTTACATTTATATTAATAAAGGATATTGGTCTATAATTTTATTTTCTTGTGTTTCATCTAGCTCTCATATCAGGATAATGCTGGCTTCATAGAATGAATTAGGAAGTATTCCCTCTTCTTGCAATTTTTGGGAAGAGTTTGAGAAGAATTGATGTTCATTCTTTTATTATTATTATTATTATGTTAATCAGCATACATTACATTAAAATTAATGTAGTGTTTTTAATGTAGTGTTCCATGATTCATTGTTTGCATATAACACCCAGTGCTCCATGCAGAACGTGCCCTCTTTAATACCCATCACCAGGCTAACCCATCCTCCCACACCCCTCCCCTCTAGAACCCTCAGTTTGTTTTTCAGAGTCCATCGTCTCTCATGGTTCATCTCCCCCTCCGATTTCCCCCCTTCATTCTTCCCCTCCTGCTATCGATGTTCATTCTTTTTTAATGTTTGTTGAATTCACCAGTGAAACCATCTGGTCCTACTGGTCCTGGGCTTTTCTTTGAAGGCTTGTGGTTACCAGTTCAGTGGCTCTACTTGTTCTGTTCAGATTTTCCATTTATTTTTGACTCTGTTCATGTGTTTCTGGAAATTTGTCTATTTCATCTAGGTTGTTATTTGTTGGCATTCATTTATTTATAGTATTCTCTGATAATCCTTTAATTTCTGTCTGCTTTATGGTAATGGTCTCACATATCTGATTTAGAGTTTGAATCTTCTCTGTTATTTTTGTTGTTGTTAGTCTAGCTAAAGGCTTGCCAATTTTGTTCATCTTTTCCAAGAACCAACTTTTGGTTACATTGATTGTCTTCATTATTTTTCTATTCTTTATTTAATTTACCTCTGCTCTAATCTTTATTATTTCCTTTTTTCCTGCTATATTTCGGTTTAATTTGCTCTTTTTCTAGTCCTTAATGAATAAAGTTAGATTATTGACCTGAGATCTCTCTTGTTTTCAGTGTAGGGAATTGCAGCTTTGAATTTCCCAATGAGCAATTTTTGCTGCATCTCATCAGTTTTGATATATTGTATGTTAATTTTAATTCATCTCAACATAGTTTCTAATTCCCCTTGTGATTTCTTATTTTACTCATTGGTTTTTGAGTATATTGCTTAATTATCACATATTTGTGAATTTTTAATTTTAACTCCTATTTATTTCTAGTTAATTCTTTTGTGATCAAAGAAGATATTTTGTATGATTTTGACTTTTGAAAAATTATTTAGACCTACAATATGGTCTATCCTGGAGAAGGTTCTATGTGCACTTTAGAAGATTTATTCATTCTGCTGTTGTTGGGTGGAATGTTCTGTATATGTCTATTAGGTCTCTTCATTTATTGTTTAAGTTCTCTCATTAATGTTTTGAATAGTTGTTCTAATTACTCTTAAAGTGGGTTTGAAGTCTACAAATATTATCATAGAATGGTCTATTTCACTCCTCAGTTCTGTCAAATTTTGTCTCTTGTATTTTGAGGTTCTGTTGTTAGTTGCATATATGTTTATAATTGTTATATGTTGCTGGATAGTCGGTTTCATCAAAACCTAATGTTGATTTTGCCTATTGCAAAACTCCTTGGGTTAAAGTCTTTTGTGTCCGGTATTAGTATAGCTACCCCATCACTTTTTTGCTACTATTTGATGAGGAAATATTTTCTATCATTTCAATTTCAACCTACTTGTGTCTTTGTATTTCAAGTGAGTCTCATATAAACAACATATATTTGGATTATGATTTTTAAAAATTTTTATTGAAGTATAGTTGATACACAATGTTATATTAGTTTCAGGCATAGAACATAGTGATTCAACCACTCTGTACATTACTCAGTGCTCACCATTATAAGTGTATTCACCATCTGCCAACATACAATGTTATTACAATATTATTGACTATATTCCTCGTGATGTACTTTTCATCTCCATAACTTACTTATTTTTAACTGGAAGTCTATACCTCTTAATCCCCCTTGCTTATTTTACTAATCCTCCAACCCCCTCCTCTCTGACAACCACATTTGTTCTTTGTATTTATGAGTCTGTTTCTATTTGTTTGTTTTTTAGATTCCACATATAAGTGAAATCATCCATATATGTCTTTCTCTTTCTGAATTATTTCACTGAGCAAATGCCCTCTATGTCTACCTATGTTGTCCCAAATGGCAAGATTTCATTCTTATTTATGGCTGAGTAATATTCCATTGTATATATATACACCACATCATCTTTATCCATTCATCCAGCAATGGACACTTTGCCTGCTTTTATATCCTGGCTATTATAAATAATGCTGCAAAAACATAGGGGTGCATATATCTTTTAGAATTAGTGTTTTCATTTTCATTTTTCTTTTTTTAAGATTTATTTATGTATTTTAGAGACACAGAAAGAGAGACAGCATGAACGGGGGAGTGGCAGAGGGAGAGAAATCTTCAAGCAGACTCCTTGCTGAGCATGGAGCCTGACATGACATGGGGCTCAATCTCAGGACCTGAGATCATGACCTGAACTGAAATCAAGAGTTGGTCACTTAACCGACTGAGCCACCCAAACGCCCCCATTTTGCCATTTTAATTATAATTTGTCTTGGTGTGGATTTGCTTTTGTTGAGTTTTTAGGGGTTCTCTGTGCCTACTGGATCTAGATATCTGTTTCCTTCCCCAGAGTAGGGAAGTTTTCAACCATAATTTCTTGAAGTAAATTTTCTGCCCCCTTTTCTCTGTCTTCTTCTGGGATTCCTATAGTATGAATGTTATGACATCTGGTGGAATCACCGAGTTCCCTAAGTCTATTCTCATTTTTCATGTCTTTTTCTCTATTTAATTCAGCTTGATTACTTTCCATAACTGTCTTCTGGGTCACTAATTTGTTCCTCTGCTTCTTCCAGCCTGCTGTTCATTCCATCAAACATGTTTCTTGTTTCATTTATTGAGCCCTTTATCTCTGTTATGTCATTCTTTATCTCTGTGTTACAGGTCTCACTGACGTCTTGCACTCCTTTCTCAAGACCAGTGATTGTCTTTATGATCATTACTTTAAATTTTCTATAAGGCATGTTACTTATATCTGTTTTGCTTAGATCTCTGGCCATGGCCTTTTCCTGTTATTTCATTTGAAACAAATTCCTGTGTCTTCTCATTTTGTTTAAGTCTCTGTGCCTGTTTTCTGTGTGTTAGGAAAGTTAGCTATATCTCCTATTCTTGAGGGCAATGGTCTTATGAAGAAGAGGTCCTATAGTATCCTGCAGTGTTATGTGCCCTATTCCCCAGGACCTGGTGCTTCAAGGAGTGTCTCCAAAGTGTGCTGTGTGTACTCTGCTCTTATGTCCTGGCCACTTTATCCTTCAGTGCAGTCATCTGCAGAGGTTCTCTTTGCCTTTGTGGGCAGTGTTTGGTTCCTGACCTGAATTTGGTGAGTTTTAAATTGATGTGCTCTTGTCTGTTTATGAAATGAGACCTGTCATCACTGACACCGGAACTGAGGCCCTGCAAAACTCTCGATTCAGGATACATGATGTTGGCAAGGGTCTGGGCCAGTGTTCTGGGTGAGAGGGCCCACTATGCTGGGATTGAGGCAAGCATGACTGGGAATGTTGGTTCCACTAGAGTGTGGTGGGGAGCTAGGGCTTTATTTAAGCAATTAGATAGCAGGGTCATCACTATGCTGGTTCTTACATGTGGCCCTATGCTTATGCTGAGGGGTCGGGGAGGGAAGTGGTGCCTGTCTTTTTTTTTTCCTGGAGAATCCTCTCTATGAATGCTGCCTCTGTGGGACACACTCTGAGATGAGTAAATAACCTCTGCACTGTGTGCTCCTGGTGCTATTCACATTGATGTTTCCATGCTGTGTGTTTGTGAGCTGTTTGCACTGCCTTTTCTCCTAGAGTAGCCCCAATGTCCTCTGGGCTCTCCCTGAGCCAAGCCCACTGACCTCTGAAACTCCAGGCTTTAAGCCCTGCTGGCTGCCAAAACTCACAAAGTTCAATCCCTCTTGCTTTCCAAGCCAATTGCCATGGGGATGCATTTCCCCATGTGGGCATCCCTGTGTGCTAGACTGTCTCTCACCCTTCTCTCTAACTCTGGCTCCCTCCATACTGCAGCAGCCACAGTCCATTTCTTTCCCAAACCATTTCTCCACACCTTTCTGTGGCCTCTTCTCTGCCTTTAGTTGTACAGTTTGGTCTTCCAGTCTTTAGGTTGATTTCTGGGGTATTTAGGTTGATTTGATAGTTATCTAGATGTACTCATGGGACGAGGCAAGCCTAGGATCTTCCTATGCTGCTGCCATCTTCTCTCTTAATCTGTATTGTGTAAAAAGTCATTTTAAGAACTTGATTCCATTAAGATATTTGTGTGTGTGTGTGTATGCATGCCTGGGCTATGGGTTCTTGCATTTGTAATTTCAGAAATTAAGTGGTAACACTAGTAAAACAACATTTAATGCAGTATCATTGGGCTCTGGATGGATGACTGGGAGTGCAAGTGTGAGTGACATAGGAAATCTGGAAAGCAGAAAGGAAAATGGTGTTTGATGTGGTTGAGCAGAGTGGGAAGTGTGTATACCTGTTTATTCTCTTCAGTGGGTGATTGAGGAAAAATGTACCTAGTGAGCAATCATGATCTAATGCTGTGGTTACTGAGAAGATGATATAAGGGAAGGGCTACTGCTTCACTAACAAATTATAAGCAACAACAGGGGAAAATAGTATTAATAGCACATGTATACCCAAGTCCAATTTGTTTCAACACTACTCATATTGTGCAGTTCATTGAAAAGCATAAGTAAGGACTCAAAATAAGTACAGAATTATCTAAATCCGAAAGTTCAAAAAACCTGTTTAGGCCCCCTAGAAACTAAAGTTACTGCTCTCATTCACTCAGACTTCTCTGAGTCTGTTTCTTTCAGGCCCAAAATTTTTGATTTTGAAAAACTCAAAAATTTTGTGACTTGCAACACCTCATCATAGGGATGGTGGGAGTGTCTGGTCAGTGTAGCTCAAGCGCCACACTTATCTGGGTCAGCCAATGAAGGACCTACAGCCTCTGAGCCACAGCTGTTGGCCAGATGTGTGAGGAGATATCCCGAGGTGAGCCAATAAGAGACTTCCTTGTTGCCCCATGTTGGAGATTGAGGAAGAAGCAGCTGTATTTTTTACCTGTTGTTTTTCTTTTGCCTGATTATTTATATTTTTTGAGTCTGGTGTTTTCAGGATATTGTAGTAGTTTTCTAAGAATGCAAAACCAAATATCAGGAACTGGTCAAATTAAGTAACATATAATTTATTGCCTTATACCCCTAAGTACTTCAAGTTTATCATTGTGTGTTACGTGGTTGGGTGAGTCTCAGGGTTATGAGGATACATCTTTTACAGGCCATTCTCTTTGGCTTAAAATAGCCATGTTTTCACAATATATACTCATATGATCTTCCCTGTGTGCCTGTGACTCCAAATTTCCCCTTTTTATAAGGACAACAGTCATATTGGATGAAGCCTACCCTAATGATTTCACTTGAACAAAATTACCTCAGTAAAGCCTCTATTACCAAATAAGGTCACACTTGAAGGGGGTCAGGAATACAACATATCAAGTTTAGGGCACAAAATTCAAAACATAATAGCCCACTTGAATTCCAAAATTCATGTCCCAATGTGCACAATACATTCTTCCTATGTGAATGTCAACAAAAGTCTTCACTGATTCCAGCACCAATGCTAAGGAGAAATCTAATTGAAATATCCTATATCAGATATGGGTGCATTTCCAGCTATGATTAATGCTGAGGCAATATTCTTGTCCAAGTGAGAATGTGTGAACACAGTCAACAAGTTATCTGCTCCCAAATACAATGGCTGGATAGGCACAAGATAGACATCACTATTTTAAAATCGAGAAATTGAAAAGGGAGACAAGGTTTCATGTGTCAAGAGCAAACTTGGATCCTAGGAAGGAAACTTTTCTTTTTGTTTCAAGTTTTTATTTAAAGTCCAGTTAGTTAACATATAGTATAATATTAGATTCAGGAATAGAATTTAGTGATTCATCACTTACATATAACACCCAGTGTTCATCACAATAAGTGCTCTCCCTCAATACCCATCACCCATCTAGCCCATCCCCCACCCACCTCCCCTCCAGCAACCCTCAGTTTGTTCTCTGTAGTTAAGAGTGTTTTATGGTTTACCTCTTTTTTCCCTGTGTTCATCTGTTTCATTTCTTAAATTCCACATATGAATGAAAATTACATTAGATCATAGTGTTTGAAAAAATATCCTTTTTGGCTCTAGGTTCTGACCTCTGATCCCATGGGGTGGCAGCTTCACATTCTTAGCCATAGTAATTGGTGGCCTCCCACCCACCCAGGGTTGCTACAGTACATTCTTCTGAACAACTTAGGTAGCCCTAACATTTGGAACTCAGGAGATGACCTTGGTCTCAGGAATGAGGGAGAAGATGGCTCTATCCCTTGGCATTGCACCTCTGGGTTCCTAGTGGCAGTGGCAGCCCTGCCAACCTCTGAACCTACTTTGGGGTCATTTGCCCCTTTTCTGAGGGATAATGTATGTTCCCAGCTAAATACATCTGTAGGCCCTCTTCTTTGTCTATAGAATCCCAGTAGTACAACAGTCTTCCTTCATTTTGTCCCATCTGTTTCTCCTTTAATACTAGTAGTCCACATTTCTACTGATATTAAAATTTCAGAATCAAACACTGTTGGCTTTCCCTGCAATTCAAGGTGTTAAAGCCATTACACAGGAGTGTCCTCCACTCACATTTTCAACAACCATCTCTCTGGCTACAGATGAGATGTTTGATTTTACCCACATTTCTCACATGCCTAACTTCCCAACTGATAGCTTTCTAGCCACACCCTGTTCCCTTTTTTAAAAAAGCAGGCTATCTGGATAGGGTGAGACAATTGCAAATCATCACATGCTAGTTTCTTTTTGTTTCATGGTACTTTCTTTAATTTATGTCTCTCCTCTGGCATTTACTATGAACAGCAAGGAGAAACCAGGCCATGCCTTCAACACTGTGCTTAGAAATCTCCTCAGTTTACTGTCCCAGTTTATCATGTAAAAGTTTTATTCTTCATAAAATACTAGAACACAGTTCAGCTAAATGCCATGCCACTTTTAAACAAGGATGGCCATTTTGCAAGTTTCCAATACCATGTTCCTAATTTCCATCTGTTATCTCACTAGAAGTACCCTTGATACTCATATTTCTAGCAACATATTTTTTATGATGCTCTATGTATTCTCTGAGATGATAGAGTCTTTCTCCACAGCTCTCCTCTTTTCTGTGTGAGCCCTCACCTGAAGTACATTTAATGTCCATATTTCACCCAACAGTCCCTTAAGAAATCTTGACTTGTTCTGTCATACACCTCAAAACTCTGCCACCTTTCCTCATTACCCAATCTCAAAGCGACTCCCACATTATTAATTCCTTGTTACAATTTGACTCTACTTCCAGAACCCAAATCTGTGTTAGTGTGTTCTAGGTCTATCATTACAAAGTACCAGACACTGGGGAGCTTAAAGAACAGAAATGTGTTGTCTTACATTTCTGGAGGCTAGAAATCTAAATCAGTATGTTGTGGGCCATGTTGATTCCTGCTGAGATGTGTAAGGAAAGGATGTATTCCTGGCCTATCCCCTAAAATCTTACATGGTTGACTTCTCCCATTGTCGTTTTACATTGTCTTCTCCATAGACATGTCTTGGTGTTCACATTTTCCCTGTTTATATAGAAAAGGGTCATTTGGATTAGGGTCCATGCTAAAGAATACATTTTAATTTGATTGCCTCATTATGGACCCTGTCCCCAAATATAATTCTATTTGGGGTACTTGGAGTTAGGACTACATGGTATGAAGTTGGGGCCACATGATTCAACTCACCTGAGATATGAAACCAGAGCTATACATGGGCGTTTGTGCTACCTCTTCCATGATACCGACTATATGTGCTCTCATTAGAGAACTAAGGTGATCCAATTCACCCTTCTCTTACTCAAGGCTCTTTGAATTCTGCTTAATTTTATTGTATTTTAATTTTTCTATCTTCTTATCACTGTGAAAACCAAGATACTTGATTTCAATCCTTGGAAACTGATTAGGATTTCCTTTAGACCAATATTTGGTCAATATTTTAAGAATGGCATTTGTACTTTTAATATAATTAGTAAATGCCCCTATGAAGGATGATATTTTCAACCAAACAAAGAGACAAATCTTGAAAATCTACAAAAATTGAAAACTTTTTTATCCGTAATTTCAGAAATCAAATAGGAACATGAGTAAAACAATGTTGTATAGGCACCATATAGACTATTAAGACTGGGATTGCAAGGGTGAGTGACAGATATGAAATCCAAGGTATAGCTAGGAAAAATGGGTGTTGAAGACAAGAAGGGGAAGTGAGTACATCTGATTCTTCACTTCAGAAGGTGATTGATGACAAAGGGCATCTGGTAAGCATTCATTCTCTAATGGTGTAGTTAATAATTCTCTAATGGTGTGGTTAAGAGTAAAGATTGAGAGAAATAGATTTATTGCTTAAATAACAGATTATAAACAACAGTCCTGGGGAAATAGTACTAATAATCAAACATACGCTACTCAAACTTACTCAACATTACCTTTGTTATAGAATTCATTGAAAAACTGAAGGGAGAATCCAAACTCAGTACAGAAATTGCTAAATCTAAAAGTTCAGCCTATTACAGGCTCCTTAGTAACTGGAGTTCCTATTCTAAGTTGCCCAGATTTATCTGATTCTATTCCTTCCAAGTCTGTAATCTTTCCTGTGGATAATGCAAACTTTAATGACTAGCACACTGGCATCATGTGGATGATGGAGGCATCCGGTCAAAGCAACTCAAGCCACACTCAGCTCTGAGTTAGCCAATCAGGGATGTGTGTAGGCACTGACTTACAGCCATGGGCCCAATGCACACTCAGGTGTGTCAGGCTGAACTGTAAGAGTCTTACCAGGTACTCAGTCTCAAAAATGGAGGCGGAATCTGGTATACTTTACCTGCTGTTTGCTTCTTTGTTTGATTAGTTGTATGCTTTTAATCATAATGAGAAGGATATGAGTTCAGACCTGCAAGTGGAAATCTCCTGCCACTTCAATCAAGTCAGAGAAGAGTTGTACAAATTAATAGTATTAAAATGACTTTCCTTGATTCTGACCACGTATTTTAACTTAGGCTATTTGTTCAGATTTTTTAATTTTTACCTATTTTTACCTATTTTACCTTTTATTGGCCTGACAAAATAAGACCCATCACATTAAATACTCAGCATTGCATGATATGGTGCTTGAATGACTACATTCTGTGTGAAAACTTTATTTTTTTCCATTGGGAATAGGAGATGCCAAGAAAAATTCTATTCCCAGTCCTTAGCTCTGAGTGAAGGAAAAAAGTCTCTGAGAATTTGCAACCACACGAGTGTTCTAGTGTAGCCCTGGTGTTCAAATTAACACTATCAGCATGATCCAAATAATTCCTGGTGGCAACCCAATCAAATGGAAAATATACAATAATCCTTTCTGGAGGAACTTAATCTTAATTAAGGCTTTTGTAAGATTCCTGCAGATAATCTTCCTCAATATAAGCACATAATCCAAAAACAAGCCTCTATCAGCAAAATCAAACAAGAAAACAGAATGGAAACCACCACAGAATTATTACCAAATGCCAACATAAAAAATAAATGTGTTTAACATGTATGTGTGTGTGTATGTATGACAGAACATATAAGGAAGAAGCAGATCATTATCAAAAATATGCTAAATGAGTTTTCTAGACTTAATCATCGTAACCACTAGAACAAAAGATTAAAGAAATTTTATACAACAAAGGAGACATACCTGGATAGAGAATTGGCGAACTAGAAGACAAGTGAAAGAAATAATACAGAACACCTCATAGAAAGATAAAGAGAAAAATAGGATTAAAGAGAGGCAAAGAGACTTAAGGAATGGAATAAGTAGTTATTAAGTACACCTCATAGGCATTCCAGAAGCAGAAACATGGGTGAATTTTGGAAAAATAATAGTCAAATGAAAATTTCTGGTAATAGCCCTGAATTTAGGGAAGCCATGACATCTTGGATCCAGGAAGCACATGTGAGCACATTGTAGTGAACCTATGACGTAAGCACAGAGAGCACGATAGCAGACAAAAGGACATGATGCCTAAAAATGGAAAACCAAATAGTGTGATAGCATCCCTCTTTTCATCAAGAAATGGAAGCCAAAAGCAAGTGCTGAGAGAAAATAACTGTCAGTCTACTGTTGTCTACCTGGCCAGAGTATCATTTGATAGTGAACATATGATAGACATGAATATGGACCACCCAGAACCCCCTCCCAAAGACAGACTCTCTCCTTCAGCTGCTTAGAGTGCAGTCAGCTGGCAGTCCTCAGCCGTTAGCCTTTTTCGTCATTACCTCAGCTACAGAGAGCTTCCTTGCCAATTTTGATCAAGGAAGGTTGATTATTATATGTCTGGTCCCTTCCTCAGCTATTAATCCTTATTAATTGCCCTGTACACTAAATACTATTTCAGTGTTGGCTCTCTTAAGATCTTAACTCTGAAATACACATGAGAAAAGTCATAACTTGTAGTGTTTCTACTAACTGACACCATATTAAAGGAACATTTCAGAAATTTTATTTAGGAAAATGGAAGATGATCTGAGATGCAAATAGAAATGGTAATAGAATGAATTAGCTAATAGGGGTAAATGACAAATAGTATCTATATAAAACACTGGTAATCAAAATTATAGCTATATTGGTAATCTGAGTACACAAGCCATTACTAAATATTGCAAATATGCATTACTTGGTTGATTGGAGTGTTCAATGAGAGTAGCTCATAACCCACTCACCATTGGCTTCTCCACTGGAGGACTTGGAGCACCTGTGCCACAGTCATTGGCCCAAAGTGCGGAAAGATGACCCAGGATGAACCAGTAAGAACATTCCTGGGATATCACCTGTGGACATGGAGGAGGAAATGGGTGTGGTTCTTTCTCTGGCCTTTGTTTGCTAGCTTCCTTATAATCAGGAGGACTTAATGATAGGAGTTCAGAGAAACTGACATGTTTCTTGAATCTTTCATCAGATTAAGGAAGGTTTGATTGCTAATATCTCAAATGTGACTTTTGTATCCTCATTTGTAAATGGGAGTGTTAAAAAATCTGTTTAGTAAGGCTTCTTTGCTCCTTTCATCATATTTTAATTTCTAGTATCTCTTCATAATCAGGTTCTTTTTTATTAGCAATAGCATCTGCTGTTCCTTAAAGTTCTCACAGAAAACACCCTGGGAAGCCTTGCCATTTGGACAATACCTCATTGATTGCCTGCATTTCTTTGATGCTTCTTAACTTCTTTTATTTTCATTTAATTTCTGTAATTTATTTTTACATGAGTACATGTAAAGTGTTTGTATGCATCTCATGCATTATTGAAAAGAATATGTGCCCCCCAAACATGGAGTCTTGTAGCCCAGATCTTACCTGAATTAGGATGAGGGAGTGGTGGGTTCAGGTGGGGCTATGGGCTGTGCCCCTACTTGTGGCCTATCTGCATATCCCACCCCACCCCTACTTTCTCCTGCTCTTCACTCATGGAAGTTGTCAGGCAAATTTTTCACCTACAAGGGACTATGCATCTTCTACCAAGACTCTGTGGGTATGGTTGGAAGTCCTGAAATAGTTGTACTTTTACATGGCTTTCCAACATCCAACTATGACTGGTACAAGATTTGGGAAGGTCTGATCCTGAGGTTTCATTGAGTAATTGCCCTTGATTTCTTGGGCATTGGCTTCAGTGACAAACCAAGACCAGATCAGTATTCCATATTTGAGCAGGCCAGCATTGTGGAAGTACTTGTGGGGTGTCTGGGGCTCCAGAACCACAAGACCAACTTTTTGTTTCATGATTATGGAGTTTTGTTGCTCAGGAGCTGGTCTTATAGGTTCCAGGAGAATGGATCTGGTCAGCTTAACATAAAGAGTCTGTAAGATGGAGGTATATTTCCTGAGACTCACTATCCTCTCCTTCTTCAAAACTTCTCAAAGATGGAGGTATCCTGTCACCCATCCTCACACAATTGAACTTCTTTGTATTCTCCCGAGGTCTCATCCCATTCTTTAGGCTCTACACCCGACCCTCTGAGAATGAGCTGTCGACATGTGGGCAGGGTTATGCAACAATGATGGGATAACGTAGTTATCAATAATCTCTAACAGTACATCAACCAGAGGAAGACGTTTAGAAGATGCTGCATGGGAGCTCTGGCTTCTGTAACTACTCCCATTCATTTTATCTATGGGCCATTGGATCCTGTGAATCCATATCCAGAGTTTTTGAAGCTATACGGGAAAACACTGCCAATGTCCACAGGGTCGATTCTAGATGACCACATTAGCCACTGTCCACAGCTAGAGGATCCCATGGGCTTCTTGAATGCATATAAGGTCTTCATCAACTCCTTTTAAGCTGGAAAGAGTAGCTCCCCTGTATTACCTCCCCTACTCCCTTATCTGTTGTATATTCCACTTAGGAAGCAATGCCCAAAAGAGGTCCTGGCCACCAAAGAGTATTCTCTCACAAAAGTCCAGTGACTCACGTTGGTGATCAGCATATGGTAAAAAGCCTGCAGATGCTCTGGCTAAAGGGTGACCTAACAGTCCACCTCCCATTCTTCTATCATCTGAACAAGTGTATGGACTTGCCTTTGTTTTTGTGCTATCAGGAAATTCTGATGAGCACTACTATTCACTGATGCAGAAAGAGAGACATTCTTAAAAGTTTTTTAACACTTTTATGGACTTTTCTGAAATATTTAGAAATACTAATTTCAGGCCCATCCTCAACTGGAATCATATGGTAAAGAATTAAGAGATGGTACCTCCTTACTTTTCCTTGAATGGCTTTAAGGTCACATGCTTTTTAAAGTTCTCTAAGCAACACGGCTTCAAGTCACAGTGAGTCTCCCTTGTCATAATTTTGGATTTCATTTCATCAGCTACTTTTAATTATGACATTTTGTTAAAGTAGGGTTTGGTTTGAATAGTGCAGTATTCTAAGTATGCTTTAGACTATGATTTACTACACATGTATATTTTATAAGGATACTAAACCAGCATATACTCTGGTAGAGTAGTGAATTTTCCTTTGTTTTCCTTTTCCTATAGTTACATGCTGAATTTCTAGCTTTCAATAACCGTGGAGGGGAAACATATTATGGGACTTTAATCCTTTGAAATTTATTACAATTTGCATTAGACCCCCTTATTTCATCATGTATGCTAAGTATTCCACTTGAAATTTTAAAATAAGTTTTAAATATCCCTTGATGTGAATGTAGAAACCTGTAAAGGATGTCACTCTGAGCCAAACAATGAGATAAAAGCTAAGTAAACTAAAGAAATCCAACTTTTTCTTTAGCTCATTAGAAGAGAGATAAAGCCAAAGGGATTTGGAAAACAAAGAGCTTGCTGCATAAACTCCCAAGAAAAACTATCATAAAATCAAGTGCAAGTAAATCCTTGTGAGTGGTGCCCAGAAGTTACCAAATACACTGGAAGAAAATTTTGGAAGCCAAAGGCTCACATAGTGCCATTTGATTCTTCAGAGAAAGAGCTGTGGACCATTTAGAAAAATAAAACTCCATTTTACCAAGTCACTTAATTTGTATCATGTTAATTATTGCTGCTTCAAAATGCCCATAATTGTCAAAAGACTTACAGGTGTTTTTCAAGGTTCATGTATATTGTTCTAATACGTATCATATTATGTAAAAAGTAATTTTTTAGTTTTGAATTTTAATGTATTTCATTCTTTTTAAATTTTAATTCCAGTAAAGCTAATATACAGTGTTATATTGGTTTCAGGTATACAATATAGTTATTCAACAATTCTATACATTACTCAGTGTGTGTCACAAGTGCACTAATTAATCTCGGTCACCTATTTCACACATCTCCCCACTCACCTCCCCTCTGGTAACTATCAGTTTGTTTTCATTAGTTAATAGTCTGTTTCGTGGATTGTTTCTCTCTTTTTTTTTCCTTTGCTCCTTTGCTTTGTTTCTTAAATTCCACATATGAGTGGAATCATATGGTATTTGTCTGTCTTTGACTGAATGACTTATTTAGCTTAACATTATACACTCTAGTTCCATCTATTTCATTGCAAATGGCACGATTTCATTATTTTTATGGTTGAATAATATTCCTGTGTGTGTGTGTGTGTGTGTGTGTGTGTGTGTGATTTTGGTACCATATTTTTATTCATCAATCAGTGGGCACTTGGGCTGCTTCCATATCTTGGCTATTGTAAATAATGTTGCTATAAACATAGGGGTGCATGTATCCCTTTGAATTACTGTTTTTACATTCTTTGGAAAATACCCAGTAGTGTGATTACTGGAACAAAAAGTAGTTCTATTTTCTACCTTTTAAGGAACCTCCATACTATCTTTCACAGTGGCTGCACCAGTTTGCATTCCCATCAACAGTGCAGGAGGCTTCCCTTTTCTCCACATACTTGCCAACACTTGTTGTTTCTTCTGTTTCTGATTTTAGCCATTCTGACGGGTGTGAGTTGATACCTCCATCGTAGATTTCATTTGCTTTTCCCTGATGATGAGTGCTGTTGAGCATCTTTTCATGTGTCTCCTGTACATCTGTAGGTCTTTGGAGAACTATCTGTTTATGTCTTCTATTTTTTAATTGGATTATTTGTGTTCTTTATGTTAAGTCGTGTAAGTTTTTTATATATTTTGGATACAAACCCTCTCTTAGGTATGTCATTTGCAAATATTTTCTCCCATTCACTAGGTCGCCTTTTAGTTTTGTTGATTGTTTCATTCCTTCTGCAGAATCTTTTTATTTCAATGTGGTCCCAATAGTTTATTGCGTTGCCTCAGGAGACATGTATAGAAAAATGTTGCTATGGCTGATGTCAGAGAAATTACTACCTGCGCATGCTTCTAGGATTTTTCTTTCAAGTCTCACTTTTTCAGCTTCTTTTTGTACATGGTGTAAGAAAATGGTCCAGTTTCATTCTTTTTGCATGTAGCAGACCAGTTATCCCCACACCGTTTGTTGAAGAGACTGTCTTTTTTCCCATTGGACATTCTTTCCTCCTTTTTAGATTAGTTGACCATATAACTGTAGGATTACTTCTGGGTTTTCTATCCTGTTCCATTGATCTATGTATCTA
>NC_138385.1:35661003-35678728 GCF_054177405.1 Leptonychotes weddellii
CGCCTGGGTGGCTCAGTTGGTTAAGCGACTGCCTTCGGCTCAGGTCATGATCCCAGGGTCCTGGGATCGAGTCCCACATCGGGTTCCCGGCTCAGCGGGGAGCCTGCTTCTCCCTCTGACCCTCTCCTCTCTCATGCTGTTTCTCTCTCGCTCGCTCTCCAATAAATAAATAAATAAAATCTTTAAAAAAAAAAAAAAAGAAGAAGAAGAAAACAAGGTGTGCAGATGAAATAGCAGCAATGGTGAAAGACCTCCTGTAAGCGAGAAAGAGAATTGGGATGTTTTAATGTACTCAAGCCCCTTAGAGAAGGAACATACAAAGTTGAAATGGATGCAGGGAGAACAGAGAATGGAAGAAGTTTTAAAATAGGAGGTGGGGGCGCCTGGGTGGCTCAGTTGGTTAAGCGACTGCCTTCGGCTCAGGTCATGATCCGGGAGTCCCAGGATCGAGTCCCGCATCGGGCTCCCTGCTCGGCAGGGAGTCTGCTTCTCCCTCTGACCCTCCCCCCTCTCATGCTCTCTCTCTCTCTCATTCTCTCTCTCAAATAAATAAATAAAATCTTAAAAAAAAATAAAATAAAATAAATAGGAGGTGGAAGGTGATTCATGAATGTGCCCCAATTCACTTCAAGCCTCCAAAGAATGAATCAAGAAAGAGAGCTACTTCTTTTAAAGAAAGGACTGCGCTAAGCACACACTATGGACTGAATTGTGTGCCCCGCCCAGATCCATACACTGAAGCCCTTACCCCCAGTGTGATGGTATTTGGAGATGGGGTCTTTGGTAGGTAATTAGGCTTTGATGGGTCCATGACAGTGAGTTCCACAAATTGGGATTGGTGCCTTTATCAGAAGAGATTAGAGAGCTTACTCCCCCTCTCCCCACCCCACCCTCACCCCCGACCCCTTTTGTGAAGACACAGAAAGAAGGCAGCTGTCTGCAGGCCAGGATGAGGGCTCTCACGAAGAACCTGATCAGCTAGCACCCCCCCGACCTTGGACTTGCCAGCCTCCAGAACCATGCGAAATAAGCGTCTGTTTTGTAAGCCACACAGTCTATGGCATTTTGTAAGGGCAGCATGGCAGACATTGAAAGAACAGGCTTCCTAGAACAATTTCTCAGTCAAGAGTCCAAGACTTTTTGTTGTATCCAGCCCCACTTAGCCAAGACCTCATGGGTAAAGATTCTTAAGACTAAGAAGCAATCAACAGCTGTTGTTTTGTTTTACTAATTCCGTTTGCTGTTATCACTGGGCACAGAAGCAAGACCGGGTACTAGTTGTAACTTCAAGTTCAATACAACATGAGCTACGTCTCTTACTGGACACACACTCTCTTTGGATCTGGCAAACACTACAGTTTCAGGGATGGGAAGCACACCTTCCACAAGTGTGCTACTAGAATAAGCATGAGAAGAGCTGTTGCAGCCACTCTGAGACAATATGGACCCCTACCCAAAATTTGGTTCAAATGTCAAGACTGGCAGCACCACACACACCACCAAGAGAATATGAAAAGTGTATTACTTACTTACATAATGTGGCTTTTGTCGGGCGGAGGGGGGGGGGCGGGGGAGAGCAGGGCAGACTTCCCAGGCAGCTCCAAAAACAGGCTTGAGAGGGACAGGAAAGGAGACTGGTTTGGGAGTTTTTTTTGTGCTTAGTGGGTGGGGGCAACATGAGAGTTCCCATGTGCTGGCAGGGGCTTGTGTAGTTTGAACCCCACCCATCCAACGGCACCAAGGGAGAGAACACATGGGTGTTTTTATGAGCTCGCCCATAGGTGGGGCACTGGGGTTGAGGGAGGCCTGAGGTTTAAAAACCCTCAGCAGTCAAACACCAAAGAATGGAGTTGACACTTTGTTACAATTCATCCCTGACGTGTGACTGATGACCAAAACGGGCCACTTCTATTTCACTGAATTTGAAGTCATGGAAGTTAAGCCATTGTGGCACTCTAGGAGTCCTGCAGCCTGAGGCCGGATAGGGAAGGGAACGGTCCCTTGGATGCTTGTTCATGAGCTCAGCATTGTGTATCCTGAAAAGTGAAGTGAATGCCTCGGTCACTACCAATAACGTCTGGAACTCCCAAGCAGATAAGGCGTGTCTTAGGCGAGGCCTTGTATTGTGGCTTTCGTATATGTAGAGTTACGTGTCACCTTGATTTATATTTTGGGAGCCTGTGGGGCAAGAGATTCCCGGAGTTCTTTATCCCAAACGGGACAGTATTGGACAAGGAATGGTCGTTGCTGCCACTGGCCCTATCAGACAGCCAGACCAATGCCAGTGACCTGATGATAGTCTTTAAAAATGTGCAGACTGAGCTGACTGCTGGCCAGCACATCCAGTGCTAAGGTAACTGCCTGAGGTTCAGTCAGTTGTGCTGACCCTTGGGTCCCATCTTATATTAGAGATGTCCTGGTTAAGGGCTGAGAGCTCCATCACAGGTGACCAGAGTGATGGTGACAATTCCGGTCATAAAGTGGAGGAACACCCATTACTCTTCCCTCAGGTGATCCCAAGGGGCTCCCGTGGTAGCCAAGGGGTCTCGAGAGAGGGATGTCATCCTCCAGTACCATGGCATCTGGCAAAGGAGTGACAATGGAGAAGGCCAAGCCCTCCTGCAAGTGGGATATACTAGGGGGCCCAGGTTTGCCTCCATCTGTAACAAGGACGCCTTGCCTTGGTGGCTTTCCTAAACTTGCGGGGGTGCTGCTACCTAGGCCAAGGCCTAATGGGCAACTGGCTACTGAGTGTCACAGGCCTGGGGCCCATGAGCACTTCTAAAGCCAGGAGAGATCAGTAGGCAGCCAGCAATTGCTGCTCTCATGTCTTATGTCATGGGACCGAGGAGGGCTGTTACTTATACCAGAGTCCCATTAGCAACTTATGGTGATCACGGGAGGTCCTGAGATCCCAGGAGGCATGAGAGGAGGTTGCTAAAGCATCTACACTGAAGGACTCTCTGGTAGGCCCTAACAGGAGTGCCTGCTGTTTTGTAATTTGGACAGATTCTAGAGCCTTTTGTTGTAGGGGGCCCTTTCAAGGCAGGCCAGTTTTTAAACAGCACCATCAATGGGCTCAGCCAACACCGGCAAATGAGGAATTTCCCACTGGACCCACCAAAGGCCTAAAAGATGCTGGGTTTGTTCTAGCGTCGTGAGTGCCAAGAGGGTCAATAGCTGGTTCTTGACGGTGTCAGGGATGAAGCAGCCCTTGGTTTTTAGCAAATAATTTTCAGGAATTTAACCAAGGTGGCATGGTCTTGCCCTATGTGTGGGACAATTGCCTGTCCCCCTTTTGTAAGCCCCTTTGTGAGTATTTGCATGTCCTGAGGGTTTCAAATGCCTATCCTTGGAGGAAGAGGTCATCTATGTAATGTCATACCTGTGATCCTAGACAAATGTGGATGCAGTTACAATCTTGCCTGCAAAGATTGTGTACGATGGCAGGGCCCTTGAGGTACCCCGTGGGTAGCCAGGTAAATGTGTATTGTGTCCTTTCAGAAGTGAAGGCACACTGCAACTGAGGCGCTGTTGATATACAGGCACTGAACAGAACACATCAGCCAAGTTTATAATAGCAAAGCCTTTACCAGTTGCTAACTGGATGGAGTCCACAACTTCAAGAACATTGGGTATGGGGGCCTTAACGTGTGAGACCAGGCCCTGAGGTACCAAGGCTGTGGTAACCCACCCTGAGGCATCATTCATTCTTTCCTAGTCTAAGAACAGGCAAAACTGGAGAAGGTCAAATGCAGAAGCAGTGGGGAAAATCATTCCTTGCCTACATAGAACTTACATAATGGATTTCAATCTTTATAGGCCCTGTTTTATTTTTCCTTAGCCCATAATCAATGTTTTCAGTGCGGACAGTCCATTGGGGCCCATTTTGTCAAGCCCATTTATAAATGGCAAGGACTGAATGTAACTTTATTAACCATTGTGTCTGAGTGCCTATGCCCGCTGTAGGATACTTTAGGACAATGGGTGCCGTGACCATGCGGAATTGAGGCAAGGCAATACTTCCAATGCGTAAGGCAAGGAAAACCTCTCTGTCCTCTATTTTATATTCATTAGCTCCCCTAAGATCGCCGGGGCTTCCTTTTAAAATTTAGTGGGATTCCCAAGTATTACTATAATTTGAGCCCCGCTATTAAGAACATAAAGGTTTCCTAAATGATGCATTTTAGCAGATGTTGAAGTTAGTTCACCGTCTATTTGTAAAAGTGTAAAGCCAATCAGCAGCTTTATTCTGTTTGTTATTATTATTGTTGTTGTTGTGATAAAATTCACCATTTTAGAGGGCACACGTCAGTGGCCTTTAGTACATTCATAGTGCTCTCCAGGTATCCCCTCTGTCTAGTCCCCAAATACACCATCACTCCAAAAGGAAACCCCATACCCATTAATTAGTTCTCCCCTGTTTCGCCACCCGTGACTCCAGGTTCTGGAAACCACTTATCTGCTCTCTTTCTCTATGAATTTACCTCTTCTACATTTATTCTATATTACCTACATTTGATATAAATGAAATCATACAATATGTGACCTTTTGTGTCTGGCCTCTCTCACTTAGCATAATGGTTTTGAGGTTCATCCATCGTGTTGCATGTATCGGTACTTCATTCCTCTTTATGGCTGCATGATATTCCACTGTATGGACATACCACTTTTGTTTGTCCGTCCATCAGTTGATGGACACTTGGGATGTTTCCACCTTTTGGTTATGGTGAATAGGACTGCTACGAACATCTGTATACAAGTTTTCGTTTGAACAAATGCTTTCAATTTGGGGGTGGAATTGCTGAGTCAGTCATACGGTAATTCTGCATTTAACTGTTTGAGGAACTGTCAAACTCTTTTCCACAGTGACGGCACTCATTTTACATACCCACCAGTAATGCACAAGGATCCCAGATTCTCCACATTCTGCTCAATATGTTTTATTTTTCATTTAAAAATAATTCTATTACACCCACCCTTGTGAGTATGCTGTGGCATCGCATGGGGGTTTTGTTTGCATTTCCCTAAGGACTAATGATGTTGAGCTGATTTTCCTGTCCTTAGTGCACATTTGTATATCTTTTCTGGAGATGTTTGTATTCACATCTTATGTCCACTTTTAAACTGGATTGTCTACTTGTTGTTGGGTTGTGTTTTTTATGCATTCTGGATACATTATTAGATACGTGCTTGCCACAAAATTTTTATCCCATTCTGTAGGTTGTTTTTGCTTTCTTGTTAATGCCCTTTGACACAAAAAGGTTTGTAGCTTGGCAAAGTCCAATTTATCTGTTTTTCCTTTTCTCCTCGTGCTTTTATTGTCCTATCTAAGAATCCATTGCCAAATCAAAGGTCATGGAGATTTACCCCAATGGACTGAATTATAGACCCCCAAATTCATATGTGGAATCCCTAGGCCTCATTATCTCAAAACTTGACTGTATTTGGTGACAGGACCTTTTAAAAGGTAATTAAAGTCCGATGAGATCATACAGGTGGGGTCCTAACCCAATCTGACTGTTGTCCTTTTAGAAAAGAAGAGATGATTTGGACACACGAAGACACACCAGAAATGCGTACACACAGAGGAAAGATCCTGTAAGGACACGGCGAGGAGGCGGCCATCTGCAAGCCAAGGAGCGAGGCTTCAGAAGAAACCAAACCTGCCGACAACTTGATCTCAGACTTTTATCCTCGAGAACTGTGGGAAAATAAATTTCTGTTGTTTACGTCACCCACTCTGGGGCATTTTGTGATGGCAGCCCTAGAAAACTAAAATACCAAGTGTGGACAGACAAAGCTCCCATGGAAACACTCTTTTTGTTTTCCATTGATGCTGTTGTTTTTCTTATTTTTTCTAGTTCTGTACTTTTGCTATTTAGCTTTGGGGTGAAACCCATCAGAGAACTTTCAAGGCAGAGGAGAGAAATTAAACCGCGATACTTTAGCCAAAAAAAGTCAGTATAGGTAGCGTGAAGAAGCACTAGAATTCACCAATGAGTTTGCTGAGATAATGGAGTTCATGAAAATGACCACATAAAATTGTGCATAAAGATCTGGGCTCTGTGCAAATTGCACATGCATGTATCTGAACCTAAAAATAATATTAAATGATTTGATCAAATAAGTAGGCCACTGTCATTATCCCACATTCCTCGCTGTTAGCGCATAGATAAGCCAGATATGGATAGCACCACAAAGGCTTTGAAATGTGAACGGAGACTGGAACAACAAGCCAACAAAATTTACAAATTTGTGGCCTGAACCTAAAACGAAAGGAAACCAAGAAAAAAAAATTTTTTATATATATAAACATTTTCCATAGGATATCATGATACAGTCTCTAAAAACAGAATACTAAAATGTCCAGATATACTTAAAATTAACTAGTATATGAAAAACCAAGGAAATGTTAATAAATTCCACGGGAAAATACAAGCAAGAGGGGCAAATACAAAGACGACACAAGTATTGGAAGTTTAAAACAAAGATATTAAAGCAGCTATTATAATCATACTACACGAAGTGATAGCTGTAGGGAACAAACTAAAACAAAAATGAATACTATTCTCTAATTTTTCAATGTCCGTAAACACACACACAAAAATATAGGGATACACACACATATAAATACAGATTTATATATACAAATACATGTACACATGTAAACACATATAGATGTGTATATACACACATGGATATATATATACACACATGTACACAACACACACACACACGCACACACACACACACACACATGGGATAACTGTCAAAGCCAAAGCTGCACCACGCACTTCCGCCATAAGTCAACTTGATACCCACTATATGTGTGCAGCCTTTTTGAGTGCCCAGAAAGTTCAACCAAACTTAGTACAGACAGGTATAGAGGATGACTATGTGTACACAAATGATGTCATGTTTCTATCACTTTCATTGTGTTTTCGTCTTGCCTCAAAAATGAGATTTTCAGTACAGACTCTTCTGCAATTTGCCTTTATCATACAACTTGGCCTCACTGTGCACCCCTTCCCTACAAAGGGATGTGAATTTTTACACTCCCTTCAACCTCATTTTCTTAACATCTGTATTGGCATTATATTGTTCAGAGAACATCGTTTGTATAAATTTAAACCTTTTAAGTTTATTGAGGCTTATTTTATGGGCCATATAAGGTCTGCCCTGCAGAATATTCCATGTCCTATTGAGAAGAGTGCATATTCTGCTCCTGAGTATTCTATAGGTGTCTGTTAGATACAACTCATTTATAGTGTTGTTTCAATCTCCTAATTTCTGGCCCATCTTCTGCCTAGTTGTTCTATTCATTTGTAAAAGTGGGCTGTTGAAATCTCCAACTATTGATGAATTGTGCACTTCTCCCTTCAGTTGTGTCAGTTCTTGTTTCATGTATTTAGGCACTCTGTTGTTAGGTGCATTCATATTTTTATATATATTTATATCCTTCCTATGGATTGTTCCTTTCATCATTCTCAACTGTCTTTCTTTGGTCAGTAACTCTCTTTTGCCTTAAACTCTATTTTACCTGATATTAGGATAGCCAAAAAAAAAAAAATTAGTTTTGGTTATTCTTCCCATAGTATATATTTTTCCATCTTTTTACTTTCAATCTACTTTGAATCAAAAGTGTGTCCCCTGTAGATAGCATATGATTGGACAACGGTTTTTAAATCCATTGTACAGATATAGGACTTTTGATTGGAAGATTTAGTCCATTTACATTAAATGTAATTAAACAGAAGATAGGACATATGTTTACCATTTGGCTATTTCTTTTCCATATACTTTACATCTTTCGCTCATTTATTCATTTAATATTGCCCGTTTTGAAGTTTAAACAGGTATTTTTATTATACAGTGTAATTGCCTTATTGTCAATTTTACTAAATTCTTGAGTTATTTTCTTAATGGTTGCCCTAGAGATTACAGTTGACATTCTATCTTAATCGATAGAGTAATACCAACTTAATTTCAATAGTAAACAAAAAGCTTTGTAACTATTATCCTATTTCCTCCTTCTTTCTTAAAGCTTATTATTGTTATACAAATTATGTGTGTACATATTATAAGCCCATCGATGCAGTTTTATAATTATTTTTTGTATATCTTGAATCAGATAAGAAAAGAGAAACAAACAAAAATCCATATGCACTGTCCTTATATTTACTTATCTGGTTACCTTTGCTGGCGCTTTTTATCTCTTCATGTAAATTAGAGTCTTTGTTTAGTGTTCTCTTATTTCAGCCTGAAAGTTCAGTTTATTTTTTTTTCTTTTTTTAAAGATTTTATTTATTTATTTGAGAGAGAGAGAGAATGAGAGAGAGAGAGCATGAGGGGGGGAGGGTCAGAGGGAGAAGCAGACTCCCTGCCGAGCAGGGAGCCTGATGTGGGACTCGATCCCGGGACTCCGGGATCATGACCTGAGCCGAAGGCAGTCACTTAACCAACTGAGCCACCCAGGCGCCCTGAAAGTTCAGTTTAAATTTGCTTGTGGGAAAGAGAGAATCTCTAGGGTTCTGTTTATATGTAAAGGTCTTAATTGTTCTTCAGTTTTGAAGGATAGAGTTTTTAGATATAGAATTCCTCGTTGACAGTCTTTTTCTTTCAACCCCTGAGAAACATCATCTTACTGGCTTTGGGTCTCCATGGTTGTTGATGAGAAATAAGGATCTCTTAAATGTAATGAGTTGCTTTTCTCTTGTTGCTTTCAAAGTCTTCTTTTTCTGTTGGGCTTTGAAAGTGTGATTATGTTGTGCCTGGGCGTATCTCTCTTTGACTTTATCCTACTTGGATCTATTGAATTTCTTGAATGTGTAGATTAATGCTTTTCAACTATTTTGGGAAGTTTTGGTGATTATTTCTTCATATACTCCTCCTGCCCCCTCCTCTGTCTCCTCTTTTCCGGAGACTCGCATTATGTGTATGTTGATATGCTTGATTTTTGTTCCATAGGCCTCTGACTCTGTTCAATCTTCTTAACTTTTTTCTTTCTATTCCTTGCTCTGGATAATCTCAATTGACCTACCTTCAGATGCACTGATTCTTTCTTTTGTTAGTTCAGATCTGCTATTGAGATCCAATGGGGGTATTTTTCATTTCAATTACTATATTTGAAACCCAAGAATTTCTATTTTTTTAAATAATGTCTCTTTATTGATATATTATATTTGGTGAGATATTCTTCTCATTCAACTTTAATTATGTAGATGTGCTTTCCTCTAATTATTTAAACATGTTTGTAATAATTGATTTACAAAACCATAATGAGATATCACCTTACACCTGTCAGAATGGCAAAAACTAAAAAGACAAGCAATAAAAAGTGTTTCTGAGGATGTGGAGGAAAAAAGAACCCTCTTGCACTGTTGGTGGGAATGCAAACTGGTGCGGCCAGTATGGAAAACAGTATGGAGGCTCCCCCAAGAATTAAAAAGAGAAATACCATATTATTCAGTAATTCCACTAATGGGTATTTACTCCCAAATAATGAAAACACTAATGCAGAAAGCTATATGCACCCCTATGTTTATTGTAGCATTATTTACAATAGCCAAGATATGGAAGAAACCCAATGATCCACTGACAGATAAATGGATAAGGAAAATGTCACACACACACACACACACACACACACACACACACACAGGAATATGCAACCATAAAAAAGGAATGAGATTGTGCCATTTGTGACAGCATGGATGGACCAAGAGTGTATTATGCTAAGTGAAATAAGCCAGACTGAGAAAGACAACTACCATATGATTTCACTTATATGTGGAGTCTAAAAAACAAAACAAATAAACAAAAAGCAGAATCAGACACATAAGAGAACAAATTGGTGGTTGCCAGAGGGAATGGCGATGAGGAGATGGGTAAAGTGGGTGAAGGGGAGTGAAAGATGTGGGCTTCCAGTTATGGAATGAATAAGTCATGGGAATAAGAGGCACAGAATAGGGAATATAGTCAAAGGTATTATAATAGCACTGTATGGTGACAGACAGTAGCTACACTTGTGGTGAGCATAACATAAGGAAAAAGAAGTTGAATCACTATGTTGTTCACCTGAAACTAATGTAACACTGTGTGTCAACTATGCTTAAACTATTTAAATTAAAAAATAAAACAAAATAAAATTTAAAAGAATATTTGATTTAAAGTCTTTGGGAAATCCAACGTCTAGGCTTCATCAGGAACAGGTTATGTTGACTATCTCTTTCTTTTTCCGTGAACCATACTTTCTTGGTTGTTTGCGCATTTTGTAGGTTTTTTTTTTTTTTTTTATAAGTTGGACCTTTAAAACAATACATTGTGGAAACTCCATAAATCAGATTATGCCTCCCTCTCCAGATTCATTGTTATAATTTGTTGTTATTGTTTGATTGTATAGTGACTTTACCTAAATAATTCATTAAAACCTGGATACTTTTTCATCTGTGGCCACTGGATTCTCTTCTCCAATAGCTTACTGATGAGCTAATGATCATACAGAGATTGAATTAAATTCCTTGAACCAGTAAATCTTCCAGCCTTTATCAGGATGCTTTGTGTCTATGTTTTGAGCTGAATTCAATGCTCAGGTAGGCAGTTTACAATCCTGTCTAACCCTTCAGATTCTGCACGTACAAAGCCTTATTGTCAGCTAGAAGTGAGGGCTAGGTCTTCTCAGATATCTTTGGAGCATGCACACATTTCTACACACGCTCATGGCCTTCTAGATCTCAGTTATATGTTGGAACTTTTCAAAGCATCCTATGGACGTTTCCTTCCCCAGTTTTTCCTTTTTAATGTTTTGGATAGCTTCTTCTTTTTATTAATTTAAATTCAATTAGCCAACGTATAGTACATCATTTTTTTTGATATAATGTTCAGTGATTCACTAGTTGTGTATAACACCCAGTGCTCATCACATCACATGCCCTCCTTAATGCCCATCACCCAGTTACCCCATCCCCCCACCCACCTCCCCTTCTGCAACCCTCCGTTTGTTTCCCAGAGTCAAGAGTCTCATATGGTTTGTCTCCCTTCTCTTTAGTCCCAACTAGTCACACTGCATTTGGAAGCTGCAGTGATAAACAATTGCTGTTGAATTTTTTTTTTTTCCCTGATGCCTTGTGGCTAGGCCAGTTTAGGCAAAATGGATTCTAAGTGAGAATAAATGAAGTCATGTCCGAGTATGGAACTTTTAGAGAGCTGCTGGATGGGTCAAATATTGATTAATTATCTGAGGATGGGATTGTCAGGGAGCTCCAAATCTCTCTGCCTCTCCACGAGGTGCCAGGCTGCAGTTTCACAGGTAACATTAATTGCAGATCTGTTGGTTTTCCATGCTTACCACAGATCTGGGGTCAAGGGGTTCAGAATAGGCCAATTTAAAATACCACAAAGCTTATTGTTCATGATAAGATCTGACCATTTTTCTTGAATAAATATTCCTGGGATGACTGAAAGCCTTTCATTAATTCCCAGAGTTCTGAAAAGTTGATTTTGACAATTCTTTCCAGTGTTCTCATTGCATATGTGGAGGAACAGATTTTCAGAGGTCCTTACTTCACCATTCCAGAAGTGCTACTCTAACTCTTCATCTCAGTAAGTGTTCCTTCTAGTTGTAGAATTTCCATTTGGATTTGTTTATTTTCCATGTAATTCCACCCTCCTTTGTTTTATAGATTCCAAAATCATGCTGTCATGTACTTACATTTTATGATGACTCCTTTCTTTCATTTGAATATCTCTCTAAGTTACTTTGAAAGTTATTTGTCACAAATTCTATTTCTTGTATAGACTTTGCTATATTCACTTTGTTGTTGTCCACGTGTGCTTTCTGTGTATGTTTTTCTTCTCTTTAGAGACTCCTAAAAAGTAACACTGAGTTACATGTCTGAATCGTAGTCATTCTCCTTGTGAAAATTTCAAACATGAGAATACTAAAGTCCTGTTTTACCACCTGTCACCATCTTCATTCTTTCTGACTTCATATGTTACCCCCTCATCAGACAATGGTATATAGTTCAAGACCTTTATTATGTGCATTTACATGTCCTTGTGTATTAAAGAAAAATATTTTTTTCTTTATACATATTTGTGAGTTTAAAACAAAAGATATAGTTTAGTGCTTTTTGTTTGCCATCTTTTTTTTCCACTTGATTTGCCTTTCCATTTGTCAATTGTACAGCCACATTCATTCTACTTGATGCATAATATTCCATTTTCTGGGTGGACCACAGATTATTTATTCGTTCATACTTTGATAGACACTTTCGTTTCATGAAGGGATATTTTCTTGTCATTACAGAAGATAATGCAGTGAATAACCCTGAAAACATCTCCTTAGGACAACGAGACACTGGGTATACTGAGCACCAGTGAGGGTTCTTAATAGGTGATGAGAAAATTACCTACTTTATTCTCCTGGAAGTCACAATAGGGGTCTTAACTTTGGCAAAGGATGAAATGATTCTTGCCTTTTTAATATAAAACATCATTCAGCAATTTACTACATTAAAAAGGGACTTGGAAATTCTTGCCCATGGCAGGGTGTGAAAGTAGGAATCAGTAATAATAAGTCATGGGGAATTCACAAAATTAACAATAGAATCCTAAATAACTTATGAATCAACGGGGGAAAATCACATTAGAAATTAGAAAATACTCTGATATGAATGAAAAGGAAAATACAAGATATCAAAACTTATGGGGTACAAAGAAAGAGTAGTAGTAAGTAAAATAGAGCATAGAAAAAGAATAGCGGGCATCAATGGCCAAAAGTTTTTTTAATAAACAAATTAAACAACATTACAGACATTTAGCTAGATTGACCAAGGAAAAATCAGAGGAAGGAGGGATATCACAATTGTTAAAGTCGACAACAGACCCAAAGCGACTCATTTATGCTAAGCCCCACATCATCAAACCAAGACTTAATTACAGTTTCAACTCTCTCAGAAATGGAAACTTAAGCCAGTGAATTAGGAATCACCTAATCAGTACCAGTTAGGTAATCTGCCTGCCATCCCCTGAAAGAAAGTGACCTTGCCACAACCAAGCCACTTTTTTCGTAGTCTAACTTCCTTGTTTCTGCTCCCTTCTGCCTGTAAAACTCTTTCATTTTGTACAGTTCCTTGGAGCTCCTTTCTATCTGCTAGGTTGAATGCTGCCTGATTCATGAATCATTGAATAATGACAATAAGCTCTTTAAAATTTACTCAGTTGAATTTTATTTTGTAATACTACCAATGCTGCAAAATTAAAAAGGATTATAAGGTAGCACTATGAAAAACACATGCCAACGAATTAGATAATCTATATGAAATGTACATATTACTGGAAAGACACAAAGCGATGAGATTGACTCAAAAAGAAATAGGAAGTATGAACTGACTTATAACAAGAAATTGACTTTCTAATGAAACAGCCCCCCAACACACACACACACACACACACACAAGCCTAGGATCAGATGGCTTCACTGGTCTAGTCTTCATTTTTTAAATATAAATTCAATTAATTAACATATAGTGTATTAGTAGTTTCAGAGGTAGAGTTCAGCGATTCATCAGCTGTATATAACACCCAGTGCTCATTACATCACATGTCCTCCTTAATGTCCATCACAGTGTAACCCCATCCTCCCACCCCCTCCCCCCCAGCAACCCTCAGTTTATTTCCTATGGTTAAGAGGTCTTTTCTAAATTTAAAGGAGATTTAACATCAATCTTTTAAAAACTCTTCCAAAAAATAGATGAGGAAGACACACTTCCCAAATCATACAGTTAGTCCAGTAATACCCTGGCACTCATAGAGACAACATGGTAACAAGAAGAAGAAAAAAAGGGACGCCTGTGTGGCTCAGTCGGTTAAGCGTCTGCCTTCGGCTCAGGTCATGATCTCAAGGTCCTGGGATCGAGCCCCACATCAGGTTCTCTGCTCAGTGGGGAGTCTGCTTCTTCTCCCTCTGTCCCTACCCCCTGCTCGTGCTCACTCTCCCCCCCTCCAAATAAATAAATAAAATCTTAAAGAAGAAGAAGAAGAAAAAGACCTTGCAGATCAAAATTCCTTACAAATATAGATACAAAAATTATCAACAAATATTAACACTACTAATCCAGGAACATAAAAAAATATATAATTATTTACCATGACTATGTGGAATTTATCCCAAGGATAAAACATCAGTTAAAATACGAAAATCAGTCAATATAATTGTTGGGATTTTGCACAGCCTGTCAATCCCTGATCCACTGCATAAAAATGGGCCTTGGGATCGTGGTCTAAGATGGTGAAGCAGGAAGATCTTGAGCTCATCGCATCCCATGTACACACTGAGACAACAAGTACCTCTATGTAACTAACTCTGTTAAATGACCTGAGACTGGTAGAACACCACATTATAAAAGGTAGGAGAGGTGGAGATGCGGTTGGAAACCAAACCCTTGGTGTGACTAACCACCGATGGGAGGAACATTACAAGTGTAGAAAAGTGAGAGGACGAGATCCCACATCAAGCACTTCTGGCACTGGGGACCCTCACTAGGAAGACAAGTCCCCACCATGTCTGGCTCTGAAAACCAGTGGGGGTTAACTCCAAAAGCTTTAAAACTCAGTGGGGCTTAACTCGGAGAGGGTCAAAGGGTGATAGGCAACTGAGCCCCCACTCTTAAAGAGCTAGCATACTAAATAACTCAGCTCAAGACACAGCACAGAAGCAGTAGTTTGAAAAGTGCCCAGAATATATAGTGAAGATTTATTGACAAATCCAACGAGAACTTCAGAAAAGAGACAGAAAATATAAAAAAGAACCACTCAGAGCTGAAGAATTTAATAACTGAAATGAAAAATACACGAGAGGAAATCAACGGCAGATTAGAGGATGTAGAGGGTTGGATCAACGATCTGGAAGACAGGGTAATGAAAAGCAACCAAGTCAAACAGCAAAATGAACAAAGAATAATAAAAATGAGAATAACTTAAGGGATATATACAAACTTAATTAAGCACAATAAAGGGACATAAAGGGAGAAATTGACAGTAATAAAATAATAGTAAGGGACTTTAATACTGCACTTCCATCAACGGATAGATCATCAGACGAAAAATCAACAAGGAAACAGCGGCTTTGAATGACACATTAGATCAGATGATCTGTACATAACATTCCATCCCCAAACAGCAGAATACACCCTACTTTCAAGTGGACATAAATCAATCGCTAGGATAAATCACATGTTAGGTCACAAAAAATGTTTCAATAAATTTAAGAAAGCTGAAATCATATCAAGCACCTTTTCCAACGGTAACACTGTGAAACTGGAAATCAATTACAAGAAAAAAAAACTGGGAAAAGCACAAACCCCTGGAGGCTAAACAACATGTTACTAAACAACCCATGTGTCAAAAAAGAAGTCAAAGAGAAAATTTAAAAATATATGGAGACAAGTGAAAATGAAAACACAATGATCTGAAATTTGGACGACACAGCAACAGCAGTTCTAAGAGGGAAGTTTATGGCAATATAGGCCTACTTGGGGGCACCTGGGCGGCTCAGTCGTTAAGCGTCTGCCTTAGGCTCAGGTTATGATCCCAGGGTCCTGGGATCGAGCGCCGCATCGGGCTCCCTGCTCAGCGGCAAGTCTGCTTCTCCCTCTCCCTCTGCCTGCCGCTCCCCGCTGCTTGTGCTCTCTTTCTCTCTGTCAAATAAATAAATAAAATCTTTAAAAAATGATATAGGCCTACTTGCCTACTTCAAGAAACAAGAAAAATCTCAAATAAACAACCTAACCTTATACCTAAAGGAACTAGAAAGAGAAGAACAAGCAAAGGCCCAAGCTAGTAGAAGCGAGGCAATAACAAAGATTAGAGTGGACCTAACTGAAATGGAGACTAAAAAATCAATAGAAAAGATCAATGAAACCAAGACCTGGTTCTTCAAAAAGATAATTGAAATTGGTAAACTTTTAGCCAGATGCATCATGAAAAGAAGAGAGAAGACTCAAATAAATAAAATAAAAAATGAAGGATGGAAATAACAACCAACACCACAGAGATGCAAAGAATTGTAAGAGAATAGTATGAAAACTTATACGGCAACAAATTGGACAACTTAGAAGAAATGGATGAATCCCTAGAAACATGCCATCTCCCAATACTGAATAAGGAAGAAGTAGGATATTTAAACAGACTGATTACTAGTAACAACTTTGAATCGGTAATGACGACATTCTCAACATGAAAGTCCGGGACCAGATGGCTTCACAGGAAAAATTTTACCAAACATTAAAAAAAAAAAAAAGAGTTAATACTTATTCTTCTCAAGCTATTCCAACAAAAATAGAAGAGAAAGGCGAACTTCCAAATTCATTTTATGAGGCCAGCATTACCCTGATAACCAAAACCAGACAAAAACACTACCAATAAACAAACAAACAAACAGAAAAACCCAAAACTGTAGCCCAATATCTCCGATGACCATAGATGCAAAAATCCTCAACAAAATATTAGCAAGCCAATTCAACAGTACATTAAAAGGATCATTCACCATGATAAAGTGGGATGTATTCCATGATAAAATGGGATGAAGCAAAGGGGGTATAATATTTGCAAATCAATCAATGTGATATACCACTTTAATCAGAGGAAGGATAAAAACCATATAATCATCTCAACCATTTGACAAAACATACTCGTTCCAGAAAGTGGGTCTACGGGGTACATACCTCAACATAATAAAGGCCATATATGAAAAACCCACAGCTAAAATCATTCTCAAGGGTGAACAAATGAGAGCTTTTCCTTTAAGACGAGGATGAAGACAAGGATGTCCATCCTCACCACTTCTATTCAACATAGTACTGGCAGTCCTAGCTGCAGTAATCAGACAACAAAAAGAAATAAAAGGCAGCCACGTTGGTAAGGTAGAAGTAAAACTTTCACTATTTGCAGATGACATGATACCTTCTATAGAAAACCCTAAGGACTCCACCAAAAAACTACTAGAAATGATCAATGAATTCAGTTAAGTTGCAGGATATAAAATCAATGTGCAAAAATCTGTTGCATTTCTATACACTAATAATGAAGCAGCAGAAAGAGAAATTAAGGAAAAAATCCTATTTACAGTTGTACCCAAAATAATGATACCTAGGAATAAACCTAACCGAATGAGGTGAAAGACCTGTACTCTGAAAAGTATAAACCAATGATGAAAGAAATTGAAGATGACACAAACAAATGGAAAGACATTCCATGTTTATGGGTTGGAAGAAGAAATATTGCTATAATGTCTATACTACCCAAAGCATTCTACACATTTAATGCAATCCCTATCAAAATATCAACTGCATTTTTCATAGAACTAGGACAGAAAATCCTAAAATTCATATAGATCCACAAAAGACCTTGAGTAGCCAAAGCTATTCTGAAATAGAAAAGCAAAGCTAAAGATATCACAATTCCAGACTTCAAGTTATATTACAAGGCTGTAGTAAGCAAAACAGTAGGATACTGGCACAAAAATAGATACATAGATCAATGGAACAGGATAGAAAACCCAGAAGTAATCCTACAGTTATATGGTCAACTAATCTAAAAAGGAGGAAAGAATGTCCAATGGGAAAAAAGACAGTCTCTTCAACAAACGGTGTGGGGATAACTGGTCTGCTACATGCAAAAAGAATGAAACTGGACCATTTTCTTACACCATGTACAAAAAGAA
>NC_138385.1:35679228-35695142 GCF_054177405.1 Leptonychotes weddellii
TAGATACATAGATCAATGGAACAGGATAGAAAACCCAGAAGTAATCCTACAGTTATATGGTCAACTAATCTAAAAAGGAGGAAAGAATGTCCAATGGGAAAAAAGACAGTCTCTTCAACAAACGGTGTGGGGATAACTGGTCTGCTACATGCAAAAAGAATGAAACTGGACCATTTTCTTACACCATGTACAAAAAGAAACTGAAAATGGATTAAAGACCTAAATATGAGACCTGAAGCCATAAACTCTTAAAAGAAAACACAGGCAGTTATCTCTTGGACATTAGCCTTAGTAACATATTTATGAATCAGTCTCCCCAGGCAAGGGAAAGAAAAGCAAAAGTAAACTAATGGGACTATACCAAAATATAAAGCTTTTCAACAAAAAGGCATTATTGTAAATGGGAGAAGATATTTGCAAATGATATATATAATAAGGTGTTAATATCTAAAATATATAAAGAAATTATACAACTCAACACCAAAAAAACCAAACAATCTGTGTTAAAAAAAAATGGGCAGAGTACCTGGTTAGGTATTTCTCTAAAGAAGACATACAGATGACCAGCAGACTCATGAAAAAGTGCTTGATATCATTCATGATCAGGGAAATGCAAATCAAAGATGCCATGAGATGTCACCTCACACCTGTCAGAGTGGTTAGTATCAAAAAACCAGAAATAACAAGTGTTGATGAGGATGGAGGAAAAGGGAACCCTCATGTACTGTTAATGTGATGTAAATTGGTGCAACACATTGGTGGTGGAAGATGGTATGGAGGTTCCTCTAAAAATTAAAAAAAATTAGGGCGCCTGGGTGGCTCAGTTGGTTAAGCGACTGCCTTCGGCTCAGGTCATGATCCTGGAGTCCCGGGATCGAGTCCCGCATCGGGCTCCCTGCTCGGCAGGGAGTCTGCTTCTCCCTCTGACCCTCCCCCTTCTCATGTGCTCTCTCTCATTCTCTCTCTCTCAAATAAATAAATAAAATCTTAAAAAAAATTATAAATAGAAATATAATCTGAGAATTCCACTACTGGATGTTTACTTAAAAACACTAATTTGAAAAAATATATACACCCCTCTCTTTATTTCAGCATTATTTACAATAGTGAAGATATGGAAATTGTATAAATGTCCATTGTAAGATGAATGGATAAAGAATATGTGATATATATATATATATATACAAATAAGAATGAGATCTTGCCATTTGGGATAACATGGGTGTATGTAGAGTGTGTTATGTTTAAGTGAAATAAGACACAGAGTGATGGACATATACCATATGATTTTACTTATATGTGAAATCTAAACAAACAAACAAACAACAGACTCTAAATACAGAGAACAAATTGGTGGTTGCCAGACAGCAGGTGGCTGGGGTGATGGGAAAAGTAAATGAAAGGGATTAAGAGTTATAAACTTCCAGTTATAAAGTAAATAATTCATGGAGATATAAAGTACAGCATAGAAAATATAGTCAATAATATTGTGATAGTGTATGCTGATAGATGGTGACTACACTTATTGTGGTGAGCATTGAGTAAGGTATAGAACTGCTGAATCAATATATTGTATACCTGAAACTAATATAACACTGTATGTGAATTATATTTCAATTAAAATAAAGAATGGGCTTTGGCCCTGTAGCAGCTCCTTGCTGGGAGATAAAGGGCCCTCACAGCCTGTGCTGGGCTTATCAGTTTGTGAGGGAATATCTCTTCCTGCTCTGGGCTTAATGTATACTCCATTGCTCTGCTAATATGCTGCATCAGTGGCCCTCAGCCACACCCCAGCTATCTGTATTTCAGACACCATGTTGGAGGGGTTCCTTCCACTATAGCACAAAGTAATGTGCATGCAGTCACACTGCCCAAGTGGGCTGCAGAATTAATCCACTGGGGACTTTGTATTACAAGGGGTTGTATCTTATGCACACTATCTCCCCTCTTGCTCTAAGTGCTGTAGCATGTAAGCCTGGGGTATGTGTATTATCTGTTCCCAGTGACTTTGAATCATACAGTGGTTTCTTCCCCACAGGACACTTACCTGATTTTTAACCTTGGCCACACTCATGTTATACTCTATCTTGCAGTATAGCCCAAGCACCCAGTTATCAGTAAAAAAAAAATATATTCATAGAGTAAGTAATAAAAGTTGCATAATTATCTCAACAGATACAGAAAAAATATTTCCCAAAAATCCTCCAGCTTTTTATATTAAACACACTCAACAACAGAGTAGGAGGGAAATCCCTTACCTGTTAAAGCACATCTGTGAAATCCCCAAAGCTATTATTATACTTAATGGTGAAAGACTAAAACTTTCTCTCTAAATTCAGGAACAGACAATGATGTCTGCTCTTACTACTTCTATTCAACATTATGCTGGAGGTTCTAGCCAGGGCAATTAGACGAGAACAAGAAAAAAAGACATGCAGATTGGAAAAGAAGAAGTAAAATTATTTCTCTTTGCAGAAGGCATAATCTTATATATAGCATTCCCTAAAGAATTTATACAAAAAGTTATTAGAGCTAATAAATCAATTCATCAAGGTTGCAGGATATAAGATCAATATATAAAACTCAATTATGTTTCTTTACAGTACCAATAAACAATACAATAATGAAATTAAGACATAAATTATATGTACAGTAATATAAAAGAATAAGATACTTAGTAATAAATTTAACACCCAATGTCCATCAACTGATGGACAGATAAAGAAAATGTGGTATAGTTGTATGGTGGAATATTATACAGCCACAAAAAGAAGGAAGTAGTGATAAATGTTACAACATGTATGAGCTATGGAAATATTATGCCAAGTGAAAGAAACTAGCCATGAAATGTCATATATTGTATGCTTCAATTTATATGAAATATTCTGAAAAATAAACGAATAAAGACAGAAAACATATTAGTGGTTGCCTGGGTCTGAGTCTGTGGTTGGGAATGTGAATTGCCTGCAAATGGGAACAGAGTATTTTTTGAGTTATTGGAAATGTTCTAAACTTGAATAGAATGTATAGATTGTGATGATGGTTTCATAACTGTGTAACTTTAATATAGTCATTGAATTGTACATTTAAAACAGGTTAATGTTATATTAATTATACCTCAATAAATATGTTAAATGATCTCTACTAACAGGTTTTGGTTTTTTTGTTTTTTTTTGTTTTTGTTTTTTGCTGTTGTTGTATGAAGTAGTCTATAAGAGTCAATTGGAGATTTGGTGTAAGGAAAATTTCACTTTCCCATATTGCTCAGACTCTGCTTCTTCATTAGAGTCAACTTAATGTTCAGACCCTAACATATTCCATTTTATCTCATTCATTTAGTTTTGGAATTGTGAGTCAAGTGTGAGCCACTTAGCTGTGGTACAAGGCTATGATTTTGAGGGTAAATTTAAGGTACTATAGAAATAATATCTTAATCTTGTGTACCAGATCATCTGGAGCTCTTGAATTTGAGATCCCTTTCAACACAAGCACCTGTTATTTCATGTTCTAAGGTAGTCCTGAACAGGTATTGAAACAGGTTTGGTTTGTCTAATGGGAAAGCTAGAATGATTATCTTTTTTGTCCACTTTAACCCACTTAATTTTTTTTTTTGTGAAGTAAATTTTATGGTTATTGTTTGAGAATTGCTTTATAACTTCTATTATTTATTCATTTATTTATTTGATTCTGAGGATAAAGTTGTATGTCTCAGCTTTCATAGAAAGCTAATGTCAAGCAGATTGTTATACTAATATTCTTGTTAAATGACAACTGGGTAAGGTTATTTAATAGCTGGAGGTATAAATAGTTTTTAGGAATATTTACAGACAGGAGAGGTGGCATACCTACACCCATAACAGCCCTATTGGGGAGTCTACATCACTGTGACTGTGTGTATGTATGTAGTGTATCTGTGTATGTTTGGAAAGGTGATATATTTTATTAAAGAAGCTATGTCTGAGAACTCTGTTGTGTGGGATAAACTGTTATCTCCTTGTGAGTGGAGCTGGAAGTAGCTGAGTCACCAGTTATTCATTCACTTCCCTTGTTTCTGTGTCCTAAAATAGCCTGACAACTGTATAGGGAAACCCTAGCTAGCCTTTGATACTTTCAAATGGCTTATGTTGATGGACATAGAATAAAATTTGGAAGAACAAAAAGAAGAATAAAATTTTTCAGTCTTTTAAGAAACCTGAGGTTAATTTCATGCATTTATAAATTTTTAAAATATTTTTAAAATTTTAACATTATGTATTAAAAATTCCCTTTATCCACTCATCTGTCAATGGACATCTTGGCTCTTTCCACAGTTTGGCTATTGTGGACATTGTTGCTATAAACATCAGGGTGCATGCACCCCTTCGGATCCCTACATTTGTATCTTTGGGGTAAATACCCAGTAGTGCAATTGCTGGATCGTATGGTAGCTCTATTTTCAACTTTTTGAGGAACCTCCATACTGTTTTCCAGAGTGGCTGCACCAGCTTGCATGAGAGACTATGGACTCTGAAAAACAAACTGAGGGTTCTAGAGGGGAGGAGGGGGGGGTGATGGGTTAGTCTGGTGATGGGTATTAAGGAGGGCACATTCTGCATGGAGCACTGGGTGTTATACGCAAACAATGAATCATGGAACACTACATCAAAAACTAATGATGTAATGTATGGTGATTAACATAATAATAAAAAATAAAATAAAAATAAAATAAAAATTCCCTTGCCAAAATGGGCATTACTTATTAGAAAAAACATTGGAACTTTAGTGAAGTCCTAAAATATCTCTAAATTTTTCTATATATTGACTACCCAGACAGTTAATTATCAAAATATCCTTTTAGTTATAGAAGGCAGTTGTAATATTTATATCAGTAAGGTGCCAGATTAGCCAAAATACATTTATTACATAGGACTATTATGAACTTTCTTTTTATTGTAATAAAGAAGTATCCTTTATTTTTATTTTTCAGAAATTTCAAATGCCTTGAAATTTTTACAGGCTACATCATAGAAGCTCCAAGGTAACAGCTTGAAACTTCAGTGGGGGAATTTGAAATAAGAGTGAAAAAAAATTTATTTCTCCAAGGGTCTTGGTGTTCATGGGGATCATTTTAAGAAACATGCCCTTATTTAGAGAGACCTCCATACCTAGGATTTCTTTTCCTTTGGTTATATGTTAACTAACATTCTTAGGAGGGATTATTAGAATATACCTTCCAAATTAATACTTTTTGTAAGGCATGCCCATTTACTGGATAATGGAAAACTATTTTTTGTTCAGTGATTTTTGTTTTCAGCCTAAAAGAAATGGTGGAAAACAAATCATTATTTTTGTTAACATTAAATTGTTGGGAATTAAAAACTCTTCATTTGGACATTTTATTTCTTGATGATCCTTAGAAAAATTTATTTGTTGAGCATATATTTATAAAGATTAATATTTATTCTTTATGTCAATTTTATTGTGGACTGGAAAAGATTACCTTGGCAAGCCTGGGGTGTTCAGATGATGCACATTTCAAAGAAGTACCTGTCTTCTAGACTGGCCCTTGGTAGGATCCTGGGGTGATAATCTTTGAGCTCTTGGAATATTCTACCTGACAAGTTTACTTTTGTATATCTGAGTCCTTGGGCCATGCTGTACCTATTTGAACAGTTAAATTTATTCTAACAGTGTGACTTATTCTGAATGCCTGTTTTTGCTCTGGGGGATGGACTAAAATCTGAGTAGCTGTGGTCAGTCACACAGACACCACATACCTATGTGACTGACCTCCATTAAAAGCCTCCAAGGCTAGAGTGAGCTTCCTGGGTTGGCACACATTATTTCTGGTAGAGTTAGGTGTGTCTCTATGTGATTTCCCTGAGAAGGGACTCTTGGAAGCTTGCATCTGGTTTCTCCTGTACTTTTCCCCATGTGTCTTTTCCCTTTGCTGATTGTAATCTGTTTTCTTTCAATGTAGTAAACTATAACCATGAGTACAAGGACTTTTCTGAGTCCTTTTTTATTAAAGTATAATTAACATACAGGGTTATATTAGTTTCAAGTGTATGATATCATGATTCAACAATTCTATACTTTTTTGAGTTCTTTGAATCCTAGCAAATCATGAAGATTGAGGGTGGTCTTGATGATGCCCAGCAGAGTTGGCATTAGGTGGGATTAACCAGAATGACCCTGACTCTCTGAAACATGGTAGTCTTACTGTTTGGGAAAAGGAAAGATAAGGGGGTGACAGTTCTTTGATGACTGAAGGGCTACTGAATTACCCATTGTATGAGATAGCAGCTGTGCTTTATTCAGGCCCTGAATCATAAGAAAATGCAAAACAATGAGAAAAAAATCGAACTTTTTAAAAAATCTGTAATAGATAAAATGAAATAGTGTTGGAGTCGATGTTAACAATGCACTGAACTCAGATTTTAGTCAGTCTGATCTATAACTACTAGTCTTAAAGTTGCTGCTAAAGAGGAAAATTGTCCTGAAAAAAAAAAAAAAAGACAATATCTCTATGATGTATGGTCACCAAGAAGGTATTCCATGTGTCAGGGAGGCAAACCCCCAAAACTACTAAAACCAGTGGGTATAGTGTTAAAGAATTGTCTCCTTTTGTGGATCAATAGCAGCAACTTCCTGAAAATACTTGAATAAAAGTGGATTGTGTTCATTATTAAATAGGAGTCTCCTTAGTTTTGAATGCTGCAGAATGAAACAGTATGTTTGGGTTGAGGTAGGACCTACTGCTTACTATTGAACAGTTGGGGTATATGATCTAAACATGTGGCAGTTTCTTCCTGAGGGGAGAGCTAGCCTTGTGGGTTGGATAAAAGCTACTGTAGTTTGTTTTCCCTGAGAAGGGAATGCCCTTTCCCCTACCTGAAAAGCCAACTGGAACTCTCAAGATGAAGCAACTGATATGTTGCATAAGTAATATGCTGGATTGGCTTTAAAATGACCAGGATGTTCATCTACTTAATGTACCTTTTACCTAGACCATGATAAATGCTGTGATTTAGGGATACTCTTTTGCATTGTCACCCCATGTAACCTTGTTGTTGCAAAATCAAGCAATGGTCAAAGAAGCTGTATCAGATTTGTTATCTCAGCTTACCCTTATGGGTCTCACAGGTGCTAAGAAAATTAGAGTGATTCACAAGAGAATAGGGAAAGAAAAAGGTGATAGTCAAGGGATTCACTCCAGCAAAGTGGAACTCTTTAAATAGTTATTAAGGATGGGGATGAATAAGGTAGCATTGATGGGGTTGACACTGTGATAATGGGAGAATATGAGGATACCGTGGTTATTGGGAGTAATGTCAATGTTTGGATGGAAATTGAATGTTTGAACAGACTCTATGTAAAGTGGTTGCATTTCCTTTTCCTGCATGTGTTATTGATTTTATTGATTTTTTTTTACTTTTATTTTTAAAAAAATTTAAAATTTAAATTCAATTAGCCAACATATAGTACATCATTAGTTTTTGATGTAGTGTTCAATGTTTCATCAATTGTGTATAACACCCAGTGCATTGAAAAGGATATATGTCTACTGAGGAACCACTTTCTCTATGTAGTATTGTAAAACAGAAGGCACGTAAGTCCACTCTGTGGTCAGTACTAATTGGACATACTAAATGGGAACCTACAGAATTGACTAAGCTCCCAGAAGTTGTTAATTTGAAATAGTATAGAATACTTGGTAGACAAAAAGACTACCATTTTAATTAATCACATATTAGAATGACATATTAGCAACCAACAAATTCTCTATACAACAGCCCTGTGTAGCCAATGAACAGGCAGATGGCACATAGAGACTAATAGTAGATTATCAAGGCTTGGATAATGTAAAACTTCATATAGCATCAGCAGTCCAAAAAGGTGGAAAAATGCAAGTTAAATAAGGTGACTTTTCAGTGATTTATCTTGAAAATACTTTTTAAATACCAATCATAGAAACAAGTCAACTGTAATTTTTCTTTATCTGAGGGGAATCTCAATTTGCATTTACTGTATTGCCACAGTATTATTTGAATTCACTAGGTTACTGTAATAATTTGGTTAAAGGGATTTGGACTTGATGCAAATGTTGAGTGCATTGAGAATGTCATGATATCAGAAAACAAAGAACAAGATACAACTTAATGCAGTGGTGACACACATGACTAAAAAAGGCTGAATGATAAATCCAGCAAAGATCCAAGGGCTCTTACAAATGGTGAAATTCATAGGAATAACATGGAGAGGAGCCACTAAGATATTTTATAGGTAACTAAAAATAAAATGCTGTCATTGCCTACCCCTGGAAATAAGCAAGAAACACAGCACCTGGTTGTTGTTGTCGCTGTTTTTAATTTTGGAGGATGCGTATTCCTCCTCTGGGAATATTGCTAGCTCCAATCCATAAAGCTATGTGTAAGAAGACCACCTGAACAACGCCAGGCTATGTCTGAAATGCAAAAAGCAGTGTCTTAGTTAATGACTTTGAGCCTTTATGATACACACTCAGATATGATTTTGGAAGTATCTGCAACTTGCACTTAGGCTGACAGGAGCTTATGACAAAGTGCATGAATGCTGCCCAGAAGTGACCACTGGAATTTTGGACTACAAAGTTTATGGACAGGGAAGTACACTGCACAATGACAGACAATTATTGATTTGTTATTAGGTATTTATTGAAACTACCCTGATGACTGGGGGGCATAAAATAATCTTGAAATTATTACATATAATGTCTTGAGTGATATCTAATAAGGAAGGCAGTGCCCAGAAGGAACATGCTACTGGAGGAATGGGAGAATATACTCATCATGTTTATTATAATTAAGGAGGTTCTTTTACCTTGTGCCAACTTTGAAATCACCTCAGGAACTGCCAGATCCTATTGCCATATGTAGGTAGCATTGATGGGGCTGACACTGTGATAATGGGAAATTATTACAGTAACCTAGTGAATTCAAATAATACTGTGGCAATACAGTAAATGCTCTATGCACAACTCTCAACTGACCAAAGGGAAAAAAAAAAAAAAACCTGCTTCATTTATAGATGTCAGTTATAAGGTGGATGGTAAGCAACCTCTTTGAAAGACTGCTGCTTTATAACCTGCTGATGGAAAAACCCTGATTGAAGAAGATAAGAATACATCAGCTCAATGGCTGAACTTCATGCCCTTTTCCTCGAAGTGATGGAAGAATTGAAAAACAATAACAATTTAAAAGTCTGTTTTTTTTCCTTTTTTTAAAAGATTATTTATTTATTTATTTGAGAAGAGACAGAGATAGTGAGAGAGAGCACTAGCAGGGAGGAGAGGGAGAGCAGGCTCTCCGCTGAGCAGGGAGCCCAACGCAGGACTTGATCCCAGGACCCCGGGACCACGACCTGAGCCGAAGGTAAACCTTAACCAACTGAGCCACCCAGGTGCCCCAAGTCTGGGTTTTTTCTTACACATCATTGAGATAGGTGGATTTGGGAGGTGGCCAGTGTACTGGCCATATAGTTAGGTAGTTGGGCAATGAAAAATTGGACAATTAAAGGATTCCTGCATACGTCACAGCCCTGTGAAAATTACTATGGAAATTTAAGAAACATATTGAAGAACTTCCTTCCCAAATCAGAAGGTAATTTGAATCAACAAGTGGACTTCCTGGTGTGCTTGTTTGTGGTGGCCACCTGGTTCATAAAATAGGTGAATATGGAGTAGCTGCAGCAATGCAGAGATGGGCTGGTAATCAATATATTCCACTTGTACCTTCTGAGGCACAAAGAGCCAACAAAAATATTCTGTCTCCCAGTCAGAGAGACAAAAACTACAGATGGATATGTGAGAGATTTCCTGGGGAAGAAAGTCTCCACACATAGTTGGGACATAAACTACATCAGACTACTACCAGTAGCCGTAGGAGGTTATACATAAGTCCTGACAGGAATAGATATTTATGTGGACTAAGTTTTGCCTACCCAGGGGTAGATGCAAATTCTTGAAACTCTATAAAGGATTGGAACAGAAAATACTGTACCAAGTGACACCATCAAGTTACACTCCTTCAGACCAAGGATCATATATTACAGCCCATAGGTTCCAATAATGGTCAAAGAGATATCATATCAAGTGGATATATCATATTACATATCATCCTCATAGTAGTGATTTGGTAATTAGAATGGGCCATTAAAATACCAGTTGTCTAAAATTAGTGGAGATAAAAGCACAAAAGTTTACTCACCTTCATGAATATGAACTCACGTTCAATGTGAGAAGGGGACAAAGGAGAATCCCCACTTGGTAGATTCTTGTTTTTCTGGGTAGTTTGGTAGAAAAGGAGGTAGAGGAAGATGCTGGTACAATTATACAATGCTTCCCCAAATCACCCCAACTTTCCTTTTTTCCTACCTGATTCAGTGATCCTAGAATAAGGGCTGCATGTGCCAGTTGCAGAAATGATGCTGAACAAGAAACTATATCTTTAAAACTTTACTCCAGTATTCCTAAGGGTCTGATGGGATGGACTGCACCTTTACTTCATCTGGCAAAATTGGGGTTGACAGTGAATGCAGCTGTATTGCCTAGTGGTCAAGAAAGCCCACTAGTTCTGTACTTAGGTGAATCTACCCTATATGGATGAGAATGGACTGAGTTTCTCCTTACACAGAAAATATTGAAACTGTTGAGGGTAGGCAATTGTTAGACTGGTATTGGTGCTGATGATATGGACTAACACAGTGCCTCAACCTAACATACCTTCCAAATATGGAAGAGTTTATATTAAAAATCAATGCAAAACAGAGAAAAGGAGAATAGTACCTGAGGCTAAAAGAATTATTAATTGGGTTATAGAATAAGGAAACTCCAAGATTACATTGGTGTCTTGAGAGAGGATCAGAGCAAGAAAATATTGTTTCTTAGCACAATTATACCCTAAAGCTCAAAAGGGTGAAGCCATATATTTTCGAAGACCACCTCTGCTTTTTGAATCTGATAACACAAATGGAAACCTGGAAACCTGAGTGGCATTGCTCTGAGACATTTTGGTCATACAATATGATGAAATGGGTCCTACAGTTAATGACTGAGTGGAACTCTAGTAATGTTCCAGTATCTTTTGGCTCTTATTTTTCAGGTTATATTTACTACAAAGGATGTCATTTGGGAAGGAATTTCTAAGAACTACTGCATACTGGGCCATTGGTCTGTGGAGTGTATAGCTCCTGGCAGACTAATTACTGTGTAGCTATAAGCCTTGGTGGTAAATGATGGCTGAAATGCACCAGCGCCATTCCCAACACTAGCTTCTCCAACTGTTAGGCATATTCATGCTGATACTATTGCTGTATCTAACTGTTATACCAAGTATAGATGCACAGAAAAAAAATGTGATAATTTTGCTATAAGAGGGCCTACATCTAGGATCAGGGGAGCTGATTGGGCAAGAAAGGATTAACTCAGCTGGCCTGGTCTTCTCAAACATTGCATATTCTAAAGAAAGGACTATCTTCATAACCAGCCTTGGATTAACTTCTGGGAAATAATCTCTGTACACAGGAATATTCTACCTGATAAATTTGTTTTTGTATGCCAGATAACTCTATCATTTATGGTGAGGGCTTGTTTTGGCTTGCAAATGGGGAGATGGGTGGAGGTAAAAGTAAGTGAGGTAAGTCACGTACTTGTGTGACTGACTGTACCAAAATCTCTAGACACCAGCGCCATTCCCAACACTAGCTTCTCCAACTGTTAGAGATGCTCAGGTGAGCATCTCCAGCAACATTTCACGTGTTATCACAACTGTTTCTGGGGGAATTTAAGCATGTCCATGTGCAAATCCATTGGAAAAGGACACCTGGAAACTTGAGCTTAGTTTGTCCTGGACGTTGTCCCATATACCTTTTTTGTTTGCATATTTTTATCTATTTGACCTGAATTTTCACTATAATAAACTATAACTGTGGGAATAGCAGCTTTTTTATTTTCTTGAATCTTTAGAGCAAGTGATTAAGCATGAGCATGAAATCGATTGTATATTTAAACATACATCACATGGTAGAAAACTTAAGTCAATATAAATTGACATATTCGGTTATTTGTGAAAATACCAAAACTGTGAGAATTTGGGGGTAGTTTAACATGGGTGGGTGTTGTTGAGTTTCATTACTAGTGGTGAATGATAACAAATGGGAGAGAGAAAGAGGGAGAGAGAAACAGTATGAGAGAGAGAGTGGAGGGAGACGAGAATGATGACAAGTTAAGAGAAAGGAGGGAGGGAATGGAGGGGAAGGAGAAACAAAGTTAAATGAGAGAGAGAGAGATAGAGACACAGAAGTGAGAGAGTGGGATTTCTATGGGTATAGAAAATGAAATGAATTCCTGGACGTTTATATACAAACTTGGTAGTAAAGGATATATTGAGAAAAGACCACTGGGAGCTGTACCAGTTCATTTAGATATTTTTTATGTAAGAGATTTTTTATTTGTTTATATTAAGCATGTATCATTTTTATCAGAAAAAAAACTGATTTTGAGAGTATTTGGGAAATATATCACCAACATGATACACACTTTCTAAGTAGTACACAAATATGAACAATGAAATATGTTGAAATCTGGTATAGAACTAAAAAATAGGCTTAGTTTTAAGGAGGGAACATGATGTGAGGGGGAAAAGATGGTGGAAGACTAGGGGACCCTATTCTGACTGGTCCCCCAGAATTGAGCTTGACCACTACCAGTGGTCTACCAGACCACTCTGAACACCCACGAAATCAGCCTGAGATGTAAGAAGATAGATGTGGATCTCTACAAACAGAATATTGCAGGTGGTTGGTTTCGAGGTACAAAGTGGGAAGCTGTGATTCCGTGGGCAGATTTTGGAGAGAAATAAACAGAAGGGGGAGGGAGCCTGGCCATGGGGATTCTACACTGCCAGTGAGCGATAGCCTCCCGTGCTGGGGATGGGGCATAAACTCGCAGACCAGTAGCAGCGGGGAAAGGACTTTAGGGCAGCCCCCCCAGATGGAAAGCCGGAGGAGCAGGGAAGCACATGTGAACCGGGGGCAGCTGGTGGTTTTAGAAGCACAAAGAGCAGACACATGCCCGAGCTGGAGGTGAGGACTGGGAGCGCTGCTGTGGGGTGCACAACCCAGGATGCTGCAGTTTATAGCAGCACAGACAGAAATGAAGATAGTGTGGCCTGGAGAGCTCACTGAAGAACAGACTGCGATCTCTCTGCTCTGAGGCAGAGGGTTGGAAACGGTCTCTTCAAAGAGATGAAGAAAGCCGCCAGGAAAAGCTGCCAGAGAACAAAAGCCCCCAAAAACCTGTTCCCACTGAGCCCATGCCCCACCATAGGGGAGCAGGGCAACTCTGTCCAAACAGGGTTGCTTGAGTAACAGCATGGCAGGCCCCTCCCCCAGAAGACAGGCTGGGAGAGCAAGAGGCCAGCAACCCTAAGGTCCCTAGAAAACAGGTGCATCTTGCTTGGGTTCTGGTCAATAATTTGGACTCTATACATTCCCTCAACCACCCATCAACAGAATGACTAGGAGGAGGAACCCCCAAAATAGGAAAGACTCAGAGATTATGACTTAAGCCACAGATTTACAAATGGATGCAGATATAACCAAGATGTTGGAGACGGAATTCAGGCTAGCAATTGTGAAGACAATAGCTAGAATGGAGAAATCGATTAATGGCCACATAGAGTCTCTAAGGGCAGAAATAAAAGCTGAATTGGCAGAATTTAAAAATGCTATCAATGAGATCCAATCTAATCTAGATAATCTAACAGCTAGGGTAAGTAAGGCAGAAGAATGAATCAGTGACCTGGAAGACAATTTAATAGATAAAAGGGAAAAGAGGAGGCCAGGGAAAAACAACTCAGAATCCATGAAAATAGAATCAGAGAAATAAGTGACACCATGAAGCGTTCCAATGTCAGAATTATTGGAATCCTGGAGGGGGTGGAGAGAGAGAGGGGACTAGAAGATATATTTGAGTAAATCTTAGCTGAGAACTTCCCTAATCTGGGGATGAAACAAACATTGGTGTCCTAGTGGCAAAGAGGACCCGTCCCAAGATCAAGGAAAATAGGCCAACACCCCAGCATGTAATAGTAAAACTCGCAAATATTAGAACCAAGGAAACCATCTTAAGGGCAGGTAGGGGGAAGAGATTCCCTACGTACAGAGGGAGGAATATCAGAATAATGTCAGACCTATCCACAGAGACCTGGCAAGCCAGAAAGGCTTGGCAAGACATATTCAGTCTACTAAATGAGAAGAATATGCAGCCAAGAATACATTATCTGGCAAGGCTGTCATTTAGAATGGATGGAGAGATGCAGAGCTTCCAAGACCGGCAGAAACTGAAAGAATATGTGACCACTAAGCCAGCCCTGCAAGAATTATTAAGGGGGGTTCTATAAAAGGAGAAAGACCCCAAGAGTGACATAGAAAAGATATTTACAGGGACAATCTATAAAAACAAGGTCTTCACAGGCAACATGATGACAATTAATTCCTATCTTTCAATAATCACTCTCAACGTGAATGGCCTAAATGCTCCCATAAAATGGCACAGGGTTGCAGATTGGATAAAAAGACAGGACCCATCCATATGCTGTCTACAAGAGACTCATTTGGAACCTAAAGATACATCCAGACTGAAAGTGAAGGGATGGAGATCCATCTTCCACGCCAGCGGACCTCAAAAGAAAGCTGGGGTAGCAATTCTAATATCAGACCAATTAGATTTTAAACTAAAGACTGTAGTTAGAGACACAGAAGGACACTATATCATTCTTTTTTTTTTTTTTTTTTTTTAGGACACTATATCATTCTTAAAGGGTCTATCCAACGAGAAGATCTAACAATTGTAAATACCTAGGCACCCAACATGGGAGCAGCCATCTATATAAGCCAACTGTTAACCAAAATAAAGAGTCATATTGATAACAATATGTTAATTGCAGGAGACTTCAATACTCCACTCTCAGCAATAGACAGATCACCCAAGCAGAAAATCAACAAAGAAACAAGAGCTTTGAATGACACACTGGACCAGATGGACTTCAAAGATATATACAGAACATTCCACCAAAAACAACAGAATACTCATTCTTCCTGAGCACACATGGAACTTTCCCATAATAGACCACATACTGGGTCACAAATCAGGTCTCAACTGATAACAAAAGATTGATTTTATTCCCTGCATATTCTCAGACCATAATGCTTTAAAACTGGAACTCATTCACAATAAAAATTTGGCAGAAATTCAAACACTTGGAAGCTAAAGACCACTCTGCTCCAGAATGTTTGGGTCGACAAGGAAATCAAAGAAGAACTTAAACAATTCATGGAAACCAATGAGAACGAAAACACATCAGTCCAAAACCTATGGCATACTGCAAAGGCGGTCCTAAGGGGGACATACATAGCCATCCAAGCCTCACTCAAAAAAAGAGAAAAATCCCGAATTCACCAACTAACTCTACACCTTAAAGAACTAGAGAAAAAGCAACAAACGATGCCTAAGCCATGCATTAGAAGAGAAATAATTCAGATTAGAGCAGAGATCAATGAATTAGAAACCAGAAACACAGTAGATCAGATCAATGAAACTAGAAGCTGGTTCTTTGAAAGAATAAGATCAATAAACCATTGTCCAGACTTATCCAAAAGAAAAGAGAAAGGACCCAAATTAATAAAATTATGAATCAAAGGGGAGAGATCATGACTAACACCAAGGAAATAGAAACAATTTCTGGAAATTATTATCAACAACTATATGCCAATAAACTGAGCAATCTGGATGAAATGGAGGCCTTCCTGTAAACTTATAAACTGCCAAGACTGAAACAGGAAGAAATTGACAACCTCAATAGGCCAATAACCAGTAACGAGATTGAAGCAGTGAT
>NC_138385.1:35695642-35721845 GCF_054177405.1 Leptonychotes weddellii
GGTGGGTATTGAGGAGGGCACGTTCTGCATGGAGCACTGGGTGTTGTGCACGAACAATGAATCATGGAACACTTTATCTAGAACTAATGATGTAATGTATGGGAATTAACATAAGAATAAAAAAAATTAAAAAATAAAAATAAAAAGGAAGTGGACAATCACCCATCCAATAGAAAATGCACTATAACTTTTATCAAAGGAGCTTCTATAAAGTGAGGGGAAAATCAGGAAAGTGGTCTCATTCTTCCCACAAATTCAACTACCATAGTCATTACTGTGAAAAAAAATATGTAAATGATATTACATGTGAGGTGCAGTTGATCTATGATAGTAGATTAAAATGCGGTTAAGCCCTTAGTATTTATTTTCACATCAAGTTTTAAAAGTAAAAGTTTTTCAAACATTTATTTTCACAAAAAAGTATTGTTTCAAGTTAAGATAAACAATCAGCTTCAGACTTTAACTTTTAATTGTTTAACCATACTCAGATAATTGTCAAATTCAGCTAAATGGCTTTTTCTGTAATACATTTCTAAATTCTTAGAACCTGGTCCATCTACTCCTTCTAGCAGTTTGGAATAACTTACCAGTCAGCATTTATATTATCAGAACCTATTAGAGCCATTCTAGAAATAAGCCAGATGATAAAGCTTGCTTCGTTTATGACAAATGACTATGGTTTTAAAGATAGAAGAGTCAGAACAAAGTGCTTATATTTCCCACAGTTTATAGCAAACTGTATAGGATCTTAAGCAGTTAGCCTGGATTCATATTCTAGAGTAGCCAGATTGAATACAATGACTCTAGTTACCTTCCACATATTGTCAGATGGCTATGTTAAGAGGAGCCAGTCACTGTCAGTTAGGAAGACAGCCAAAAGCCTGTCTATTTTAAGAAGGCTTTCAGCCATTGAAGAATTGATACTCCCATAAATGGAATTTCAGGACAGGTAGAGTGAACAATTTTTATCAAGGCTGCCAAAATGATTTATTACATGCTGAGATTTCATTCACACACATAAAGCCTGCAGACAGATACTGCATTAACTTTATTTTTTAATTGCAGACTGTGTTCTGCAGAGGCAATTTAAGTTAGTGATAATATATAAGAAAGCATCTTTGTCACTGGCTGAATGTTTGAAAGCTATTTTTCCAAAAATAAATAGGCATAAGAGGAAAAATTCATGAATTATGTTGAAAAATCAACAGTTTATATCAATGAAGCAAAAAAAAGGAAAATTTATATTTCAGGAAAATATACATTAAATTTTGAAAATTATTACTGTTTAATATCTGACACCAGTACTTTTCCATGTAAAAAAAAAAGAATCCTATTTTAAAATATGAAGTATAGTAAAAAGAAATGTGATAAAATATTTTTCTTTCAAATTATTTGAGGAGTTGGTCCACTTCATCTAAGTTATTTGTGTGTCTGGTGTTACTGATAATATTTTATTATCCTTTTCATGTCCATGGGATCAGTGGTAATGTCCCCTCTTGCATTCTTAATATTGGTCATTTGTGTCTTCTTTTTCTTAGTTACCCTGGTTAAAGTCTTACCAGATTTATTGCTCTTTCAAAGAGTCACCCTTAGGTTCCATTGATTTACTCTATTATTGCCCTGTTTTCAACTGTTGGTTTATGCTCTACTATATATTTTCTTCCTTCTGTTGTTTCAGACATAATGTACTCTTCTTTCTCTAGTTTTCTAGGGTGAGAACTTAGGTTATTGATTTTGGCAGGAGGAATGGAGGAAATGTATGACTCCATCCTATCTAGAATATATATATATATATATATATATATATATATATATATATATACACACACACATACATATATATATAATATTATACATTATTTATGTGTATTATATATGTATATTATATATATGTAAGTTTTCCAGTTCTGGAAATCTATCATCTATCATCTATCTATCTATCTATCTATCTATCTATCATCATCATCTATATCAATTCCAGTATAGTTAACATACAGCATATTATTTTCAGGTGTACAATATAGTGATGCAACACTTCCATATATTACTCTGTGATCATCAAGCTAAGTGTACTCTTAATCTCCTTCACCTGTTTCGCCAATCCCCCCACCTACCTCCCCTCTGGTAACCATCTGATCTCTATAGTTAAGAGTTTGTTTTTTGGTTTGTCTCTCTCTCTTTTTTCCTTTGTTCATTTATTTTCTTTCTTAAATGTGATATATGAATGAAATCATACAGTATTTGTCTTTCTCTAACTGGCTTATTTTGTTCAGCATTATACTCTCTAAATCCATCCATGCTGGTACAAATGGCAAGATTCCATATATATATGGAAATATATAAAGAAGAAGTAATATATATATATGTATATATTACTTCTTCTTTATCCATTTATCTATTGATGGACATGAGCTGCTTCCATTGTTTGTCTATTGTAATAATGTTGCAATAAACATAGGGGTACATATATCCCTTCAAATTAGTGTTTTCATATTCTTCGGGTAAATACACTGCAGTGTGATTACTGAATTGTAGACTAGTTTTAGTTTTTAAAAATAGTATAACTTTGTTACTACTTTTTATTCAAGTGTAATTAACATACAACATTTTATTAATTTCAGATATGCAATATACTGATTCAACTATTTTTTTAAGGGGGGGTAAGGAGCAGAGGGCGAGGGAGAGAGAGAGAATCTTAAGCAGGCTCCATGCCCAGTGCATAAGCCCAATGTGGGGCTCGATCTCATAAACCTGAGATCATGATCTGAGCAGAAATCAAGAGTCAGATGCTTAACCGACTGAGTCACCCAGGCACCCCCTGATTCAACAATTCTATACATTACTCAGTGCTAATCATGGTAAGTGAACACTTGATCCCCTTCACTTGTTTATTTTATATTTACTAAGTTTTCATTTTAATTCCAGTATAGTTAATATACAGTGTTATATTAGTTTCAGGTGTACAATATAGTGATTCAGCAATTCCATGCATAACCCAGTGCTCTTCATAGCAAGCACACTCTTAATACCTGTCACCTATTTCACCCATCCCATCTCCCCTCTGCTAGCCATCATTTTGGTCTTTATAGTTAAGAGTGTTTCTTGGTTTGTCTCTCTCTCTGTGTTTTTTCCTTTGCTCGCTTGTTTTGTTTCTTAAATTCAACATGAGTTAAATCATATGGTATTTGTTTTCACCGACTAACTTACTTTGCTGAGCATTATACACTTTAGCTCCACCCACATCATTGCAAATGGCAAGATTTCATTCTTTTTATGGCTGAATAATTTTCCATTGTTGATATATACCACTTCTTCTTTATCCATTTATCTATTGTTGGACACTTTGGTTGCTTCTATATCTTAGCTATTGTAAATAATGCTGGTATAAACATAGGGATGCATGTATCCCTTTGAAGTAGTGTTTTTGTAATTTTGGGGTTAATACCCAATAATGCAATTGCTGGATTGTAGGGTAGTTCTATTTTTAAATTTTTGAGGAACTTCCATACTGTTTTCCATAGTGGCTGCACCAGTTTGCATTCCCCCTGACAGTGCAAGAAGGTTCCTTTTTCTCCACATCCTTGCCAAAACTTGTTGTTTCTTGAGTTTTTTATTTTAGCCATTCTGACAGGTGGGAGCTGATAATGTATTGTAGTTTTGATTTTCATTTTCCTGATGATAAGTCATGATGAGCATCTTTCATGTGTCCATTGTCCATCTGGATATCTTCTTTGGGAAAATGTCTGTTAATGTCTTCTGCCTATTTTTAAATTGGATTATTTGTGTGGTTTTTTTTTGTTTTTTGGTTTTTTTTTGGTGTTGAGTTGTATAAGTTCTTTATATATTTTGGATGCTAACCCTTTATCAGATATGTCATTTGTAAATATCCTCTCCCATTCAGTAGGTTGCCTTTTAGTTTTGTTGATTGTTTCTTTTGCCGTACAGAAATTTTTTATTTGGATGTAGTCCCAATAGTTTATTTTTGCTTTTATTTCCCTTACCTCAGGAGACCTATCTAGAAAAAGTTGCTATGGCTGATATCAGAGAAATTACTGCCTGTTCTCTCTTCTAAGACTTTTATGGTTTCAGGTCTCACATTTAGGTCTTTAAACCATTTTGAATTTATTTTTGTGTGTGGTGTAAGAAAATGGTCCAGTTTCATTATTTTGCATGTAGCTGTACAGTTTTCCCAACGCAATTTGTTGAAGAAACTGTCTTTTTCTCATTGTATATTCTTGCTTCCTTTGTCAAAGATTAACTGACGATATAATTGTAGGCTTATTTCTGGGTTTTCTATTCTGTTCTATTGATCTATATGCCTATTTTTGTGCCAGTACCATACCGTTTTGATTACTACAGCTTTGTAATATAACTCGAAGCCTGGAATTATGATGCCTCTAGTTTTGCTTTTCTTTTTCAAGATTGCTTTGGGTATTTGGGGTGTTTTGTGGTTCTATACAAATTTTAAGATTGTTCTAGTTCTGTGGAAAATGCTGGTGGTATTTTCATAGTGATTGTATTAAATGTATAGATTGCTTTGGGTAGTATAGATATTTTAACAATATTCGTTCTTTCAATCCATGAGCATGGAATGTCTTTCCATTAGTTTGTGTCATCTTCAGTTTCCTTCATCAGTATATTATAGTTTTCAGAGTACAGGTCTGCTTTAGGTGTAAGGTTAGGTTGTTGGAGATTTTTCATGCTTCTTGAGGTATGTATGTATTGCTATAAACTTCCCTCTTAGAACCACTTTTGCTTAGAACCATTTTGGATCATGTGTTTTCATTTTCATTCCTCTCTATATAATTTTTTATTTCTTTGATTTTTTGATTCATCCATTCATTGTTGAGTAGCGTGTTATTGAACTTCCATGTATTTCTACTCTTTCCAGATTTTTTTTGTGGTTGATTTCTAGTTTTATGGTGTTGTGGTCAGAAAAGATGCATGGTACAACTTCAATCTTTTTTAATTTGTTGAGGATTTTTTCTGGATTAATATGTGATGTATTCTGGAGAATGTTTCATGTTCACTTCAATAGAATGTGTATTCTGCTGTTTAAGATGGAGTATTCTGAATATATCTTAAATCCATCCGGTCTAGTGTGTCATTCAACGTCACTGTTTCCTTGTTGATTTTCTGTTTGGATGATCTGTCCATCGATGTAAATGTGTTGTTAAAGTCCCCTACAGTTATTGTATTACTATTGATTAGTTCCTTAATATTTGATATTAACTGTTTTATATATTTGTGTGCTCCCATGTTGGGTGCATAAATATTTACAATTCTTATATCTTCTTGTTGGATTGTTCCCTTTATTATTATGCAGTGGCATTCTTTGTCACTTCATACAGTCTTTGTTTTAAAGTAGTTTGTCTGATATAAGTATTGGTACCCCAGTTTTGTTTTGACAGCCATTCACAAGAGAAATGTTTCTCCATCCTTCACTTCAATCTGCATGTGTCTTTAGGTCTGAAATGTGTCTCTTGTAGGCAGCACATACATGATTCTTGTTTTTTTATCCATTCCATCACCCTATGTCTTTTGCTTGGAGTGCTTCATCTATTTACATTCCAATCATTATTTATAGTTATGTATTTTTTTTTCCATTTCGTTACTTTTTTGTGGTTGTTTTTGTAGTTCTTCTCTGATCCTTTCTTCTCTTGCTCTTTTCTCTCACAGTTTGCTGGCTTGCTTCAGTGATATACTTGGATTCCTTTCTCCTTGTTTTGGATATCTATTACTGGTTTTTGATTTGTGGTTACCATTAGGTTTGTATATAACATCTTCTAAATATAGCAGTCTATATTAAGTTGATGGTAGCTTAAGTTTGAACCCATTCATTTTTTTTAGAGAGGTGGGGAGAAGGGGGAGGGGAAGGGGCAGAGGGAGATGGAGAGAAAGAATCTTAATCAGGCTCCATGCTCAGTGTGGAGCCTGATGTGGGGTTCAATCTCACAACCCTGAGACCATGACCTGAGCCAAAATCAAGAGTCAGACACTTAACTGACTGAGCCACTCAGGACCCCATGTACATTCTTTATTACTCTTCCCCCCCATGTTTTAGATATACATTGTCATACTTTACATCTTTTTATTTTGGGAGACCCTTGACTAGTTTTTACAGATATACTTATTTTTAGCACTTTTTTTCCTTCCTACTTTTCTTACTCTTACTTATGGTCTTTCCTTTCCCCTCAAAGAATCCCCTTTAACATTTCTTATAGGGCTGGTTTAGTGGTTATGATTTCCTTTAACTTTTGTTTGTCTGGGAAACTCTTTATCTCTCCTTCTATTCTGAATGATAACCTTGCTGGATAGAGTATTTTTTAATGCAGATTTTTTTTTCTTTCAGCACCTTGAATATATCATGCCACTTTCTTCTGGCCTGCAAAGTTTTTGCTGAAAAATCCACCAATAGTCTTATGGGGTTTCCTTTGTCTATAACTTCTCTTTTCTTGCTGCTTTTAAAGATTTTATTTATTTATTTGAGAGAGAGAGAATGAGAGAGAGAGATCTTGCTGCTTTTAAAATTCTCTCTTTATCATTACTTTTTGCCATTTTAATTACTATGTGTCTTGTTGTGCCCTCCTTGGGTTGATTTTGTTAGGGGAGCTCTGTCTCCTGGATCTGGATATCGGTTTCCTTCCCCAGATTATGGAATTTTTCAGCTATTACTTCTTCAAATAAATTTTCTGCTCCCTTCTCTCTCTCTTCCTCTTCTGGAATCCCTATAATGCAAATGTTATTATGATTGATAGAGTTGCAGAGTTCCCTAAATCTATTCTCATTTTGCATATTTTTTTCTCACCTGCTCAGCTTGATTATTTTCCATTACTCTGTCCTCCAGGTTGCTAATTTGTTCCTCTGCTTCCTCTAGCCTGTTATTTATTCCATCTATTATATTTTTAACTTCATTTATTGTATTCATCTCTGACTGCTTCTTGTTTATGTTCTCTGTTACTTTGATAAGGGTCTCACTGATGTCTTCCACTCTTTTCTCAAGTCCAGTGAGTAACTTTATGATCAGTACTTTAAATTTGCTGTCAGGCATAATACTTATCTTCATTTCATGTATGTCTCTTTCTGTGGTTTTGTGCTGTTCTTTCATTTGGGACATATTCCTCTGTCTCTTTTGTCTAAATCTATTTGTCTGTTTCTCTGTGTTAGTAAAGTCAGCTATGTCTCTTGTTCTTGAAAGTAATTGCCTTATGAAGATGAGGTCTTGTAGTGCCCTGCAATGCAGTGTCCCCTGTTCACTAGAACTTGGCACCACATGAGTGTCTTCTATGTGTGTTGCATGTACCCTACTATTGTGTCTTGGCTGCTTTTTCCTTCAGTCTAGTCAGCTGTAGTGGCTCTCTTTGCCTGTGTGGGCAGTATTTGGTCCCTGTCAGGTTAGTGGACAAGTCTGGGGTCATCTTGGGTTTGAGCTGAGTCAGACCAGACTCTTTTGGCAGAGATGCAATAGTACCAAACTGTAGGGCACTTTCCCTGTGTCATTCCCTGAGAAATTTTCACTGGTGGGTGGGACTTGCATTCAGACCAGCTGTCTACCTCCTTCCCACTACTGGGGCTACAGTGTGACTGATGTGTGTAGTTATATTTCCTTCTTCCCTGGGCAAGAGCCACTTTGGAGTAGTGCTGGCCCCTGTTGGAGCTGCTTACACACTGCCAGTCTTATGGTACAGCTTTGAATGGGCTGCAGCTGAGGGTGAACTGGAGGGTATGTGCTGCTGCTACTGGGACTGGGCCAGAATGGGGCACATGGTTTTAGCCTGGTGACTGCTGGTCTGCTTACAAAATGATATCTGCCACTATGGCTCCCAGGACCAGGGCTGGCCTGGGCAGTTCTGCACAGCCCATGTGCTTGGGGCACACAATTTCAACAAGGTGACCATTGGTCATCAGCAGGACTGGCTTCTGCTGCCCCCACTGCCACCACTGGGACCAAGGCCCACAAAATGCATGGGTCAGGAGACACGGTGTCATGGGTCAGGAGACACAGCAAGGTTTGTACTGGTATTTTGGGGGAGGGGACCCACAGTGGTAGGACTGAGGTGAGCAGGACTAGGAAGGGCAGATGAGTGGAAACCGAGAGTGGTTGGGTGGGGCATACTGTTAGTAAGTTCGGTAGTGAATTCCAGTACTGTGCTGGTTCCCACAGGTGGTCATGTGTTTATGCTGGGAGGCAGGGGTGGGAGATGGTGCCTGCCAGCTACTTTTTTCCTGGAGAGGCCTTCCTGTGATCCCTGGCCCTCTCAGATATGCTCTGGAATGAATAAACTACTCTTCTTCCTGTATGTCCCAGATGTTTTTCAAACTGCTGTTTCTAGGCTGTATCTCTGTGGGCTATTTGTCCTGCTGTCTCTTTAAGGTTGGGGTCTCAGCTTCCTCTTGTCTTCTAGACTCTCCCAGAGCCAAGTCTGCTGGTTTTTAAAATTCCAGGTTTTAAGTCTTGCTGGTTTTAAGAACTCACGAAAATTTGGCCCCTTTCCCATGGAGATTTGTCTTCCCTGTGTGTGCCCCCTTGTGTGACAGTCTGTTTCTCCCCTTCTCCATGCTTGTGGCTCCCTCCCATCACAGATGGCTATGGTCCGTTTAGCTCCCCATGAGTCTCGACCCTTCTTACTCTCTTTGATGTGGCCTCTTCTCTACCTTTAGTTGTGGAGTTTGTTCTGCCAGGCTTCAGGTAATTTTCTGGGTTATTTATACTGATATGAGTGTTAACTAGTTGTATTCATGGGATGAGATTGGCTTAGGGTCCTCTTACTCTGCCATTTTCCCAGGCTCCCCTGGAACACTTACTTTTAAACTTATTTCATGTATGGATAAGTTTAAAATATTTAACACATTTTGACATAGCAGCACCTACTTATATTTTATAAACTATATAAATAATTATTGCTGGTTATCTTAGTGTGAGTTCCCATAAAAGAAAGTGTGATACAACAGTTTCTGCATGAGTAGTTCATTTGGCAAATGGTTTTAGTGAGTCAGAGTGAGGAAAATGAGTGGTGAAACAAGGAAGCTGGAAAAGTCAAACAAAGATGTGTTTTGAAATTTCACACCACTACAGGCAAGTGGAGGTGATCCTATGGGTCCAAAGTTGGTATGCATTTTTGTGAGGATGAATAACTGCCACTACCTATTCTAAGATAGAATGCAGTGCATTCAACATGGAATGAGGTAACTGACTGAATGATATCCTTGAAGGAAGGTGCAGAATTGAGGGCCCAGAATCAGATGTTGCTCTTGGGGAATTATACATTCAGCAGTGGCAGTAGCTTAATCACCCTTGGTGAGAGAGATCCAGTGCTATTGAGCTTAAGCTCAGTTTCCATCCCTGCCACCATGACAATTCATCATACCTTGTGCCAAAACTAAGATGACTGAGGACAGAAGCTGTTTCACATCCACAGCATGAGCCATCAGAACCACTTGGTTAAGTGTCTTCTCTACAGCCAATTCCACGGATGACCATTAATATGAGGCACAGAGATGCATATGCTTTGTTTCCATTCCCACAGTCCATCTACATGCCTCTTATCTAAACTTTCTTATCTTCAATTTCCAACTCTTCTCCTTCCAAGGCCTTGACATACCAAATCATTCTTCACAGTTCAGGACATCACCTCAAGCTACTACTCCTTCCATTCAAAGTGTAGGATCTCATGTAATGTTCACAGCTCTGCCAACTGGGAGGTTTTCCCTTCAACATTATTCTTCAGGGCTATTCCAACTGAAGCTGAAGTATAGTGGCAGTTCATTTACAGCTATCATCAATATTTAATGTGCTGACACATCTGTACACTATGCTTGATAATTTTCTCTTCCATTGGCTGGTCATAGATCACCCTATAATTCATGAGAGACATCACTACAACAATGATCAATGGCATATTGGTTTGTGAAATCTGCTGATTTATTTCTGCCTTCTCAGGCTGGATCCTGAATGTTGCATTTCCATCATAAGGTGGACTGCTCTTAAACCTGCCAAACTTATCACTTGGTGAATCTTTTTTTTTTTTTTTAAAGATTTTATTTTTTATTTATTTATTTGAGACAGAGAGAATGAGAGATAGAGAGCATGAGACAGGGGAGGGTCAGAGGGAGAAGCAGACTCCCTGCTGAGCAGGGAGCCCGATGCGGGACTCGATCCCGGGACTCCAGGATCATGACCTGAGCCGAAGGCAGTCGCTTAACCAACTGAGCCACCCAGGCGCCCTCACTTGGTGAATCTTATAACATACCATTTATGGTGGGCAGCTCCTGTATATGTCATTTGTTGTCTCTTGGTTAGGCACTCTATAGATACTAAGCTTTTAATAGCATACAAGGAGGGGCGCCTGGGTGGCTCAGTTGTTAAGCGTCTGCCTTCGGCTCAGGTCGTGATCTCAGGATCCTGGGATCGAGCCCCTCATCGGGCTCCCTGCTTGGCGGGAAGCCTGCTTCTCCCTCTCCCACTCCTCCTGCTTGTGTTCCCTCTCTCGCTGTGTCTCTCTCTGTCAAATGAATAAATAAAATCTTTAAAGAAAAATAGCATACAAGGAGCTTTTTTTAAATAACAAGTAGTTTACTGGTATAGGGTATATGGCTTTTGTTCAGAACCTCAGGATTCTGTGTTGCAACTCCCATATTATGGCTTAGAATGACTAGATAGTACATCCTTTTCCACCATAGATACTGTAAGCACTATCGGATATGCTAAGTCATATGGCCTGAGTAGTGGGACAACTTGCACTGTAGATCTGAAAACTTGGTGGGGGACCATGATATTACACCACAGCTGTTAACATCAGACTTTGACTTGCCAAGTCTCATGTTTTTCTTTTTGTACAAAGGACATAATACCCCAGTCAGCTGTACATACATTTAGCCCTGGAATACTATCTGTAAGGCATTGCCACAGATTTCTGTCAGTCAAAATAGCCTCACTCCACTCTGACCTTGTTTTCCATTATGGTAATGATGCCCAACTTGCCCCTAAAGTTTTGTGTCACCACCTGGGCCCTGTCATTCTGGAATCTTATCATCTTTATTGCAACATAGTTTACTTCTAATCATGGTTTGCAGAGGAGAGCCAACATTGAGCTTCTAAAAAAAATGTGTTTCCCCAGCGTGCCTGGGTGGTTCAGTCAGTTAAGCATCCGACTCTTGATTTCAGTTCAGGTCATGATCTCAGGGTTGTGAGATGGAGCCCCATGTTGGGCTCCATGCTGAGCGTGGAGTCTGCTTGCGATCCTCCCCTTCCCTCCTCCCCCCGCTCATGCTCTCTCTCTAAATAAGGAATCTAAAAAATAAAATAAGAAATGTGTTTCCCTTCACCAACAGAGTCATTATAGTAGTCTCTTCTCTGCCCTTTCAAGGAAAATAGGTTAGAGATAGGTCCTCTTGTCTCACACTATAAATCATTTCTAATACCTTCACTCCCTTTGGTCTTTTCACCAATTCTTCAGCATCTGGCAAGAAAGTTCTAGTATTACTACCTCATTTATGATAGGTTGTTGTCCACACTTAAAGATGTCACCCGAGTAGTATATTAAGGCAGCTCCAGGTCACTGAATTCTGAGTTACAGTTTTGTGTTCCCAAGTCAGTAAGTACTCTCCTATATTTACTTATATTCTGTCTCCTTCCTTGCTAATTTGTCATCCTCAAAGTCAATTTTAAAATATATTATTCCAGTCCATGCTATTACATATTAGCCAGTCCATGCAGTTCAGTCTGGATTTTCCACCTACACAGAGACTGTATTTTGCTCCTTGTGCTGTGTGATACCTTACCCTTCTGAGTTGGAAGCAATGAAAAATATGGATGTTGGGTAAGATTAAGTAATGTCTTTTGAGGTAGGTCCCTTAGATGAGGTTATTGCCTTGTCTTTACGAACAGGGAGGCTGCTCTCCAATAGCAAGGGTTAGGGGGCTGCTTTTGCCAAGCTGAGGGTTTGGGGATTGTAGATATTCAAGATTCTCACACTTATCACCATTCCAGTTCTCAGAGTTCTACTCTTTATTAGAATACATACATTGAGGGGGCGCCTGGGTGGCTCAGTTGGTTAAGCGACTGCCTTCGGCTCAGGTCATGATCCTGGCGTCCCGGGATCGAGTCCCACATTGGGCTCCCTGCTCAGCAGGGAGTCTGCTTCTCCCTCTGACCCTCCTCCCTCTTATGCTTTCTGTCTCTCATTCTCTTTCTCACAAATAAATAAAATCTTAAAAAAAAAAGAATACATACATTGATATAGAGACCTGTAAATGTGAATGAAGTTTCCATGCAGCTCTTCTAAACTTACAATTAGAATCTGTGCCTTATATTCAGCAGTCTGCCTTATGACTGAGGGAGATGAAAGTCTCTTTAACCTAATGGGTTAGCGTAGATGACAGGTTGGGCATTTCCACCAGACATACAAACCGAGGTTAGAGATTCAGATTAGGGCAGTCTTAGAGCCTGCCTCTGCAACCACTCAGGCTGAAAGGTATTTCAGAATCCACAGAGTTAGAAGCCAAGCTTATCCACTCCCACGCCCCAAATGCCAATTCATTTAAAGAGAATATTCGGGGCATCTGGGTGGCTCAGTCCCTTAAGCGGCTGCCTTCAGCTCGGGTCATGATCTCAGGGTCCTGGGATCAAGCCCCATGTGAGGCTCCCTGCTCAGTGGGGAGCCTACTTCTCCCTCTCCTCCCCATTTGTGCTCTCTCACTCTCTCAAATAAATAAAATCTTAAAAAAATCCAAAGAGAATATAGATGCATGTCTGAGGCACATCTCTCTCACTTCAATAAGTGCCACAACATGAAATCCCAGGAGGAATCATGTACCCTCCCTTTACCCCAAACCATATATCCAGGAACTCGCAAATATGGGGAAGCTTCTGGCTCTGGTTTTCAAATACGAGCTGTCCACAAGATTAATAAATATTTCTATTATGATCCTAGTCATTTTAGAAATTAGATTGTCATCTGGCTCACCCTAAATCTGACCCTGTCATTGGGGTCACCTTAAATGCTCAGAGCTGGGCTTTAAACCACACATTGTTTGCTCTCCTGACTCACAATTGTATGAATGAATGAATGAGGTAGTAAAGAAAATATTAGAACCAAGTGATAGGGTTGGCTCCACTGAGAAAACTGAAGGTGGGTAACAGATTGGAATCAAGGGAACACACTTTTATAGAGTAAATACAGTGTTTTCCCAAGGTATAAGATCCACATATAGTGTGGTGATGTCTGTTGTCAAGTATATCTCAGGATCTTGAGGAAGCTATGTGGATTGGTATAGGCTGTATGCCCAAGGAGACCTGGTCTTTGTCAGGCAGGGTCCAAATAAGATTCTGTGGAATCTGAAGCTTATACAATTTAGATGGCTTTCTTTTAAAATAATACAAAATCAATCATGATAATGAATATTTATTTATAATGATAACATATAACAAGTGTTAAACTTATGACAACTACAGCAGGCAAAAATTTCAAACAGATTATAAATATATATGTGTGTGTGTATATATATATTTTTTCCACAGAAACACCACTTATGTAGCTGCACAATCTGAAGTATGACAAAGTGACCATCCAAGGTGAAAGATATAATAGCTTTATTGCAAATCAAAACATCAAACATTTGCAAATTTTACATAAACATGTGGCCATGTATCCACATAACAAAACCCCAAGTGTGAAACTTGTCTCAATCAGTAAAAATCCAGACAGGTTCATGTTAAGCCTTTAGCATTTATTTTTATGTCAAAGTTTTAAAATAAAGTAGCTCTCCTAAAAGTTATTCTCACTGAAGTCTTGTTTCAAGTTAGAATAAACACTTCATTGGCTTCAAACATTAACTTTTGTTTATTTTAAAACATATTCAGATAATTGTCAACTTTGGCCAAATGGAGGCTTTTTCTGTGACCCATTTCCAAATTCACAAATTCTGGTCCATCTACTCTTCTAGTAGCCTGGAATAACTTACCAGTTGGCATTTATATTATTGGAACCAACTTGAACTATTTTATGAATAAGCCAGATGATAAAGATTGCTTGGTTTGAAACAAATGACTATGTATTCAGAGATACAAGACTCAGAACAAAGTGCTTGCATTTTCTATAGTTTATATCAAACTAGATGGGCTCTTAAGCAATCAGCCTGGACTCATCCATCTGGAGTAGCCAGACTGTGAATACAATGACTCTAGCTGCCTTCCACATGTGGTCAGAAGGCTATATTAAGATAAGTCACTGTTAGTAATGAAGACAGCCAAAAGCCTGTTTTAAGAAACCATTCAGCTATTGAATAACAGACACTCTCATAAACGGAATTTCAGGGAAACGTAAAATGAACAATCCTGTTCAAGGCTGTCAAAATTATTTTCTGCATGCTGAGATGTTATTCACACACATACAGACTGCATGCAGGTAATCTATTTATTTTTGAATTCCAGACTGTTTTCTAGCAAAAACAATTGCAGTTAATTACAATATATAGCAAAGCATCTCTCTATCTTTGGTTCCATGTCTCAGAGTTATTTTTTTTCCAAAAATAAATAGGCATGGCAGGAAAAATAATTCAACTATCTTAAGAGAAAGCCTAATATTTTATAAAAATTAAGCAAAAAATATATGTGATGTTCTTTAGACTTTTTTCTAATTATCTCCCTTAATATCTAACACCAGTGCAATTTTAATATTAAAATGACTGTGCACACTGTATTTAACTATACAGCAGAGACAAAAAAAATGTCAAAAAACAAAACAGTACTTTCTCTTAAAAATAATTTAGGAATTATGCACTCTAAAAATTTATGGCAAAGTAGAACTGCTGATATGTTAATAAAACTGACTTTGAAGGAGCATTAAGAAAAGGAAACAAAGATGTAGTAATACTCGCAAATCCTAGAGATGGCAAAAAAAAAAGTGAACACAGTACCCAAACTCTCCCATTTCTGGAAAATATATGTTAGAATTGTTCAGCAACTTTTTAAAAGTAATACCTATGAAAGTTTCCGGTTATGGTTTGGACTCTCAAGAGATTTAATGAGCTTCATTTGTTAATGGTTTCCGTCTCTTTTCAAATAAGATTTTTGCATCAAATAATTCTCTTTCCCTATATCCTAGGGATGGTCCCTTTAGATACTTTGCTTCAGCTGCCTTGTAATCTAATCCATCAACAGCAGAAATTGAACAAATGATTGCTTCTGGCAGAAGAACTTCCAGGATAAATTTAATTTTATCATCTCTTATCAGAGTCAGCATTTTTTTATCTATTTGTTTGTAGATTTCTTGTAAATATTTCACCACCTCATCCAACTGATCTTCATCCTCAAAGTATGTTTCAATACAGGGAGTGAACCTATTTGCATTCAAAAATGACTTCAGCCACCTGGACCCTTTCGTGCCTTTTAAAATGGCTAGAAGATGATTCTCTGTTCCCTTTGCATTCACAATAAAGTCCACTAGGTTCTTGTTGGCTCGGTCCCGAGCAGCCTTCATTCGGTCAGGAAGAATTTTCTGGAAGGACATTTTCTTGGTCTGGGAAGTCACAACCATCTGTTCTGCAGAATTCTCATTATGCAGCTTTGGGAATAAGTTCCTAAAGGTGTCCTGTTTGATTACTTTTCTAAGTGGATAACTAATATCAGCAGCATAATACTCAAGGAAAGAGCCCGCAAAAGAACCACAACCTAGTCTAACTCTGTAGTCACAAATCAGCGAGATGCACCAGTCAATACTTTCACTGTATTCCTCCCTGGCTTTCTCCACTAGTGCTTGTTTCTCTTTACAATCAAATTTCTTTAATCTTCTAAAAGGCACCCTAATGCCTCTCTTTTCAGGATTCATGCTTGCCTCAACAAAAAGCACACTTGCTTTTCTCTCTTTTCGCCTGATGCTTTTCACCACTGCTGGCCAAAATGGATATTTTTGATATTTAAACCAGACTATCATTCCTGTTTCAAATGAACGAGGCTCATAATTAAAAACAAAGCGTGGAAGTTCTTCATCTTCGTCGTTGTCATCTAATATGGAAGTATCAATAGGATTTAGCTGTGCTGACTTATCAGAAGCTTGAAGTTCTTCCCCAAGCTCTTCAAAATCCAGTCTCTGAAGATTTCTTTCATTATTCATAAGAAGGAGTGAATAATCCAGGACACGGTTAGAGGCACTAAGTGAAACCTGACATTCCCAGGAACAACGCCTGGGCGATGCCGCAGCACCTGCTTCTGATTCCACAGGTTGATTCTGGCTGGTACTTGAGCACGGATTTGAGGGGCCCTCTCCAGGATCTTCAATATTCTCTGAGAAGGTAGAGCATTCAGAGGAAACACCCAGGGTCTCTGGGCAAATATCCTGTGCCTCCTCTTTCACAGCTTTGGGCACAGTGAAGGTGTCTGATGGCCAAGTTGGAGTGAACTTTTCATCTTTAACGTATACATCCTCTTCTTTGATTGTGGAATACAGAGGCATAACTCCTGAGATATCAATCTTTTTCTTGCTTTCCTTTTCATCGTCATCTTCTGAAAGCGAAGGAAAAGTTTCATACCAGCTGGAGTTTTCTGATGACTTTGTTTCCATTTCACTTGCAAGAGTATCAGTGGTTGCATGCACCTGTGATTTATCATCACACAGGGAATCATTATTCTCTAAATTAGGTCCTAACAGGGACATTGCATTTTCACTTTCCTCAAGACACTTTGATAAGTCTCCTTCATCTCCGTCATCTCCTTCATGCTTCCGATACTTTTTACGAGGGGGTGAATCAGAAAGCTTTTGTGGATCATTTTGAGACAGAGTAGTGGTTGCTTCTTCATCTGAACTGCTTGCTTGACTCAAATTTGTTCTTTCATTCAGAATATCCAGTGCCACTTTTAGTGACCTTTCATAGGCTGTTTCCTCTCTAGGTGGAGCACTGACTTCTGACTGTGCTGCTAGTGAGGAGGCAATGGCTTCAATTTGAGATTTACTTAGAATCTTTGTTTCTGTGCTTTCCACTTTAATTTTTTCATCCAGTGAGAGTATTTGAACTTCTAGGGAAAATGTCTTTTTTCTCTTACTGTTTGATGACATCTCAGATCTAGACAAAACTTTTGCTGGCCATAACTGGTCTTTCCAATTGCACAGGACATACTCAGCATCCATTACGATTTAGATATGTGTGCCAAGAGATTACTATCAGAACTTGAGGTGTCTGGCTATTCTTGACACTGCTAAGGCAGTTTCTACCAAAAGCAATACTCTGACAAAGCCTCTTTTGTCTTAGAACTACAAAAGGTATACAGCTTGTGTGGCCTGTTCTTCTCCAGCTGAATTTCCCAAGGATGTGTGAACACGTTGTTTGAAGGGGACAATATGGAGGATACTAGAAGAGGGAAAAGGAAAAGAAGAAAAGTATCAGCAAATAAAATTGTTTTGCCAAGGTCGAAGTGAGCAGTTGCAAACAGAGAAGAGATAAAAGAAAGAACAATGTTTGGTGAGGAGAAAAATGCAACATAAGGTAAGGTGGGGCATGAGAAGTGGAGAAATGGTTTTATAATATCTCAAATTCAAGAACATGCCCTTATTATTGCACATGAGTATTAAGGAGTAAATTTATGTACATACTGACAGAGATGGAAGAGGCTGCAGTGGTGTGTCAGGGACTCTGTTATTAGATACCGTGGGACTTTGGTGCCCCTAATGTTTTACCTAGGGCAGTGGAACTCTACACTAAGATAAAATCTCATCTGCAATTTAGATATCATGTTTTTTTTCCTTCTTGTTCTTATTATTTTAAATTCTTTGTCTGTGATACTGTTATGCTATTTGGTTCATGTTGAAAGAATTCCTCTCAGGAAAACTGTGAGGTGGGGACAAGAGGAAAAGGAAATAACAATTACCCTGTGTCTACTCTGAGCCAGACTGTAGACCTTTGTTTGAATCCTCACATTGATCATCATGTGGATTTTTCCTTCTTTAAATATATAATTTTTCAACAGAATTTTAATTACATTCGATACGCTGTCTCATAGTTCACAAATACAAAATATGTTTCATTGCTGTGTTTGCCGACTTCATAAAAATGGGTGTCTGGAGAAATTCAGGAAACCTGGCAAGTGCCATCTTGTGACCAAGACCAGAACTGCAGCCTCCCCAAGAAGCACGGAAGGCCTCAATCAGGATCAGATCCTTCTCAAGGGAGAAAGAAGGGTGGCAACTACATTTAGCCAGCTAGGAGCTGTCCCAAACTTCTGTAATTTTTTGTTCTAGGCTCAAGGGTTTTGTTGTGTGGGATTATAACAGGATTATAATGTCTTCAACTACAATAGTTCTGGTTATAAAAACATCCAGAAGCTTATTAAAAATTGAAAAGATACAAAAAGATATATGCAAAATAAAGTACAGCTCTATACAAATACTCACTAGGAATATTTTCTATCTTTCCAGAATTTTTTACATGGATAAATGAATGCATATCACTTCAAACCAACGTCAGATCTCAAAAGAAGAGTTTGAACATCATTCCACACAAAAAAGTATTTTCCACATGATTTTTTATGAATTACTTTAAATGAGGTTTTTCCCACATTTGCAACATTTTATGTCAATATTTTCCCTGGTGATGTAAACCAAGTAAATGAATAAATATATAGTAACAGTATTTTAAAAAGAGAGCCTGTCTCTCCAACCACACAAATAATCCCATTAATACTGTGGCAGACATGTTCTTCCCAGACTTGTTGCAAGTCCAGTAGTAGCATACATATGTGTCACTAACATACATGTTTAATTTTAAGAGAGATCATATGATAAATGCTATGCTATAATTTGCTTTGCTCACTTCATCTTATTTCTCAGACATTTCAAATCACTAGATGTAGAAGTTCATGTTTCTATTCTCCAGTATTCAATTGTATGATTACACCAAGCTGGATAATCATTTTAAGAAGTGTTTATAGAAACAAACCACTCTATCTCACTGTCAGACCACAGCCCTGCTGACCACAGCCATACCTGTGGTCTGGAAGAATGTGTTGCAAGGAGAACACATGCAGGACTGTAGCCAACACAGCAACCAGGTGACATGGATTTGATCAGGTCTAGGAAAATTTCCACTATCGGCAAAAAACAAGGTATGTTTCCATGTCTGCATGTGTCTATGAATTCTTATATGTTTGAAACAAAATGGGCATGTTGTTTCAGTTTTATTTTTCTTTCATGATTATAAAAATAATCATGGGGAAATCTACTCTAAAGAGGCTGAAACAGACTGAAAAATAACATTAAAATAGTAACCTGACCACCCAGAAATGCTAATATAGCAGTTTATTTTCTCCCAAATTATCTTCTAATCACACATATATATACACGCATGGGGTGTGCAAATGGCTTCACTCAACTACATACATGTTCCCCTTTCCATACGCATGTGCAGATGACACATACATAATCTTTCTATATGGCAACTGATTTACAGTATTTTCCCCCAAGCTGTCAAATATTTTTATCTATCATTTTTTGTGTGTAAATAAATGAATGCTTAAAAAGTCAAAGAGTAACAGAATGTCTAACAATATAAACATGGGATGCCAAGTCAATAAATTAGCATGAACAGCCATGCTGCACAGAAGCCTTAATATAGAGGCTGTAATCTGATCACCCCTTCTCTTATTGTGTACTTTTAAAGCATTGGGAGATACAAAATTTCCAAAGGATCAATTCCTTCAAAACATCAGCAATTCTCTCAAAAGCACACACCCTTCCCACCACTCTAAGACCACCCTCCCTATTTTCCTCATCTTTACTCTAGGGCCCTGAGAAGCCCCTAGAAAATAACTAGCTTTCAGACAGCCATTACCTTGAAGCTTCTTGTCAGCTGCAGACTGGTGAAATGCAGCTCCTCCCTCAGGACTGGCCAGGCACAGCTCACTTCCAAGCTTCTCAGAGAATGCTCCGCCCCCTCCCTGTGATGGGGATGACAGAAGGCGCCTCCCTGAATTGGAGAAGGGAGAAGTGCCAAATTAAACTGCTGAAGTATGAAACGGTAGAGATGGTTTATTTTCCCAAGAAAGTTTAAAGTGAAATGGCAACAAGTGTCTGTTTAATTTCCATTCAAGTCTGAGGGAGTGTGATTTTTTTTATAAAAAGAGGTTAGCAAACCACTTTATTAAAAAACAAAAATCTAGTTTAAAATATTCCTAACATATTTTTTTCCTTGCCTTCTCTGGCACCTTACCTTTGCAGGTAAATTTTATAACCCAGCTGATAAACCTCCATTAAGATAGCTCATTAAGAGGGCGCCTGGGTGGCTCAGATGGTTAAGCATCTGCCTTCGGCTCAGGTCATGATCTCAGGGTCCTGGGATCGAGTCCCGCATCGGGCTCCCTGCTCCTTGGGAGCCTGTTTCTCCCTCTGCCTTTCTCTCTCGCTCTGTCTCTCATGAATAAAAAAAAAAAAAAATCTTAATAAAAAAAGATAGCTCGTTAAGATCTTGATTGGGAATGCACTAAACCTGCACATTATTTTAGAGAGAATGGCTTCTTTATAATTTTTTTTCTGTTTCTAGGACATAGTAAGTCTTTCCTTTTATTCAGTTCTTCTAAATGCTTTAGGAAAGTTTCAGGGAATTCTTCACAAACATGGATATTTTTGACTAAAGGCAGAAAAATTCCTGGTTTGGCCAGAAAGTACCCATTTCACATACCCTCATCAATAATTGGAAATTCCTCCTTCTTATATTTTGTTGGTATTTTTCAATTCAGGCAATTCAATCTGGTGATAATTAATTTTTAAGAAAAATTTACATGTCTTTATTTGTATGTCTGAAATGTATTTTGTAGATTTTGTTCATAAAAATTCTCCTGTCTGAATTTAAATTTGAATTTCTGACTTAACTTAGAAAGCCAATTTTTTATATCATTAGTGATAATTTTGGGAACGAAGATATTTAAGGATGAAGTGTTTTATTTGGCCTCTGTATCATGTAGCATAAAACATATATATTATAAAAATCCACCTTTATATAAGCTTTAATACTGGAACAGTAAGTACCAATAAATTAATGAAGATCATCTCTAGACTGGTATTATTACTGAGGGCTCTAATAATTAGAGTATGTAATGTTCTGTACTATAAACAACCCCTAAATCTCTGTGGCTTAGCCACAGAAGTTTATTTTCCTGATGTCAAAGTACAATGTAGGTCATCAAGTGGCTAGAATGGGGAGGGATCGCTATTCCTATCAGTCATTAAGAGATTCAAACTTCTTCCATCTATGACTGTACCATCTTCTTTAGCCTTGAAGTCCTCCACTGCGTTTTTTGCACCTGGCTAGCAATCTTATGAAGAGGGAGGCTGGAGAATCCTGTGGCAAGTTTTAGGGGCAGGGCTGGCAAACATGACTGCTGGTCACAGTCAAGTAGATAAAACTGCCATAGAGGCCAGGGAAAGCAGTCTCCCTGTGTCCCAGGAGGAAAATGAAACCGTTTGGTGAACCCCGTAGCATTCTCTCTGCCACAGAAAGTTTTCCCTTTCAATCTTTTATAGATTTCCTTTATTCGTTTAATACTTTTTTGTTTTTGTTTTTTTTTTTTTGTTTTTTACAACCATGTATCATAGTTATAATGACTGGGACAGAAACTAGTTGCTCACCCTAAGTCTACTGCTTGCATTCGTCCTCATTAGCAGAACCCCAGTTGCATTCAAGGTGCAATATAAACTCTTAAAATACTACTTTTCCCAGACTCCTTTACCATATAAGCCACTGTCATATGGAATTTCTTGCCAAAGAATGTAAGCAGAAATACTTGTAAAGATTCCAGAGAAGGTACCTCCAAATGGGGTAAAGAGCCAACTAGGGCTTTTTTCACTTTGCCTCTTTCTCTTGCTTCCCCCTTAGAATTTGACCATGATAGAATTCAGATAGTCATTCTGGACCAAGTGACTTAGAAAAAGGATGCAACTCACTAGGGGTAGCAGATCCTGAACCCCTGAGTGGAGCCAACTCTTTCCAAACACTTTAACTTAGTGACACAATAAACTTTATCTTATCTAAGTCACTGTGTTTTCCAGTCTCTCCTTCTAGTATAGAACAAAATAGTTGATCTTGCAATCATTAACAAAAGTGATATCATTAGTATTACAGAATTAATCTTTTCAAAGCTTTCAAAATATTACTATATAATTTAAAGAGGATTATCAGGCCAATGTAAATATGTCTTTATTTAAATAAAGAGATATATTCAATTATATATTTTATAATGAAATATTTCTTATTCTGTCTTCTCATCTCACATGTTTGGAAAAAAACAAATGCAAATAAAGTAAGGTCATTACATCAAAACCATAATTTCTTTGTCTATTTTCTATATTGCACATAAATCAGGAAATGCTACGCTACCTTGCTATTTTCCAAACAAAATGCAAAGGAAAAAACTAATTCCTTGGACAATATTTTATATTTCTCTGTTCTGTAGAGAGAAGGGGAGAAGAATGATAATCAATAATAATAAAGGCTGTTACTACTATTATTATAATGAAGATAGAAAATAATTATAGATCTAATAGTATCTAAACCTGTTCCCAGCACTTGACATATTATCTCATTTAATAATCAGATAGTTATTTCATGGAGAAGAGTTCCATAACCAAGTCATTCTGCATAACAACAGCAGTATTATTCATAATAATGACAAAGATTATAGAGGCCAAAACTGTTTCTAACCATGTGCCACGTGCTCTGCCAGGGGCTCTGTATACACCATCTCCCTTGACCCTCACAGACTCTCGTTAGGTGGGTATTACGAGTATTCCCATTGCATAGATAAGGCTTTAGAGATTAATGAATGTTTACCAGGATATCTAGAGAGCATGTGGTGCACAGAACTTTAATCCAGGTACTCTGACTCCAGAGTCCATGCTCTTAATCACTAAGATACACTGTACCTACCTCATTGCAAATGGAAAAGGCTCTGTAAATGTGGCTGGATGAATAGGTGAGTTAATTAATGAATGTGAAATAGTTATGTATTGGGAGTCACTGGAACTTAAAATTCTGTACCTGGTTCTGCATCTAATTTAACATAAAGTTGTCTTATATAACCTAATATAATTATGGGAATGAGAGACATAACATCACGTTTGCTGAATTCTATTGATTAGAAACAAGTCACAGGTTCTACCCACACTTCTCAAGAGGGGGAGATTACAGAAGGAGGTGGGCCGCCTAGGTTGTCTGCCACAATACTGTATGATTCCATTTATATGAAATTTTCAAAAAGAGGAAAGTATAGTGATGGTGACATGATCATTGGCTGCCAGGAATTATAGGTAGGGTGAGGGTGTGACTATATACAAGGATAGCACAGAAAGATGTGGGGTGATGGAACTCTTCTGTATTCTGACTGTGGTAGTGATTATATGAATCTATACATGTGTAACATCCAAAGAAGTATATACAAAGAAGTCATGTATTATATATGATAATATAAAATATGGTTTTAAATGATAATTTAAAAAATAAAATTTAAGTAGAAACATTTCGTAACCATTATATAAAAATCTACTCTTTATAAATATGCTTTAGAAACCATCTGCTTCTCCCTAAAGCATATTTAATAACAAAGAAAACAAAAATAACCCATACATAACATTATTAGAAAGTACCAGGTCTATTTCCAATTAGGATATGAAAAACCACAAGAGAATATCACCCATAAGTAAACAATGATAAAAATCTAGATAATCTACAAAACTGTAACATTCCTTGAGCCCATCAGAGAACTCTGGTAAACTGACTTACAAAGGGTGACTAGAGGGACACATGCACTCTTTCACTTTTGGCAAAACATGGGACAGAGGTGGCTGTCATGCAAGCAGGTAAAAAGAAATCAGCTGAAATTTTAATGAATTCTTAAATTCTTACTGGGCTAGTGTAGTTTGGAATATCTGGCATCCCAGACACTTATACACTCACTCACTGCCAAGTTCTTTTTCACAGTCCTTAACCAGAAGCACACATACATGACTAGGGACAAAGCAGGAGATCAAAAACAGCCCATGTCAGTGGTTGAGGTATGCAGGGGGCAATAAGCTATTGCTGGCAGACAGACAGCCCCACACACTTATCCAAACCCTTCTATTGTGAGAAGCAAAAGCCTTAAGTCATTAGAAGAGAAGCAACAAACCTTTCCCTGTTGGGTACAGGTAAAAATCCACTGCTTCTGGGGGAGGGGTAAAAGCAAAACCCATGTGCCCAGGGAGGGGGAGACAGGAAACCTTCCCATCCCCAGGACAAAAGCAGAGATCCTTTGCTGCTGGAAGTGGGTGGGGTGGGGTGTGGAGTAGGAGTAAAAAACCTCTGCCCTTGAGGTGGGGTACGAAACCCTTAGGCCCACGGTCCTACATGAATAAAAGCAGTGGTCATATCTCTCACCAAAGACCAACTCCAGGTACAAATCCGAGGTTAGCTACCATGCTGAGAGGAAAGAATGCTGAGAAAGGACAAGTCTCAAGGTCCAGTTGCACAGGGCCTCCATAAGGTTGAGTCTGGACAGGACAACAAAGAGCACTCCCTGCCTCACCAAGAGGCTAGCACCTAATAATAACAGGAGCCTACTGCTGCAAAATAGGCAAGAGTGTGCAGAGAGAACCCCCTTCTAGTGGCACAGATGTGAAGAGACTGCTGAATATAGGGTGGAGAAAAATCATTGAAAAAAATCTTCTGGCACACCAGGCTCCACTCTAAGCAAAATAATGTACCCTATGCAAGCCAGATGATAATAGTGAAAAAAGAAGGATACAATCTCCAACATATTTTAATACCAGCATTAACCCGATACCAAAACTAGGAGAAAAAAAAAAAAAAACATAACAAGTAAACTGCAGATCAATGTCTCTCATAAATAAATACATGGATCCAATGATGTTAGATATAGAAATGATACAGAAAATGATCTAGAAAAAGTCCAATGATACGGAAAAAGGATAATATATCATGACCAAACGGAGTTTATCCTGGGAATGTAAAGATAGTTATACATTTGCAAATCAATGTAATTCACCATATCCACAGACTGAAGGGGGGAAAAAAAGATCATCTCAATTGATGCAGAAAAAGCATCTGACATAATTCTATAAACACTCATGATAAAAAAGCTCAGAAAGCTGGGAATTAAATGGATCTTTCTCAATCTGATCAAGGGTATCTATTAAAAAGCCTGAAGTTAACATCATACTTAATGGTGACACATGGAATGTTCTTCCCCTAAAATCAGGAACAAGGAAAGGATGTCTGCTCTTACCCCTACTATTCAACGTTATATTGGAGATACTAGCCAATACAGTAATGCCTGAAAAGTAAATTAAAGGCATACATATTGGAAAGGAAGACATAAAACTGTCTTTATTTGCAGACATGATGATCCATGTAGACAATCCCAATGAATTTACCAAAAAAAAAAAAAAGCTATTAGACCTAATAAGGAAGTTTATCAATATCATCAGATGTAAGATCAATATAAAATAATTTATTTCTATATAGTAAAGTTTGGATGTTTTAAAAAATACCACTTATAATAATATCATCAAAAAACAGGAAATACTAAGTTAGGACAAATCTAACAAATATGTACATATTTGTATGCTGAAGACTTCAAAAAACTGATGAAAAATATTAAAGAAGACCTAAATAAATGAAGAAATATATCACATTCATTGACTGAAAGATTAACTATTTTTAGGATGTAACTTCTCTCCAAACATATCTATAGAATCATTGCAATCTCAACCAAAATCCCAGCAGACTTTTTGTAGAAATTGAAAAGATATCTCTACAGTGTATACGGAAAAATAATGGAACTAGAATAGGCAGACCACTTTTGGGAAGGAAATACCAAAGTGGAAGATTCATGTTATCTGATTTTAAGACAACAGCTATCAAGGGGGGCCTGGGTGGTTCAGTTGGTTAAGTGTCTGACTCTTGATTTCAGCTCAGGTTGTGATCTCAGGGTCATGAGATCGAGCCCTGCGTTGGGCTCTGCACTGGGTGTGGAGCCTGCTTAAGATTCTCTCTTTCCCTCTCCCTCTGCTCTTCCTTCTCCTCTAAAAAAAGGACTACAGCAATCAAGCATATTATTAGCTATCAATTATTATTATAGTGTATTACACTATAAAATAGACATACAGATAAATAGAACACAAATAGACCTGCAAATACGGTCAATAGATTTTTTTTTTTTTTTTTT
>NC_138385.1:35721945-35735381 GCF_054177405.1 Leptonychotes weddellii
AAGCAAAGTAGGAAACCTTTGAGACCTTCATTTAAACAAAGATTTATTAAGACACAAAAAGTATGCACCATAAAAAATTTGATAAATTGCACTTGAAAACTTCTCTTAAAAAATAAAATGAAAATCCACAGGAGGATATATTTACAAAACACATATCTAATAAAGAACTTTTATTCAGAATATACAAAGAAATCTTATAATCCAATAATAAGATTAACAACCTAGTAAAAAATGGGCAACCAATTTAAATAGACCATCATCAAAGAAGATATATGAATATCAAATGAACACATCGAAAGATGCCCAACACTATTAATAATTAGGGATATGCAAGCAAAACCACAGTAAGACATCACTAACACCTTTATAAGAATGGCCAATATCAAAAAGAGAAAACACATGACAGTATCAACTGCTGGCAATGAAGCTACTAGAATGCATATATTGCTGTTGAAAATACAAGATCTCACAGCTACTTTAGAAAACACTATGGCAGTTTCTAATATAGTTGGACATATGCTTACCATGTAATCCAGGAATCCCACTCCTAGGTATTTACCCAAGAGAAATAAAAACTTATGCACAGACAAAGATCTGTTCTGGAATGTTTATAACAACTTTAATCATAATTACCAAAAATTATAAATCTACTCATGAGTAGATACACAAATTGTAGAATAACAGAATAACAAACTACTGATACATACTTCAATATGGGTAAATACCAGAAACATCATGCTAAGTGAAAGAAGCCAGATGTAAAAAACTATATATTATATGACTCCATGTATAAGATATTTTGGAAAATAAAAACCTATAGGGACAGAAATTAGATCAGTGGTCACCAGGAATCAGGGTAAAGAGTGAGTACTGACTACAATGGGGCAAGAAAGAACATTTTGGAATTACAATAATATTCTATAGTCTGACTATTTGTCATTACATGACTACAGACCTTTGTCAAAACTCATCAAACTATATGCCTGAAAGAGTGAATTTAACTCTATGTAAATTACACCTTAATAAACCTGAGCCTTAAAAAGGCATCCAAAATCAGAATATAAGCTATATAAGAAGTTCATATTTTACTGTGAGAGTAATGGGAATATATATAGGAGTTTGATTTGTACTTTGGGTCATGAATACCAAAAAAGGTTGTGGGTTACACAAGGTATGTGTAAAAATATCTTCTGGAGCGTACAAAGAATATGTTAGAAATTCAGTTTTTTTAAATATCTTTAATTTTTGCTAACTTTATTTCTGAACTTACTTTAAAATGTTGGGGGGTCACCTAAGACACATGACTTTTAATGCAGTTATGTATCTCTTTCTATAAATTTATATACTCACTCTTTCATTAGAAGTTAGTTAATACAGGACAAATGTCAAGAATCCAGATGACATCAGCACCTTACGGTTTGTGAAACTTATCCTCATTGGTAGAGCCTTTAACTACACTGAAGTTCTCACATACCACTCGACTATGAGAATGGAAAGAAAGGAAGGAGTAGAAGCCAAAGTGTCATAATCTGGAGACAGAGATCCAGTTAAGAATTATGTCCCCAGTGAGAAAGCAAAAGCCAAATAACATAAGAGAGACAGTGTGGTTATAGAACAAACAAATATCAGTATCTTTAGTGTATAAGTTTCATATAAAAGAGTGGAAATGGTTCAGTTAGAACACTCGTAAAAACCATGAGGGGGACATGAGCACTGGTAAAGCAAGGAATTATAGATACTTAATGGATATACAAAATATTGAATGACCCCTAAAGCATAGGTACAAACAAATAACTGAAAACGGCTATAAACAAAGTTAAAATCTTATTATTAATGTTCTCTGGCTGAATGTCAGCCCACCGGAAGAGGGAGAACATCAGAAGAAAGCTTACTAGGTAAAAGAAAACGCTAGCCAGAGAGTGAATTATTGCCAGAGCCAAAGGGACTCCATAATCTCTGGCCAAATGTATGTGAACATGATAGAGAGGGGAAAAAAGAAAAAAATACCAAACAGTGACCTAGAGGTCACATGAAGATAAACCTGCCATGTCTGGAGATTTTGTATTCTCCAGGTAATGCTAAGACCTACATAGTGCCAATGGCTGAAGCTGCTAGGAAATTAAGATTCAGGATGATGGAATGGGAAATATATTAAAAGAAATAAAATAAAGTTGATGAGGACCTCACAATTTCATCATTAGAGCACATAGCAAACAAAGCTTGACTAATCTAAGTACTGAAGTAGAAAGACTAAGCTATAGTGTTCTTGGGATTAACAAGAAAAGAGAAGGACCAGTTAAAATAATTTGTAAAAACTTCAGTAACAGCCTAAGCGTGCAGCAAGGAGTAGATAAGAACATAAGCAAGGCAAAATAAAAGAAGTTCAAAATGAATCACTGAAGATCTGAATGTGTGTGTGATTGATTGGTACATCTGGATATAGAGTAGAAATCAATCAGTGAACTCTGAATCATTTAGAAAAATCCTTAGGTCATTGGGCTGTGTCTGACTGCCCAGGTAACCACAAAAACTGCGATTTTAGAGGCCTCTATTGCCTTAGGGCTACAAAATAGTTTTTTCATGCAGTGTTTATACATATCCTCCTGAAAACTTGGGGGGAAGCTTGAGTAAGTGATTTGAATGGGAGATAAGAAATATTCACTTAAGTGAGGGAGTAAGAAAATAGTCACTTAAAGAGAAGGCAAAGAGAAAAGAGAATAAGCAAAGGGATTTCTTCTGTCAAAGGAGAAGGAAGGTGGATAATGAAAACAGAGAAGACATACAAAAAGATGAATATATACCTGGCACCAAAGAAACACTGCGGTTGGGGAAAAATATTTGAAAATTCAGAAAAAGAGAAGTAGTTCTATAATGCCCCACTATGTAATCCTTATTATAGCTATTACATATAAGAAATGAATGAGGGTGCATATGGTAGGAGATGGGGGGGGTGTTGGGGAATGTGTCAGGGACACCATTTCTATTATTGGATATTTTGATACTTTGGGGCCTCTTGAGGTTTATTCTAGGGTAATCTTAACTTTACAAAAAAGATTTATTTATTTAGTTTATATTTAGAGAGAGAGCACACGACTGGGGGGAGGGGCAGAGGGAGAGGGAGAGAAGCAGACGCCCCGCTGAGCAGAGTGCCTGATGCAGGGCTCAATCTCACGACCCTGAGGTCACGACCCTGAGATCACAATCCTGAGATCATGACCTGAGCTGAAATCAAGAGTCGGACGCTTAACCAACTGAGCCACCCAGGTGCCCTTAGGGTAATCTTAACTTTTTAAAGCTGCCAGTGCTGTCCTATCTACACAAGGCAGTCAGACACAGATACTGGCATTTGTGCCTCCTGGACTCAGACAACAGCACAATGACCTCATTAAGAAGATGAGCTTAAGAGTTAGATATTTGGAATGGCTGCCATAGCTACCTACCGATTAGGGTAGTTTTCAAGGATTTCTTGAGAGTCAGGCAGTTGGCAGAGACCTGCAAGTCTTCCATAAGTAGATTTCCATTTCTATAATTCCTTCCTAGAAGTTTAAGACAATTCTTTCCTAACACTAGATTTAAAATTTTATTTTATTTTATTTTTTTAAAGATTTTTTATTTATTTATCTGAGAGAGAGAATGGGAGACAGAGAGCATGAGAGGGGGAGGATCAGAGGGAGAAGCAGACTCCCCGCTGAGCGGGGAGTCCGACGCGGGACTCGATCCCGGGACTCCAGGATCATGACCTGAGCCGAAGGCAGTTGCTTAACCAACTGAGCTACCCAGGCGCCCCTAGATTTAAAATTTTAAATGTTATGGCTACTGAGCCAGAAAAAATAAAATTGTACTGTACATTCTCAACTTAACCATGTTTTAATGTGAAATGGGAAGAGCCTTACCCAATGTCACGTGGATTGTGGAGGCTCTGGTCCTGTGATCTCGTTGTCTTGATTCTCACTCCAGCTGCTTGTCCTGCAGAGCCTTCTTCCTGCTCAGCACTTCTGAGGTCGCACTGCCTTTCTGGGGCTCAACTGGTATCACATGCAGATTCCCCAGGTCGCGTGTATCTTTGATATTAACCTAGGCTGTCCCAAAGGAAACAGGGAATCAAACCAATTCAATGGAAAAGGTGTAAAGAAACTTCCCTACCAAAACTTTAGCAGGCATGTCACTCTGAAATACAGGAATAAGACAAAATCTCATCTGTGATAGAGATGCCATGCTTATATTCCTTTTTTGTTCTTATTTTAAATGCTCTCTGTGATACACTTGTTATTTGGTTCATGCCGATATCATCTCTATTAGCAAAAGGTGAGGTGAGGACAGAAGAGTAGGGAAATAACAATTGCCTTGTGTTTTTTCCATAGGCCGAATGCTATGTAGTTACTTTTAAAAAAATGCTTTCTGTTTGAGTTCTCACATCAGTCCTCAGGTGGGCTTTTTTTCGAGACACGTAGTTTTCTTCAGTGAAACTATAATCACACTCTATATGTCGTCTCATAGTCTGGTAATACAAAATACGTTTCATGGCTTTGTTTGCACACTTCATAAAAATAGTTGCCTGGAGAAAATTTGGAAAATCTGGCAAGCGCCATCTTGTGACCAGTGCCAGAACTGCACTTTATTACTACCAGATACTTCTTATGGAAGGGTGGGAACTACATGCTGCCAAGCCAGCAGTTTTCTCAGGCTTCTAGAATATACCATGCTCAAATTTAGAGTTTTGTTATGCATTATGCAAAACATGGAATGCTAATGTCTTTACTTCCAATGGTCTGATAAAAAATTGCGTACCTACTGAAAATTGAAAAGACATGATTTATAAAAAGAAAGTATAATTCTAGAAAAATAATTAATATTATTGTTTCCTGAATATTTTTCCATAATCCTTATTTACAAATACACATGAATGCATATAATTTCAGACCAGCTTTTCACCATGCTCAAGCGCATGGTTTGAAAGTTTTCCCATATCAGTAAGTATTTTCATTGACTATGAATCACTTCAAATGTAATTTCCCCCCTAATTTGTAACATTTTATTCCAAACTTTTTTCTGCTACCATTAAAAAAATGACTAAATATATATTAATGATTATTTTTACATAGAGATAGTAAAGACTGTCTTATGTCTCCAACCACACAATCCCATTAGCAGGCAGCCTTATATTTTTTTGTGATTTTGTTAGACGTATAGTATTAAGGCAGTCTTTTATCTTTAAGTGATATAATACAGTGCTTGCCATTCTGCAATTTCCATTTTTCACCTAATACTACTTCTCAGACATTTTTTCAAATCACTACATGTTCATACTTCCCATCTGTCAGCTACATAACATTCAATTGTATGGATGCACCATGCCACATGATATTTTTAAAACTGCTAATAGAAATAAACCAAATCCCCTGTCTCACTAATAAACTTAAAAGATACGGAAAAATAGTTCTTGCTGACCACAGCCATACCTGTGGTCTGAAAGAATGAGTTGCAAGGAGGACACATGCAGGGCGGTAGCCAACACAGCAACCAGGCTACGCGCTTGATCAGGTCCAGGAAAATTTCCACTATCGACAAAAGACAAGGGGGGTAGGGGGGTATGTTTGCATGTCTGTCGTGTCTGTGAACGTTTATGTGTCTGAAACCAAACAGGTACACTGTTGCAGCTTCGTTGTGCTCTTCTCATTATAAAAATAATCACGGAATAAAACAATTCTAAAAATGCTGAAACCAAATAAAAATGTATTTTGAAATCCCAGTAATCTGAACACTTCAGAGATGCTGACTGCTAGCATGGGAGTCTAGTTCTCTTTAAGGAAAATGCATATATTTTTCACAAATGTTATCACTCAACAGCATATCTGAATCTCTTCCACATTCATTCGTGTACATTTATACTTGTGTTTGTACATGTCAATCACTTTTTAGGCTTACATTTTTCTATCAGTTACTTTTTGTGTACAATAATAAATGTTCACACAAAATATAATACAATCTGTAACAAAAATAGAAACATGGAATGCCATGTAAAAATTAACATGAACAGCATGCCTCACTGAAGTCTTAATTTAGAAGCTGTAATGTGATCGCCCATTCCCACATTGTGGACTTCATAAAATATCGAGAGAAACTGAATTTTCATGGGATTGATTCTGTAACAATAACAACAATTCTCCCCAAACCGTATTCCATTCCCACCTCTCCCAGGCAACAACGTTTTGTTTTGTTTTGTTTTTTTCCACTGTAACACCAAAACCCGAAGAAATTCCCAGAAAATAACTAGCTTTCAGACAGCCATTACCTTGAAGCTTCTTGTCAGCTGCAGCCTCGTGAAATGCAGCCCCTCCCCCAAGACTGGCCAGGCACAGCTCACTTCCAAGCTTCTCGGAGAATGCTCCGCCCCCTCCCTGTGATGGGGAAAGTAGGGGGCCTGTCCCTCAATTAGAGGGAGGAGAATCGCCAAGTTAACTGAAATTCACTTAAAGGGGAAAAACGTTCATTTTTAAAAGACTTGAAAGTGAAGTGGCAACATGTGTCTCTTTAATTTCCATTCAAACCACAGGGGTAAGGTGATTTCCTGAAAAGACCTAGCAAATCCACTTATCATAAAACAAAGACCCAGTTAAAAATAGCTCTTGCATATTTTTCTTGCCTTTTCTGGCACCTTACTTCTACAAGATTTTAAGACACAGCTGGTCATTGTCCATTAAAAAGACCTGTTAGGTCCTTGTTTCTGATCGCAGTGAATGAATACATTAATTTGTGAAGAATTATATCTCTACAGTTTTATTCCTCTGGCCCTGGGACATGGTGTGTCTCTTTACTCAGGTTGTCTCATTTATCCTTCAGAATGTTTTCTAGTTTTTTCAAGTACAGTCATTCCTTAAACATAAAACATCAATCAAAATCCTTAAAGAAAAGCGATCTGTATCTGAATATACTGAAATACAAAAATATGGTAAAAACACAACAAACCAAAGTTGAAAACAGAAGAACACACTTCATAAAACCGTTTTCAATTAAAAAAATCTCTAATCTAAAGTAGAGCTTCCAAATTAATAAGAAATAAACAGCAAAGTGGAAAAAATTGAGCAAGGGCTATAAATAGGTAATTCACAATATTCTGAGGGAATAGTTTTTCCCTGCTCCTATTTACTTCCTGTGAGCAAGCTCAAGTAATTCAACTACAGGTATCTCTCTCCTTTTTGTGCAGTTGCCAGCCTCTAGGCTGTTCGGTAGATTTGTTTAAATGTGGTGTTATAAGACCCACTTGATTCTCACAATAATCAATGCCCTGCCACTTATCTTGACTGCAATTTATCTTAAGCTGACATTTTGGCTGCCATCTGCAACTCTATTTGTTTTATATCAATTTGTTCAGTGGAGAAAGGAAAGTGCTAGTCGGTGGGGCTTTTCAAAACCCAAACATTCAAAATAAAAATTAAAAGTGAACGATACATGAAGGATACTCACCTTCCCTAACAATCAGGGATGCAAACGTGAACAGCAATGAGATTTTTCTACCTAGTTTCACTTACAAAGAAATGAAGAAATGATACAATGGACAGTTGACCAGAAAATGAGGAAATGGGCACTTTGGCTCATGTGCAAGGTCATGAAGCTGGGAGGAGGGCAAAAGAGAATTAAAGCCAAAGTCTATCTGACTCCCAAACAAAAGAATGTGTTCTTTCTCCACCAGTATTCACTGCCTCCTGGGCTTGGAATACTGACTCTTTGGTTGAACCAAGGATGGTGTCATTTACCTTCAGATTGTGAGGGAATTGGTGAATGTAACCCCAGAGTGAGCATTGCTTAATTTCATGTCCCTTCTGGTGAACACACTGATGAACTACAAACCGCCTTCAGTAACTACCGTACTTATCTATGAACTCTCCATCTTTGATGTACATTCACACTTCCACACAAATTAAAAAATATTTTTCTGCACTATGTTTTCACACTGATCCTATCTGCATGATAGCATTCACTTGGCCATGGAGTAGTTATGACATATCTCTCAGTCGTTTGTTACGTAGAGAAATGCCCCAGTTCATTCCATCCTCATTTACATTTGGCAACTCTTTGTTCTTGTGCTTTCGTTGTTTGCAACTTCTAATTCAATATGAGAAAATTGTTTCTCTACCCTCTCTTACTGAGCTTTTGTGTTCACAAAACGTGCCAGAAAGTAAGATTTAAACTTAGATTTTTAACTTTGAGGTTTCCCAGGAAGTGCTAAAACGTACACGGTGCCAATGGATCATTCAGAGGGTTAGTTCTCTTAAGATAATGTTATGCTAGGTTTAAAAACAACAGCAACAAAGTAAAACGTAAGTCATCCTGGTGAGACCCTCACAACCCCATCCTTTATCACAGTGAACAAGTAAACACAACTGCTGCCTCCTGCCCCCTCTGACTATTCAGGTTGGAGAAACAGAACTGCAGTATGACACAGCTCTTCCTGTAATTAGCAAACAAGAGAAAGAAAGCTGTCTGCACTGGGGACTCTAGAGGAAGAAGAAGCCATCATTCTTCCATTCTTCCAGAGACACATAATGCAGGGTCAGACTGGGTCAAAATTATTCTGTTAGCCAATCTGAATAAAGGACATCAAGGGGTCTTTGGGGAGGAGATATGGATTTCTATCGGCAGACTCCAATGTCTAGCTTTTAAGAATTTGTCAGGGAGGCATTATGACAGAGTCACGTTTTGGAAGGGGTCGAACAGGCAGGCAGGCAGGCAGGCAGACAGGTGTGGGTTTGAGATCTTTATTAATTCAGTGGAGAGAAACATATCAAATCCTTGACAACTATGCTAAGTTGTCATCTCCCCACAGTAGATAGCATAGTTAAGAGAGACGCATGAGTCACATGTAACCTAGGTTGTCTAAATATTAAATCGTATTTAATGGTACATAAAAACGAGTTTATTACCTGTCTAAGTGTGTAGTAAGAGACAGATGAGACAGGAAGTACAGGAAAGGGGGCAAAAGAAGTCCTAATTTAACCACAGAGAAACTGAATTTGCACATGCTCAATCAGTGCAGCCAGATAGACAAGAAATCAATCAACAGATACACAATATGCTAGGGAAATCCTTATGTCACTCATCTGGTTGTAGCTGCCTGGGTTTCTAGAAAAGCAGTGTTTTTAAAGAACCCTGAACTCTTCTTATTAGGGCTAGTGAGTGGTTCTCACCTGCTTGTAGACTCTTATCCTTCTGAAACTTCACAAAAGAGCCCGAATAAAATATGTTCAATGGGTGACAACTGAATTAGATTAAAACATGGCAGAAAAGAAAAGGGATCAGATACAAAGTTTACTTTGCTAAGAAGAAAGAATGTGGACAATGAGAATGAAGATAAGATAAAAATCAGAAGAATGAATAGTGAGTATCAGCTGAGGTTAGAGACAGGGAACATGTTTCGGGGGAGAGGAACAAAAACAGAGAAGAAAGATTATGATAACAAAGCCAATATCCTGTCTTTATCATTTCTATTGTACTGTAAGAAGGGAATGTGTGCCGGAGAGGCTTTGGCAGTGTCAGGGACATTATCTGTGTTCCTGGACAATTTGGGCCTTTTGGACCCCACTAGGTTACCATGAGGGAATGTGTGGCTTTGTGTTTTCTCTACTGCTAGTGCTGCCCCATCTGTCCAAAGCAACCAAAGATCTCATGGACCCAGACAGTAGGGTTCAGCACCAACCTCATTAAGAGTATGACTTCAGGAGTGAGAGATTCCTGATGGCTGCTGGGGAAGAATTAAATGTGTTAAACCACTATAATATACTATTCAAGAGAGTATACAGATGTCTATGTAAGGAGGGTCAGAAGACCTTAAGCAGGTTTTAAAGTATCTTTGTAACTCTGCTATCTAGGATGTGGTGATGACAACCTAGCTGTCAAGCAATGGAGAGTCAGGCCATTGGCTGAAACCTCAGGTAGATACCCGAATAGACTCTTGCACAATTTTCTTCACAGTGGTTTAACACATGAGATTTTTTTCCTCCCAAATGAGAAACTATGACTCTTAATTACAGGATGGGGAACAAAATAAATTGTACTGCTAATTCTCAACCTAACATAATTTTAGTATGAATGTGGCTTTTAAGGTTCTCAATGCATTTTCAACGTGAAATATTTCATGAAATGGGAAGAACATTACCCAGTATCACGTGGATTATGGAAGGTCTGGTCCTGTGATCTCGTTGTCTTGATTCTCACTCCAGTTGCCTGTCCTGCAGAGCCTTCTTCCTGCTCAGCACTTCCGAGGTTGCACTGCCTTTCTGGGGCTCAACTGGTATCACATGCAGATTCCCCAGGTCATGTATATCTTTGATATTAACCTAGGAGACTAACCCAAAGGAGACCGTGAATCGAACCAATTCAATGGAAAAGGTATAAAGAAACTTCCCTACCAAAACTTCCGCAGGCGCATCATTCTGAAACACAAGAAGGAGGTGAAATTTCATCTGTGATGTAGATGCCACATTTATCACCCTTTTGGTTTTTATTTGAAATGTTCTCTGTGATATAGTTGTTACTTGCTTCATACTGAAATGAGCTCTCTCATGGAAAGTATGATCTGGGTACAGGAAAGAAGGGAAATAACAGTTGCCTTGTGTCTTCTATATCTAAACCTCTGTAGTTACCTTTCAAAAAATGTGTTCTGTTTGAATTTCATATCAGTCCTAGTGTGGGTGCTTTTTCTGTTATACATGTGAAAAACTTCAACAGAACTGCAATCACACTCCACATACTGTCTCGTAATCTGCTAATGAAAAATATGTTTCATTCCTTTGTCCACTTCATAAAAATGGTTGCCTGGAGAAAATTTAGGACACCTGGCAAGCGCCATCTTGTGGCTAGAAACAGAACTGCAGATACCCTGGTCCTTAGTGGGGAAGGGTGGGAACTACAGTTATCCAGACAGTAGCCTTCTTGGGCTTCTATGCTTTTTTATTTTCAATTTAAGAATTGTGTTGGACAAAAATGGAATAATAATTCCTCATTTTAATGCCTTTATTATAATATCTCTCATGCATATTGTATATCTTACTTCATCTTTTAATTTTTCAAAGAAAGCAAGTCTCCACAATAATGGTCAAAATATAAGGGTTTGCTCTCCATATTTCTAGATTTTTCCTACAGATTTTATAAATGTGCATGGTTTTTAAACAAGAATACGCTTTATCACCTCTCCACATCAATAAATATTTTCTTGCATCATCTTTTTGTGAATTACTTTTACAAGAGTTGTCTATATTTCTAAAATTTGATCTCATTTTCTCATAATGAAAATGGTTCAAGCTTACTCTTTTCAAAGTAAGATTTTTTAAAATGGAGAAATATGACATACAGAACACTGAAGTGTTCTGTCTCTCCAACTACATCTATATCCCCAATTAATAAAGTAGCATGCATATTTCCAGATTTTTCTGGCATATATTGTATTAATATAATACAGGTCATTCTGCAAATTTGCTTATTTTTGGAATATACCATGGACACCTTTTCTTATTATTTAGTTCATTGCATTAACTTATTCTTTTTACAGCTGCATAGTATTCAGCATTATGGATGCACTATCCTATATGGCTATTCTATAATATGTTTAAAACATTTTTTGAATTATTTCTCAAGAATACATCAATATACAAATACATACCTTCTGCTTGAACCAAAGTCTGTACAATAGTCTAAATATCTGAATTGCAAGAAAAGCCCAAGCAACCAGATAAACAGCCTTCTCAGATCCACCTCCAGGTAAAGACAATGGAGTGTGTGTGGTGTCTATTTAAATATCTGTAACAAAATGGATTGCTCCCTCTCAGTTCCATTATGTTTCCCAAAAACCCTAAAGATACATAGAATCTAAAGAAGAAAATACACGCCATCATTACTCCAACCACCAAATTGTTTACATTTGAGTCTAATCCCTTTGATTGTTAACCTCATCATAGATATACTAGAATGTACTATCTGAGATTACATTTATTCACGCATATATTTGAAGATTTTTCCATGTTTATATATATTTACACATTTTGGAGAAGGTAGTTTTCTCCCCCATGTTTTAAAATTCTCTTCTTTATGCTGACAAGGTACTACATGCTAAGTGAAATGGGGAAGAAAGAAGTGGAAAATTTCCTCTCTTTTTTCCCCTAGGTATCTTTTACTACTAGACATACTGTTTGTTGTGTTTTATTATATTAACATATGTCCATTATTCCTTAGCTTATGATTTTTCAGATATTTTTCTGATTATAGTAAAAATAGGAATACATATTCTTCTGATAGGTAGAGATGTAGACAAAGATAGCCCTCTGAACATCCATAAAAAAGCAATTCTTCTAAGGCATTGAGTATCCCCCTGACAAATAACCAAACTCCTAATTTTCAGAAGTATTTAAATCCGCACAGTTATACATTACTTCAGATTATTACCATATAAACTCCTTCACAACAGTAAGATTTGTTAGAAACACAATAAAACCAAACTAATATGAAAGCCAACACCCCCAACTAACTTCATTTGGGATTATCACAATCTTTTTTTTTTTTTTTCAAAATAAGAAAGACTAATTTCTCAACTTTTCTTTCATCATTTATCCCTTGTTACCACTGCTTTTTGTCTGAAACCTAAAATGCCCTATTCAGAAGTTAGCTTTGGCCACTTCATGAAATATTTTTTCCGCAGGTGTAATCTGATCACCACCTCCCCCACTTTCAAAATGTGCACTTTTAAAATATCTGAAGGAATACAAAATCCAGACATTAATTCCCTTATAGAAACAACGACCCCCACGAAACGACACTCCTTTCCCTTTACTCCAAAGCAACAGTCCCTTCTTTTCTCACCTTTACTTGAAAGTTTCCAGAAATCACCGAAAATAACTAGCTGTTACGACAGCCATTACCTCCAAGCTTCTTCTCTTCGGCGGAAGCCTCCAAGTCTGTATGTAATGCGGCTCCTCCCTCAGGACTGCCGATCCACAGCTCACATCCAAGCTTCTGGAGAATGCTCCGCCCCCTCCCTGTGATGGAGAAAGCAGGAGGTCCTTCCCTCATTTAGAGGGAGGAGAAGCACAAGTCAAACAGAAATTCAGTTGAAAGAAAGAACTGGTTTTTTAAAAGAATTTTAAAGCGTAATGGCAACATATGTCTGTTCAATTTCCATTCAAACCCCTAAGGTGGGTGATTTCCTGAAAAGAAAAAAGAAAAAAAGAAAAGAAATAGAAGTAGCAAATTTCTTTTTCATATAATAAAGATGCAGTAAAATTTTCCTTACATGTTTTTTTCAGGCCTTCTCTTATACTTTGTCTCTGGTAAATTTGAAACCTGCTAGTCAAGCTCCGCTACAAAAGAATGCTAAGTGTCTTGATTGGGATTGTTATGAATGAATACTTCATTTTAGGTGGAATTAATTATTTACAATTTTGAATCTG
>NC_138385.1:35735881-35751659 GCF_054177405.1 Leptonychotes weddellii
AGCATGGAACGTTTTTCCATTTCTTTGTGTCTTCCTCAATTTCTTTCATGAGTATTTTATAGTTTTCTGAGTACAGATTCTTTGCCTCTTTGGTTAGATTTATTCCTAGGTATCTTATGGTTTTGGGTGCAATTGTAAATGGGATCAACTCCTTAATTTCTCTTTCTTCTGTCTTGTTGTTGGTGTATAGGAATGCCACTGATTTCTGTGCATTGATTTTATATCCTGCCACTTTACTGAATTCCTGTATGAGTTCTAGCAATTTTGGGGGCACCCACAGTGAATATCATTCTCAATGGGGAAAATCTGAGAGCTTTCCCCGTAAGGTCAGGAACACAGCAGGGATGTCCACTATCACCACTGCTATTCAACATAGTATTAGAAGTCCTAGCCACAGCCATTAGACAACAAAAAGAAATCAAAGGCATCCGAATCGGCAAAGAAGAAGTCAAACTCTCACTCTGCAGATGATATGATACTTTATGTGGAAAACCCAAAAGACTTCACCCCAAAACTGCACGTACCCCTTTGAATCTGTGTTTTTGTATCCTTTGGATAAATACCGCATAGTGCAGTTGGTGGATCATAGGGCAGCCCTATTTTTAACTTTTTGAGGAACCTCCATACTGTTCTCCAGAGTGGCTGTATCAGTTTGTATTCTCATGAAAAGTCCAAGAGGGTTCCCCTTTCTCCACTTCCTCACCAACACCTGTTGTTTCTTATGTCTTAATTTTAGTCATTCTGGTAGGCGTGAAGTGGTATCTCATTGTGGTTTTGATTTGTGATGAGTGAAGTTGAGCATCTTTTCATGTGTCTATTAGCCATATGGATGTCTCCTTGGAAAAGTGTCTATTCATGTCTTCTGCTGATTTCTTAACTGGATTATTTGGTTTTGGGGTGTTAAATTTGATAAGTTCTTTATAGATTTTGGATACTATCAGATGTTGTTTGCAAATATCTTCTCCCATTCCATAGGCTTCCTTTTAGTTTTTTTGATTGTCTTATTTAATGTGCAGAAGATTTTATCTTGATGAAGTCCCAATAGTTCATTTTTGCTTTTGTTTCCCTTGCCTCTGGCGATGTGTCTAGTAAGAACTTCCTATGGCTGAGGTCAAAGAGATTGCTGCCTATGTTCTCCTTTAGGATGTTGATGGTTTCTTGTCTCACATTTAGGTTTTCATTCATTTTGAATTTATTTTTGTGTATGATATAAGAAAGTGGTCCAGTTTCATTCTTCTGCATGTTGCTGTCCAGTTTTTCCAGCACCATTTACTGAAGAGACTGTCCTTTTTCCATTAGATATTTTTCTTGCTGTGTCGAAGATTAGTTGACCATATAGTGGTGGGTCCATTTCAGGGTTCTCTATTCTGTTCCATTGATCTATTTGTCTGTGTTTGTGCCAGTACCATACTGTCTTGATGATTACAGCTTTGTAATATAATTTGAAATCTAAAATCGTGATGCCTCCAGTTTTGCTTTTCTTTTTCAGAATTACTTTAGCTATTCCAGGTCTTTTGTGGTTACATACAAATTTTAGGAATGTTTGTTCTAGCTCTGTGAAAAATGCTGTTGGTACTTTGATAGGGATTGCATTAAATGTATAGATTGCCTTGGGTAGTATAGACATTTTAACAATGTTTGTTCTTACAGCCCATGAGAATGGAATGTCTTTCCATTTCTTTGTGTCCTCTTCAATTTCTTTCATAAGTGTTCTATAGTTTTCAGACTTCAGATCTTTTACTTCTTTAGTTATGTTTATTCCTTGGTATCTTATGGTTTTTGGTGCAATTACAAATAGGACTGATTCCTTGATTTCTTTTTCTGTTGTTTCATTATTTGTTTATAGAAGTGCAACAGATTTCTGCACATTGTTTTTATATCCTGTGACTTTACTGAATTCATGTATGAGTTCTAGCATTGATTTGGTGGAATCTTTCAGGTTTTCTACAGAGTATCATGTCATTTGCAAATAGTGAAAATTTGACTTCTTATTTGCCAATTTGGATGCCTTTTATTTATTTTTGTTGTATGATTGTGAGGGTAAGACGTCCAATACTATGTTAAATAGTAATGGTGAGAGTGGACATCCTTGTCTTGTTCATGACCTTAGGGGAAAGGCTTTCAGATTTTTTCCCCATTGAGGATGACAATAGCTGTGGGGCTTTTGTATATGGCCTTTATGATATTGAGGTATGTTCCATCTATCCCTACTTTGTTGAGGGTTTTTATCAAGAAAGGATGCTGTACTTTGTCAAATGCTTTTTCTGCATCTATTGAAAGGATTATATGGTTCTTATCCTTTCTTTTATTAATGTGGTGTATCGAGTTGATTGATTTGTGAATATTGAACGTCCCCTGCAGCCCAGGAATAAATCACACTTGATTACGGTGAATAATTCTTTTAATGTACTGTTGAATTTGCTTTGCTGGTATTTTATTCAGAATTTTTGCATCCGTGTTCATCGGGGGTATTTGCCTGTAATTCTTTTTATTGGGGTCTTTGTCTGGTTTTGGAATCAAAGTAATGTTGGCTTTGTAGAATGAGTTTGGAAGTTTTCCTTCCATTTCTATTTTTCAAACAGTTTGAGAATAGGTATGAACTCTTTAAATGTCTGGTAGAATTCCCCTTGGAAGCCATCTGGTCCAAGACTTTTGCTTGTTGGGAGATTTTTGATTACTGATTCAATTTCTTTGCTGGTTATGGGTTGGTTCAAATTTTCTGTTTCTTCCTGTTTCAATTCTGGTAGTTTGTAGGTTTCTAGAAATTTTTCCATTTCTTCCAGGTTGCAACTTCGTTGGCATATATTTTTTCATAGTATTCTCTTATAATTGTATTTCTGTGTTGTTGGTTGTGATCTCTCCTCTTTCGTTCATGATTTTATCTATTTGGGTCCTTTCTCTTTTCTTTCTCATAAGTCAGGCTACAGATTTATCAATTTCATTAATCTTTCAAAGAACCAGTTCTTAGTTTCATTAATCTGTTCTACTGTTTTTGTTTCTATATTGTTTATTTCTGCTCTAATCTTTATTATTTACTTTTTCCTGCTGGCTTTAGGCTTTATTTGCTTTTCCTTTTCTAGCTCCTTTAGGTGTAAGGTTAGGTTGTTTATTTGAGACTTTTCTTGCTTCTTGAGGTAGTCCCTCTTAGGATTGCCTTTGCTGCATCCCAAAGATTTTGGACTGCCATGTTTTCAGTTTTCATTTGCTTTCAGATATTTTTTAAATTTCTTTTTTAGTTTCTTGGTTAACCCATTCATTATTTAGTAGGATGTTCTTTAACCTCCATGTATTTGAGGTCTTTCCAAATATTTTTTTGTGGTTGACTTGAAGGTTCACAGTGTTGTGGTTTGAAAATATGCATGGTACAATCTTGATCTTTTTTTACTTGTTGATGGCTGATTTGTGATCCAGTCTGTGATCTATTCTGGAAAATGTTCCTTGTGCCCTCAAAAAGATTTGTATTCTGCTTCTTTAGGATGAAATGTTTTGAATATATTTGTTAAGTCCATCTGGTCCAGTGTGTCATTCAATGTCCTTGTTGATCTTCTGCTTAGATGATTTGTCTATTGTTGTAAGTGGGGGTGTTAAAAGTCCTCTACTATTATTGTACTGTTATCAATGAGTTTATTATTAGTTGATTTATATATTTGGGTGCTTCCAAGTTGGGGGCATAAATATTTACAATGTTAGATCTTCTTGATGGATAGATCCCTTAATTATGATATTAATGCCCTTCTTCATCTCTTGTTACAATCTTTGTATTAAGATCTAGTTTTTTTGATATAAATATGGCTACTCCAGGTTTCTTTTTACATCCATTAACATGATAGATTGTTCTCCATCCCCTCACTTTCAATCTGCAGGTGTCTTTAGGTTTAAAATGAGTCTCTTTTAGGCAGAATATAGATGGATCTTGTTTTTTTCTTATCCATTCTGCTATTCTATGTCTTTTGATTGGAGCATTTGGTCCATTTACATTCAGAGTGATTACTGAAAGATATGAATTTAGTGCTATTGTGCTACCTGTAAAGTCGGTGTTTCTGGTGATGTTCTCTGGTCCTTTCCAGGTTTTCTTATTTTTGATCTTTTTTTCTCCAAAGAGTCCTCCTTAAAATTTCTTGGGCTGGTTTAGTGGTGATAAACTCCTTTAGTTCTTGTTTGGGAAACTCTTTATCTCTCCTATTCTGAATGAGACCTTTGCTGGATAAAGAATTCTTGGCAGTATATTTTTCCAATTCAGCACATTGAATATTTTCTGCTGCTTTTTTCTGGCCTATCAAGTTTTTGTGGACAGATCTGCTGTGAAGCTGATCTGTCTTCCACTGTATGTTAAGGACTTTCTTTTTTCCTTTGCTGCTTGTAGGATTCTTTCCTTGTCTGTGTATTTTGTGAATTTGACTATGATAAGCCTTGGTGACGGTCATCTTTTGTTGAATTTAAATAGAATTCTCTGTACTTCTTGGATTTTGATGTCCGTGTCCTTCCCCAGATTAGGGAAATTTTCAGATATAATTTGCCTGAATAAGGCTTCTGCCCCCATTTCTCTCTCTTCATCTTCTGGAACTCCTGTGATATGAATGTTATTACATTTTAGTAAGTTGCTGAGTTCCTTAAGTCTACTTTCATGGTCTATTACCATTCTTTACCTCTTCTTTTCAGCTCCATTATTTTCCATAATTTTATCTTATATATCACAGATTCACTCCTTTGTTTCATTCATCCTCATTTTTTGGCCTCCATTTGGGATTGTATCTCAGTTTCAGAATTTTTAATTTTGGCCTGACTAGATTTTAGTTCTTTTATCTCTGAAGTAAGGGATTTTCTAGTGTTTTCTATGCTTTTTTCAAGCCCAGTTAGTATCCTTATAATCGTTTTAAATTCTAGTTCAGACATCTTACTTATATTTGTATTGATTAAATCCCTGGCCATGAGTTCTACTTCCTGTTCTTTCTTTTGGGGTGAATTTCTTTGTCACATCATTTTGTCCAGAAAGGAAAAGAAGAAAGAAAACACACACACACACACATACACACACACACAAATTAAAAAAAAAAAACCCAAACCAAAAATAAACTAGATCCTGGGTGTGTTTGGTCTGCTTATTAAAAGAATCTAGATCCCAAAATAAAATAAAATAAATAAAAATTAAATAAAATGAAAATCAAACAAAAATTTTTAAAAATTATATAAAAAGTATATATATAAATAAAAATTTAAAAAATAATAATAAATTTAAAAAGAGTTGAAAAATAAGAAAATAAATGAAAAAGTAATTATAAATAAAGAAAGAATAGAATTAAAAAGGAAGCTAGATCTTATTTTTCCCAGAGCTGCAACTTTGCAGCACTCTGATCAATAGACTTGGTGCAAGTGAGTTGTTTGTGCTGGTCTTCTGGGAGAAGGGCCTGCTGCACTGATTCTCTGACTGACTTACTTCATTGGAAATGCACCTCCAGGGCACATGGAGGATGGGGCTTGGTGTAAACCACTCTGACTTCCACTAAGTGGTGCTCTTTTACTACCTGAAGGCTTTTGGTGCTGAAGGGAGGGATGAACATAGTGGCACCACACTCTCTAGCCCTGGAGTTGAAAATTCCCCCCCCACTCTTCAGTGAGTCCTCACAGAAGAGCAATCAATCACCCCTCTTGTGTCCCTGGTTTCCATCTGAACCCTGCATTCACCTTGCCTGTGTCTGAGGTGGTTTTTGTTGTTGTTGTGTTTTTTGTTTGTTTGTTTGTTTTTTAATCTCAGACATGAGACTGAGTTTCAAAACTCCAAATTTTAGAGGCTCCTGTGGCATGAACCTGTGCTGTTCCTCCAGGGGAGGGTCTCACAATGTTTTTGCCATTTGCAAGCCAGTCCCAGGAAAGCGGTCGCTCGACTGTGCAGCAGTTGGCGGTTTATGCCAAAAGAAAGCAGAAAGCCTGCACCAAGACCTGCTGACCTCAGCTGGCTTCCCAGCTCCCATGGCTAGGAACAGTGCAGTATGGTTGGCATCATCTGTTATTATTGTGACCCAGGGTATCCTCAGACCATGCTGTCATACCTAGGGTTCTGCCCCACTTTGCTACCTTAACACATTTAAGCCAAGCCAGTCCTCACTGTAGCAGACTTCTAAAAGTTCAGATTTTGTGCTCCACTGCTTTTAATACTTTGCAGTAGTCTCCATAAGCAGGATCCCTCCTGGCCACCTTCTCCACAGCTATATCTCCCCCATGTCAACTCTCTGCACATCCTACCTTCCAAAAGGTGGTCACTTTTCTATCTGTAGACTTGCAGGTTTTGTTATCTCAAACCTCTGATTGATTTCTTGGGTGTTCAGAATGATTTGGTAACTATCTAGCTGTGTTTGAGGGAGAAGACAAGCTACTACTCCTCTGCCATTTTAACTCTTCCTCCCCAAATGTATTGATTTTTAAATTAGCAATTTTAGCTTTTCAACATTTTTTCCCCCACTGTTTCACTTTTTTCAGTTGAGGTACACATTTCAAAAATTAAAATAAATATTGTACAGCTCAATGTCACTTTACATATATAAACACCCTTATAACCACCACACAGTTCAAGATATAGAATACTTATCCCATTATAAAAAATTTTCTTATGCCCTTTTCTAATCAGTAGTTATAGCTACTGAGCCAACAGTTTTTCTGACCTGTGTCAACATAGATTAGTTTCCTCTGATCTTGAACTTCATATAAATTGAATCATACAGCCTATATTCTTTTATGTGGATGGTTTCTTTTAATAAACATCATATGTTATATTCATCCATGTTGAATTTATTTGTAATTTCCTTTTTATTGCTGCAAAGTATTCCATTGTATGAGTGAATCTAACATATTTCAAGAGAAGTGCATGAAGGACCCAAGATGGTGACATAGGTCATTCCTGACTTCAGTTCCCCTCACAAGAAGATCATCTAGCAACTATTCATAGACAAGAAACCACTTCAAAAATCCTGCAACCCAAGGGTGAGACTGAAGCATACCCCTGCACCACAGAGGTCAGGAAGTACCTCATTAGAAAGGTCAGAAGAGTGGCTTCACTTTAACCACATTGCCTCTCTCTGAGGCCAGCACACTGACAGGGCCCCACACAACTTATGGTTTCTCCAGTGAGAAAAAGAGAATCTAAGATGGACATCCAGCTTCTCAGCATTGTGGGACAGTTCCTGGGAGGCCCATCTAGGTCTCATCTCATGAGGATCACTGGGGGACTCTGTGGAGTTTAATCACTGGGGATTAGATAGAGATGGAGAAGGGGGAGGGACTTATAGCAACCAGCACTCAGATCTTGGTGGGCCATGTTTCTGCTTACAGTGGTGCCTGAGCAGAGAGCCTAGCCAGTGGATCTGCCCACCTGCAGAGTTGAAGCTATAGCTCCCTCTAGCCAAGGAGCTTGGCTGGTAGTTCTGCCTGATTTGGATCCCTAGCCAACAGGCCATACCAGCTTTGGAGCCCATTGTAAGGCTCTGCCCAGGCAGGGGAACTAATTTGCCTTAGGTGAACTGCTAAGCACAACTACCAGTCCTGCCCCTTTGAGAAGCATGGCCACAGATGTCCAGCAGCTGTGGAACACATCCTGTGGCCTGCCTGGCAAGAGAGCAAATTTCCAGTCTTGCCCAGTTGCTGAGCATAGCCTCCAAGTCCCACCCCTCCAGGAAGTGCAGCCAAAGGCACCTGGAAAGTGCAGAGCCCATCCAACGACCTACCTGGGCAGGGAGCCAAGCCAGCAGCCCTGCCCAACTGTTGAGCATAGCATCTGGTCCTGCATAACAAGGGAGCCTGAAAAGTGACCCTGAGAAGCCTTGAAGCCCATCCTATAGACCACTAAGCCCAGCCTATAACCCCACTCAGTGGCAGAGCAAAACCTAAAGCCTTGTTTTATTACTGAACACACTTTGTGGCCTCACCCAGGCAGGGAGCTCAGCCAGTGAGTCTGGGCAATAGGGAAGCACAGCCTGTGGCCCCAGCTGGCCAGACAGCCAAGACAGCACCCTAGCCCCGTTGTGAAACACGGTCTCTAGCCCCACCCAACAGTGGCTGGAGACATTTGCTAGTGACCTTGAACAACAGCAGAGCACAGCTAACAGCCTACCTGATTGCAAAACCCAGCTTGTTGCTCTGTTTAACTATAGGGCACTGCCTACATTCCTCCACCTGATCTCAAAGCATAGTCTGAGGCCCCATCCAACTGTGAAACCTGGCCTGTAGCCCCACTTGAATGTGGAATCTAGCCAGTGGCACCATCTGGTTGTTTGGGGAGCACAGCTGGAAGCCCCACCAAATCAGATGTGGTTGCAGAGACTGACTAGTGGATCCAGCTGACCTTGGGAACACAGCCAACATCCCCTCCCAACCAGAGAGCTCAGCATGAAGCCCTGCTTGATTATGGAGCCCAGCCAATAGGTACACCCAATCATGGAGCCCAGGCAGGAGTCCCCCTCTACTCCCCAAGAGCACAGACAGTAATATCACCCAACTAGAGACCCTGATAGCAAGACCTGTCTACCCTTGAATGCTACCAGCTGACCTAAACAGTACCTTGAGCTAAGGTGACTTGTGAAGCTCTTTCCCTGCCAAAGCAAACCAATAAAGTCTGGAAGAGGAGACTGCTTATTCAAATGTGCAGATACCAATGGAAGGATAAAAGGATTGTGAAGAATAAGACAAAAATGACACCATTAAATGACACTAAGAAAGCTCCAATAATTAACCCTAAAGAAATGGAGATCTATGAACTGAAATAATTCAAAATAATCCTCTTTAAAATGTTCAGCAAACTACAAGAACACAGACAGCAAGTGAGGAAACAAAAGACAAAGGATGTACAAAACAGAAAATAATTAACAAAATAGCAATAGGAAGTCCTTGCCTATCAATTACTTGAAAAGTAAATGGATTAAATCATCCAATCAAAAGACATAGAATGGCTAACTGGATTAAAAAAATATATCAATGATATGCTACCTACAAAAGGCTCACTTTAGCTTTAGAACATGCTTGGTCTGAGAGTGAAGGAATGGGAAAAGATATTCCAAGCAAATAGTAAACAAAAGAAAGCAGAGGCAGCTGTACTTATATAAAAAAATAATATTTAGGCTAAAAATTGTCACAAGATACAAAGAAAATCATTACAGAATGATAAAAGGGTCAATTCATCAATAATATATAACATTGTAAATAATTATGCACCCAACATCAGGGCACTTAAATATATAATGCAAATAATAACAGAAATAAAAGGAGAAATAAACGGCAATGCAATAATAATTGGGGACTTCAATACCCCACTCTTGACATGGATAGATCATCTAGAGAATCAATACGGAAACAATGAATTTGAATAACACTGTAGACCAAAGGGACTGAAGAGGCATATAAGGAACATTTCATCCAATATCAATAGAATAGACATTCTTCTCAAGCACATATAAAACAAGTCTCAACAAATTCAAGAAGATAGAAATTATATCAAATGTCTTTCCTGACTAGGATTGTATGAAACTAGAAATTAATAACAGGAGGAATGCTGGAAAATTTACAACTATGTGGAAATTAAGCAACACTCCTGAACAAACAATGGATAAAAGAAGAAATGAAAAAGGGAATTCAAAAATTTGTCAAGACACACAAAAGTGGAGGCACAACGTACCAAAACTTATGGGATACAGCAAAAGCAGTTATCAGAGAAAAGTTTAGATTATAAGTTTAGTTTATAAACACACATCAATAAAAAGGAAAGATCTAAAAAAAATAACCTAACAACACAACTCAAGGTACTAGAAAAAGAGCAGACTAAACCCAAGGTTAGCAGAGGGAAGGAAATAATAAAGATTAGAGCAGAAATAAATGAAATTGAGAATAGGAAAACAATAAAGATTAACAAAACTTAGAATTGGCTCTTTGAAAAAGATAAAATTAACAAGATTTTAGCTAGGAAAAAAAGAAAAAAAGAGAGAAGACTCAAATAAATAAAATCATAACCAAAAAAGAAGAAATTACAACAGATACCATGGAAATACACAAAATTATAAAAGCTATTATGAATAATTACGCCAACAAATTGGGTAACCTAGAAAAGTGTATAAATTTCCAGAAACATACAACTTACCAAGACTGAATCATGAAGAAATAGAAAATGTGCAGACCAATGACAAGTAAGGAGATTGAATCAGCAATCAAAAACCTCGCAATGCACAGAAAACCAGGACCAGATGATTTCACTAGTGACTTCTACCAAACATTTAAAAAACTAAAAATTTCTGCAGAGCGGGGGAGGAAATTCCGCTTTCACGGAGAACTGTTGACAGCAGGAGTGGGGGAAACAGTTGAGTGGATTCACCTCAGATTGCCTCATTCACCACCATTGGTTCCAGGTAGATTTGGAGTATCAGTATTCCACTGGGCCCCACTGACAACAGGGCATGGGGCAAGCAGATTATCTAACAGCTCTGTTTCTCATCACCTCCTTCAGTCTCATTGCTGCCATGCAGATGTAGAGGTTTCATCTCTCCATTGGACTCCATGAACACTGGTGCATTTAGCAGGGTGACTGAGGCAGACTGGTGCTTTGCTCCTGCCTCTCATCACTTCATTAAATCTTGTTGCTCTCAGGCAGACTTGGACGCTTGGTTCACCACTAAACCCCACTGACACTACCCAGGCAAGAAAATCTACATACCATTTGCTTCTTCTAGGAGAAGGATGGAGGATTAGATCCTCACTCAGTCCAACAGCACCTGGCAAGGGAATCAGAGTGTCATCTGCTTCTGCCTGGCAGGATCTGAAATAGTAGCACTATGTTGAGTCTCACTAACACCAGCACTTCCTTCTGTGGGGTAGAGGAATGTGCTGAAGGATCACTTTCTCATCCATCCCTGGTAAACCATGAGGAATAGATTTTTCCATTGGTATTTGATTGTAATAAGATAGGTATTGACAAAAAGCTTCTGTTGGTGACCACTCTTTCCTTGTTCTTTCCTTAGAGGGAATGGTATTTTCTTGGAGCTTATTTATCTGTGTTTTTTAGTGTTTCTTGGTTGGGTCCTTCTGTAGTGTTTTTTTCATGGAAATATGGGAGGCAATAAGGACACTTAGGGAACCTACCTCCCTGTCTTCCTCAAGTTCTGAGGTCCCAAACAACCTACAATTTTTTAGACATTTCAGAGCCTTTCTATGCTCCTTTGTTATGTTATGTATGTCCAGGGCTTTTAGTTGTAACAGGTAGGATCTGGGAAGAAAGGAGTTACTCCATTTTGGTGGAACTGGGAGTCCCAATTAAACTAACTCTATACTCTTTAAAAATTTTTTTAAAGATTTTATTTATTTATTCAAGAGAGAGAGAGAGAGAGAGAGCATGCAAGCATAAGCAGGGGGGAGGGGCAAAGGGAGAAGGAGAAGCAGACTCCCCATAGAGTAGGAAGTTTGGCACGGGGCTTGATCCCAGGGCCCCAAGATCATGACCTAAGCCAAAGCTGATGGTTAACTGACTGAGCCATCCAGGAACCCCTTTAAATTTTTTTTTTAAAATTTAAATTCAATTAATTAACATATAGTGTATTATTAGTTTCAGAGGTAGAGTTTAGTGATTCATCAGTTGCATATAACACCCAGTGCTCATTACATCAAGTGCCATCTTTAATGCCCAAAACCCAGTTACCCTATCCCCCCCACCACCACCCAGCAACCCTCTGTTTCCTATAGTTAGGAGTCTCTTATGGTTTGTCTCCCTCTCTGATTTCATCTTATTTTATTTTTCTGCCCTTTCCCCTATGATCTTCTGTTTTGTGTCTTAAATTCCACATATGAGTGAAATCATATAATTATCTTTCTCTGACTGACTTATTCACTTAGCATAATACCCCCTAGTTCCATCTGCGTCATTGCAAATGGTAAGATTTCATTATTTTTGATGGCTGAGTAATATTTCATTATATATAGTAATATTCCACATATATTCCATTATATATAATGGAAAACATTATGCTAAAGATATATATATATATATATATCTTTCACCTCTTCTTTATACATTCACCTGTCGATGGACATCTGGGCTCTTTCCATAGTTTGGCTATTGTGGACATTGATGCAGGTGCCCCTTAGGATCACTATGTTTGTATCCTTTGGATAGATAACTAGTATTGTAATTGCTGGGTCATAGGGTAGTCTATTTTTAACTTTTTGAAGAACCTCCATACTGTTTTCCACAGTGGCTATACCAGCTTCCATTCCCACCAACAGTGTAAAAGGGTAACACTATACTCTTAAAGGACATTGGGTATATATATATACATCTAATATCTAAATTTAGCACTAACATGAATCTTTAAAAGATTGTCCAAAATGCTAAAATACATAATATGGTTAACATTGAGAAATATTGCAATTGGAAACTTTTCACACAGTATTTCACACTCCAATTAGGATGAACAATAAATAAAATTTCCAAGTAAGAGTGATGTCAATAAAAATGAAAACTTAGGGAACTCCAAAATTATGTTTCTCCACAAAAGCAATAAACAAATTGGTAAGAACTGTCAGAATGATCTTTGTTGGAACTTGGAAACTAAGCAAATATTTATAGCAACCAGATGAATGGTTAATCAAGAACAACAACAATGACAAAATTACCTGAATCTTGGTAATAGAGCTCTGTGGCATTTTAACTTACCCTGGCTCTATCTTTATCTTCCCAGATCAGTGGTAGCATTGAAGACAACAGGCCATATTCCCAGTATAGATTCCTAATATTGGAAAGGGTAGAATGAACCGTATTTTCAAAGAATTGTGGGTTTTTTTTGTTTTAACCTGTCTTATGGTTCTCTGAAAAACTAGGTTAAAGTATGCCATTATTTTGTCTAGCTCACAACTCTATCAGGGAGAAATAGCTATCCAGGATGGTTTACCTAAACATTTAAAGACAAATACCCACAACTCAACAAATCTACCAACTAATGAATAGATTAAAAATTCTGGTATGTACGTACATACAATGGAATATTATTCAGCTGTAAAAAGAATGAAGTACTGGGCGCCTGTGTGGCTCAGATGGTTAAGCGTCTGCCTTCGGCTCAGGTCATGATCCCAGGGTCCTGGGATCAAGTCCCGCATCGGGCTCTCTGCTCCTTGGGAGCCTGCTTCTCCCTCTGCTTCTCTCTCTCTCTGTCTCTCATGAATAAATAAATAAAATCTTTAAAAAAAAAAAAGAATGAAGTACTGATATATACATGGATGAACCTGGAAAACATTATGCTAAGGAAAAGAAGCCAGACAAAAAGGTCATATGTTGTGAAATTCCATTTATATGAAATATCCAGAACAGGTAATCTATAGAATCAGAAAACAGATTTGTGGTTTCTAGGGGCTAAGAAGGTGGGGAACTGGGAACAACTGCATTATAGGTACAGAGTTTCCTTTTGGGGAGATGAACATATTTTTGAACTAGATAGAGATGGTGGTTGCACAATATTGTGAGTGTACTAATTGTCCTGAATTTTTCACTTTACAGTGGTTAATTTTATGTTATGTGAATCTCATCTCACTAAAAAGACAACTAGGACATTACATACTGATAAAAGTGTCAGTATATCAAGAAGATCTAAAAATAATAAATGTACAATATACACACCCAGCAGCATAGCCCCAAAATATATTAAACAAAAACTGACAGAATTGAAGGGAGAAATAGACAATTCTCCAATAATAGTTGGACACTTCAATAATCCCACTTTCAATAACAGATAAAACAATTATGAAGATGATCAGTAAGGAAGTAGAAAACTAGAAAACACTATATATAAACCACCTAGACCTAATATGCTCATATGGAACCCTCCACCCTCACCCAACAACAGCAAAATACACATTCTTAAGTACACATTAAACATTCTCAGGATAGACTATATGTTAGGCCACAAAACAAGTCTCAATAAATTTAAAAAGATTGAAATCATACGAAGTATCTTCTCTGATGAAAATGGGATAAAATTAAAAATCATTAACAATAGGGGTGCCTGGGTGGCTCAGTCAGTTGAGACTCTGACTCTTTATTTCAGCTCAGGTCATGATCTCAGGGTCCTGGGATTGAGCCCCATTTGGGGCTCCATGCTCAGTGCAGAATCAGCTTGTCCCTCTCCTGTCTCTCTTCCTCAAATAAGTAAATAAATTCTCTAAAAAAATCGTTAACAGTAGGAAAAGTAGAAAATTTCTAAATGTGTGGAAATTATAGAATAAACTCTTAAAAAACCAATGAATCAAGAAGAAATCTCAAGATATATTACAAAATAGTTTGAGATGAATGAGAATGAAAATTCAATGTACCAAAACTTATATGATGCAGCAAAAGTGATGGTCAGAGGCCAAATTATAGCTGTTTAACTAAAAAAATCAATTAAATAACCTAATTTGTTTTTTAAGTTTTTATTTAAATTCTAGTTTGTTAACATACAGTATAATATTAGTTTCAGGTGTACAATATAGTGATTCAACACTTACATATGACAACCAGTGTTCATCACAACAAGTGCACTCCTTAATCCCCATCACATATTTAATCCATGCCCTCACCAACCTCCCTTTTGGTAACCATCATTTTGTTTTCTATAGTTAAGAGTCTGTTTCGTAGTTTGCCTCTCTCTCTCTTTTTTCCCCTAGGCTTGTTTGTTTTGCTTAAATTCCACATATGAGTGAAATCATATGGTATTTGTCTTTCTCTGACTGACTTGCTTTGCTTAGCATAATACTCTCTAGCTCCATCCATGTCATTGCAAATGGCAAGATTTCATTCTATTTTTTTGGCTAAGATTCCATTTTACCACATCTTCTTTATTCATTCATCAGTCAGTGGACATTTGGGCTGCTTCCATAATTTGGCTATTGTAGATAATGCTGCTATAAAAACATTGGGGTGTATGTATCCCTTTGAATTAGTATTTTTGTGTTCTTTGGGTAAATACATAGTATTGCAATTGCTGGATTGTAGAGTACTTCAATTTTTAACTCTTTGAGGAAACTCCATACTGTTTTCCACAGTGGCTACACCAGTTTACCACGGCACCAACAGTGCAGAAGGTTTCCCCTTCCTCTACATCCTTGCCAACACCTACTGTTTCTTGTGTTGTTGATTTTAGCCATTCTGACAGGTGTGAGCTGATATCTCACTGTAGTTTTTTTTTTATTATTATGTTATATTAATCACCATACATTACATCATTAGTTTTTAATGCAGTGTTCCATGATTCATTGTTTGTGTATAACACCCAGTGCTCCATGCAGAACATGCCCTCTTTAATACCTATCACCAGGCTAACCCATCCTCCCACTCCCCTCCCCTCTAGAACCTTCAGTTTGTTTCTCAGAGTCCACTGTCTCTCATGGTTCATCTCCCCCTCTGATTTTCCCCCCTTCATCCTTCCCCTCCTGCTAATTTCTTCTTTGTCTTCTTTTTTTTTTTTAACATATACTGTATTATTTGTTTCAGAGGTACAGCTCTGTGATTCAACAGTCTTACACAATTCACAGCGCTCACCATAGCACATACCCTCCCCAATGTCTATCACCCAGCCACCCATCCCTCCCACCCCCCACTACTCCAGCAATTCTCAGTTTGTTTCCTGAGATTAAGAATTCCTCATATCAGGGAGGTCATATGATACATGTCTTTCTCTGATTGACTTATTTCGCTTAGCGTAACACCCTCCAGTTCCATCCATGTCATTGCAAATGGCAAGATTTCATCCCTTTTGATGGCTGCATAATATTCCATTGTATA
>NC_138385.1:35752159-35785481 GCF_054177405.1 Leptonychotes weddellii
CAGTTCTCTGTGGATAGGTCTGTTGCCAATCTAATGTTTCTACCATTGTAGGTTACAGATCTCTTGTCCCGAGCTGCTTTCAGGATTTTATCTTTGTGTCTGGGACTCCTAAGTTTTACTATTAGATATTGGAGTGTTGACCTATTTTTATTGATTTTGAGAGTGGTTCTCTGTGCCTCCTGGATTTTGATGCCTGTTTCCTTCCCCAAATTAGGGAAGTTCTCTGCTATAATTTGTTCCAATATACCTTTTGCTCCTCTCTCGCTTTCTTCCTCTTCTGGGATCCCAATTATTCTAATGTTGTTTTGTCTTATGGTATCGCTTATCTCTCGAATTCTGCCTTCGTGATCCAGTAGTTGTTTATCTCTCTTTTTCTCAGCTTCTTTTTTTCCCATCATTTGGTCTTCTATATCACTGATTCTCTCTTCTACCTCATTTATCCTAACAGTTAGAACCTCCATTTTTTATTGCACCTCATTAATAGCCTTTTGATTTTGACTTGGTTAGATTTTTGTTGTTTTATTTCTCCAGAAAGGGTTTCTCTAATAACTTCCATGCATTTTTGAAGCCCAGCTAGTATCTTTAACATTATCATTCTGAACTCTAGTTCTGACATCTTACTAATGTCCGTATTGATTAGGTCCCTGGTAGTCAGTACTGCCTCTTTTTTGTTGTTGTTGTTGAGGTGATTTTTTCCATCTTGTCATTTTGTCTAGAGGAGAATAGATGAATGAGAGAACAAAATACTAACAGGGAAACAATGACCCCAGAAAATATACACTAAATCAGAAAAGACCTGAAACTGGAGGAAAAGAAAGGGAAAAAAAGAAAAAAGAAAAAGATAAAAACAAACAAAAACAAAACAAAAAAACAGAATATGATCAAATATGATCAGGCTGGTGCACAGATCAGTGCCACACACTAGATTTTGGGTGTATTTTGGTCTGTTAGAAGAAAGTGTCTCCCAAAATTTTAAAGAAAGAAAAACTTATATATGTACAAAAATAAGGGTTAATATGATGAAGAGATGGAATATGACTGTAAAGATTAAAATTATAAAGTTTTATAAAAGAAATTGATAAGAAAAGAAGTTGGTTGAAATAAGAAAGAAGAGGATTTAAAAAAAAAGGGAGAGAATGTGATCAGGGAAGAGACTAGTACAAAGCCATACACTAGAGATTTAGGGTATATTTTGATATGTTAGAAGAAACTATCTCAAAATTTTAAAGAGAGAACAACTTTATATATATATATACTAAAGATAAGGGTAACTACTATAAAATATGACTCTAAAAATGAAAAACAAAAAATATTTTTTAAAAAAGGAATTGATAAGATGTTGGTTGAAAAAGAGAAAAAGAAAAATTCCAAAAAAAGGAGGTAAAAAAAAAATTACCTTTGAAAGACTAAAGAATCATGGGGAAAAAGCTATCAATTCTATGTGCAGTATTCCCCTAGCGCTGGTGTTCTGCCATTCTCATTGATAGGTAAACTTGGTCTTGGCAGGCTGTTCTTGCTGATCTTCTGGGGGAGGGTCCTATTGTCGTGGTTCCCAAATGTCTTTGCTGGAGGTGGAATTGCCCTGCCCTTGCCAGTCTGGACTAAGTCATCTGCTCGGGTTTGCTCTCGGGAGCTTTTGTTCCCTGCAAGCTTTCCGTACTGCTTTGGAGGACAAGAGTGAAAATGGCTGCCCCCCATCTCCACCCCAGAGGAGCTGAGAACTTGGGTCACACTCCTCAGTGAGCCCCAGAGAAAAGCGGTCAATCACTCCCGTTTCCCCGGCCTCCAGCCGCGCTCAGTGCTCACCTGGCCCATGACTGAGCATTTCTATCTCTGGCACCTGACCCCGTGTGGAGTCTCCAAACCCAGCAGATCCCTGTGGTGCGCTCCCACGCCACTTCTCCTGGGGGAGGAAGGGGAGTCTCCCCGGATCTGCTGCTTGTTGGGTCCCTGCTGGAGGGACAGTGGCCTGACTGTGCTTCAGATCATGGTTTATGGCAACCCCAAGCTGAGAGCACACTCCTCAGTTCCGTCTCCACAGCCGACTTCCCTGCTCTGATACCTGGGAGCTCTGCTGCACTCAGGTACCCCTGGTCTTTCTGTGACCCCGAGGGTCCTGAGACCACACTGTCCCAGTGAGGGTTCCACCCCCCACTTAGCCACTGGAGCGACGTCCCTCAGTGGAGCCGACTTCTAAAAGTTCCGATTTTGTGCTCCGCTGCTCTATCACTTTCCAGAAGCAGCCGACGGAGGCCCACTCCCCCGCCGTCTATCCTCCTGAATATCACCTCAGATTCACTTTTCTGCATGTCCTACCTTCCAGAACGTGATCGGTTTTCTGTTCAGAGAGTTGCTGCTATTCTTTTCTTCGATCTCCTGTTGAGTTCGTAGGTGTTCAGAATGGTTTGATCCCTATCCAGCTGAATTCCTGGGACCAGATGAAATCCAGGTCTCCTACTCCTCCACCATCTTGCTCCCTCCCCCCTCACTGTAGTTTTGACTTGCATTTCCCTGATGATGAGTGATGTTGAGCACCTTTTCATGTGTCTATTGGCCATCTGGATGTCTTCTTTGAAAAAATGTCTATTCACGTCTTCTGCCCATTTTTAATTGGATTATTCATTTTTTGGGTGTTGAGTTTTATAATTTCTTCATAGATTTTGGATACTAACCTAACTTAATGCCTCAAGGAAACAGAAATATAAGAACAAACTATACTCCCAAAATAACAGAAGGACAGAAATAATAAGTTTATACTGGGTATAATTGAAGTGAAGAATAGAAAAACAATAGAGAGAAACAACAAAACCAAAAATCAACAAATTTAAGAAATCTTTAGCTAGACTGACTAGAAAAAAAAAGAGAACATTCAACTTAATGAAATCAGAAGTGAAATTCAGGACATTAACACTAAACTACAGAAAATAAAAAGGATAAGAGAGATTATTATGAACAATTATAAACCAGTTAATTAGATAACTTAAATGGAATGGAAAAATTTTTAGAATCACACAGACTAACACAACTGATTCAAGAAGTGGAAAATCTTAATAGGTCTATAACAAGTTAGGAGCATAAATACTAATCAAAGATCTCTAAAGAAGAAAATTCCAGTAATAGATGGCTTCAATGGAGAGTTCTACCAAACATTTAAAGAAAAAATAACACCAATTCTTCTCAAATTCTTCCAAAAATTTGAAGAGAAGAGAACATTTCCTAATTTATTCTGTGAGGCTAAACTCGATAACAAAGTCATATGAGAACATTACAAAAAAAGAAAACTATAGGCCAATATTTCTTATAAATATGGATGCAAAAATCCTCAACAAAATACTAGTAAACTGTATCCACCTGCATGTTAAATGGATTATACACCATGAACAAATCCTGGGATTTATCCCAGAATGCAAGGGTAGTTAATCACATAAAAATCAACAATATGTTAACCTTAAGTAGTAGAATGAAGAAAAATCCCAATGATCATTGTAATTGGTGCAGGAAAAGCATTTGACAAAATCTATCACCCTTCATTTTAAAAACATTCAACAAATGAGGAATAAAAGGGATCCTTCTTAACATGGAAAAACTCACAGTTATCATCACAACAATGGTTCCTATGATTAGGAACAAGACAAGGATGCCCACTTTTACCACTTTATCCAACATTTTACTGGAAGCTCTAGCCAGAACAACTAGGCAAGAAAAAAAAATTAATGACATTCAAGTTGGAAAAGAAGTAAAACTATCTCTATTTACAGATGATATGCTATAAAAATTCCTTAAATTTTCACAAAAAACCCTAGTATAGCTAATAAACAAATTTAGCAAAATTGCAGGATACAAGATGAAAATGTTTTCAAACTAGAAAACAATAATGGCTGCATAATATTGTGAATGTACTAAAGTCACTGAGTTGTGTACTTTAAAATGGTTAAAATGTTGAATTTTATGTTATATAACTTCCCCCCCCACACACAAAAAATGTCCTCATTTCTGTCATGCTTTCTAACTCTACCACCATTGCTTTCTAATTGAAAAAGGTATGCCTGTTGTAAAAGTAGCCTGAATTTCTCCAGGGAAAAGATTTTTGGATTCTTAAATTAGAAAATATATTCCAAGTATCACTTCTGCCTCTGTAGATTTATTTTTATTTTTTTTAAGATTTTATTTATTTATTTGACAGAGAGAGAGATAGCGAGAGCAGGAACACAAGCAGGAGGAGCGTGGGAGAGGGAAAAGCAGGCTCCCTGCTGAGCAGGGACCCCGATGTGGGGCTCGATCCGAGGACCCTGGATCATGACCTGAGCCAAAGGCAGATGCTTAATGACTGAGCTACCTAGGCGCCCCTGCCTCTGTAGATTTAAAAGTATATGTACAAGGGAAAATCCTGATGATGAATTGCTTCAAAATAACAGCACTTACTTTAATCCCATTCCCAAATGCAGCCATGACTCCAGTGTAGTGGTTCCTTCTTTTTTCTCCTTTACCCCAATGCCTGCTCTTACTTTGATACCAGCCTTTGGAAAAGCAAAGATCCTTCACAGAAATATTTTCTAAAAATACGATTTAGCAAATCGTTTTATTATAATAAAAACTAAGTTCTTAATATTCTCTTTAAAAATATCATTCTTGGGGTGCCTTGTGGCTCAGTCAGTTAAGCATCTGGCTCTTGATTTTGGCTCAGGTCATGATCTCAGGGTTGTGAGATTGAGTCCCACATCAGGCCCTGTGCTGGACATAGAGCCTGCTTAAGATTCTCTCTCTTCTCCCTCTGCCCCTCCTCTCCACATGTGCATGTACTCTCTAAAATATAAAATATTTTTGTAAAATATTTTAATTTATTTATAAAATTTATTTATTTTTATTTATTATTTTACTTCTAAAATTTTTAATAATTTTATAAGTAAAAATGTATTTTAGAGATATTTATATATATATATCTAAATTATATGTATATGTAAATAGATCTTGGTTCTTAATGCCTTTACTTTGTCATACAAATTTTGTGATATTTTGTCAAATGTTTAAAGTAATAAACCACCAGAAGGCAATATATAATGCTTTATGAACTTATAATTAAAGATTTATTTTTTTAAAGATTTTATTTATTTATTTGACAGAGAGATAGAGAGCACAAGTAGGTAGAGATGGGATCATGACCTGAACCAAAGGCAGCCACTTAACCAACTGAGCCACCCAGGTGCCCCTATAATTAAAGATTTAAATATTTAAAACAGTGAGTGATAAAACTACAAAAGCTGACATGGTCATCCTGACAGATTATAACATAATTTGCTCAGAAAATAAGAGATATAAAAAACAAAATTATGTAAGAATACAGATGGGTAGAAAACAAAAGCATGATTTTATAGACAAGTGTAGAACTTTGTATCAGGGAGAAAGAGAATTCACATTTTTTACACATATATATTAGAATATTGACAGAATTTGGCAAGACATCCACAAAATATACCCTAAAATACCAAAAGTTTTATATCATCCAGTTTACCATTTTTGAACACAACTTGTAAATCAATCATTAACAAACAAATGCATTCATTTAAGACTATATATCTGGAAATGTAGCAAAAATATTTTGAATACAGCAAAGATAAATTATATGTACATAAAGATGGGAACTATGCAGGGAAATATTGTCTGCAGACCAAGTGATCATGAATTGGAACAATTTCAGAGAATAATCAAACATATTATAACTTTCAAAAAAAGTTAATGAGAGAAGCAAGTGCCCAAAAAGCACATGAAAATTTGCTTAACATTAATAGTAATTGGAAAACATGTATATTAAAGCAACAGTGGTGTACTACATAGTATCTATTAGGTTAAATATTTTTAAAGCTTCATAATATTACATCTTGATTAGGATGTGTAGAAATGAGTACACACATAACTTGCATAACCTAAGTAGGGAACTCAATAGAGCACCTTGAAAGGAAAATCAGCAGTCTTTATAGAAATTTAAACTTAGCCTATCTAGGGAACATTACGGAAAACAGTGTGGATCTTCCTCAAAAAATTAAAGATAGAATTACCATATGATCCAAGAATCCCACTACTGGGTATTTATCCAAAGAAATTAAAACACTAATTTGAAAAGATATATGCACCCCTATGTTTATTGCAGCATTCTTTACAGTAGCTCCCAAGACACGGGAGCAACCCAAGTGTCCATCCGTAGATGAATGGATAAAGAAGATGTGAATATTAGTAAGCCATTAAAAAAAATGGGTCTTGCCATTTACAATGACATGGATGGATCTAGAGAGTAAAATGCTAAGTGAAAAAAGTCATACAGAGAAGACAAATACCATATGATTTTAGCCCTATGTGGAATTTAAGAAACAAAACAAATGAACCAAAAAAAAAAAAAAAGAGAGAGACAAAACAGCAGACTCTTAAATACAGAGAACAAACTGGTGGTTGTCAGAGGGGAAGCAGGTAAGGGAATGGGTGAGGTAGGTGAAGGGGATTAAGAGTACACTTATCATGATGAGCATGGATTAAGGTATAGAATTGTTGAATCATTATATCATGCACCTGAAACTAATATAGCACAGTATGTTAATCATACTTCAATAAAAATAATAAAATTAGCCTACTTAGATTTCTGGTTTTGGAAATGACAACCTAACTTTTTGAGAAAAACATATGAGGAAGAAGAAAAAAGGATGAAAACTACCTGGAGGGGGAGATGGACCATGAGAGACTATGGACTCTGAGAAACAAACTGAGGGTTCTAGAGGGGAGGCGGGTGGGGGAATGGGTTAGCCTGGTGATGGGTATTAAAGAGGTCACGTACTGAACGGAGCACTGGGTGTTATATGCAAACAATGAATCATGGAACACTACATCAAAAACTATGATGTAATGTATGGTGATTAACATAACATAATTAAAAAAAACCAACTACCTGTTTTAAAGTATAAGAAAACTAGTGAGGCAGCCAAACTGCAGGATAAAAGAATCCCAAAAGAACATGAAGTGGTGAGACCTGAATTTGGCAAGGTGTTTCCCCGTAAGATATTTGCAGATTTTGAAAACAGCATCTAAGAGATTTTAGAGCTAAGCAGAGTTTCCAGCGGCATCATGAGGCTTGAGAAACAAAAACTGGATTTTTGGGTCTGATACAGAGAAAAAGCTCTATGAATGCCCAAAAATTTCAGTAAAGCATTATGAAGAACTAGGTACTAAGAGTAAAAATTAACTGGAAATTGATCAGCCCTCTCAACGATTGAATCCCAGCTTTGAATCACCTGCCTGAATTAAGGTCTTATGCCTTAGACATAACAACCTTGATGCAAAAGGAAAAAGGGAGATGTAATTACTATCTCAGAATGAGAGGGAATATAGAATGAATGGAAGACATATAGGAAATAAAAATAGCAGAGAATTTCTAAAATATTGAAAGGCATCCAAAGATTCAAGAAATGCTACAAACTCCAAAGCAAATACATAGAACATCACACCTAAACACATTATGGTGAAATTAGTGAAAATCAAATGCAAAGAAAAAAAATAACACACAACAGTTATTTAAATAGGTTTTAATGATATGTTGTTTTAAAAAGTTGGAATCGGGGAACCTGGTGGCTCAGTCAGTTAAGCGTCTGCCTTCAGCTCAGGTCATGATCCCAGAGTTCCCAGATTGAGCCCCATATCAGGCTCCCTGCTCAGTGGGTAGTCTGCTTCTCCCTCTGCCCCTCACCCCCCTTGTGCTCTCCCTCATTCACATGCTTTCTCTCTCTCTAAAATAAATAAACAAAATCTTTAAAAAAATAAAAAGTTGGAATCATGAAAGGAAATAAAAAGAAAGAGACATTGAGATAGCACAGAGGAAGTAACAACAGGAATCAGCTACGTCCACCAGAGATGGGATGAAAGGGGGCGGAAGAGATTGTGGTTATTAAAATATGTTTGGAAAACTCTATTTCTGGAATTCAAAAATCACCAGACCCTCCCATCACAGGTGTCATGTCATCTTAAATAACAGAATAAGAAGTATACAGTACACAATTAGAATGTCAATCTTTCTTTGGCAGGAGCAACCAGCTTCCCCCACACAAGAGAAAGGATCAGATGACCCTTGGCCCCAGTTATAGCCCCCTTTAAAAAAAATACAAAACTCATAATAATGGTAGACACTCAATAGACCTGGTGTGAATGCAGGTATTCCTCCTTTTCCTGCCTGTAAACACACTATTACATATATATTTCTGTTTCAGGTTATATGGGCATAACCCAGGTGTCATAGAAAACAGAATGTCATTATAAAGTTCTGATAAAGTTATTGTTAGGTTTCTAAGCAAACTAGAAAATACAAATTCATCCTCACAGATAGACCCTTAATCTAAACATCAGCCATTTATAGCCTTCTTAATCCAATTAATGAATTAGTAAATAAAATGTTGACAGTAATAACAAGTCTCAAAAAAAAAAAAGCATTGAAGGATAAAAAGCTTTTCCAACAGTGGGTTATGGAGGACACAAAGGAACATTAATAATTTTGTCCTTTCCAACAGACACACAGGCCTGGGTTTCAATCCCTTTTAAAGATGGCCATAACAGATACTTAGGGTGGAACAGTTCTTAAAGCCCACAAAACCCCAAATCCAATCCCAACACCCAGTTGCCATGAATGATCCCAAGACTCAAAGATGAGAAAATGCAGGCATGTCTTAGATATGTCTGATGACCTTCCCTAAAAGCTTCAGGTCTGAGTAGCTTACCAATGGACCTTGGGACCTCAGTCTAAATCCCCAAGCAAACATACACATTAAAATCTGCAAAGATTGGGTCATTAGGGATTCCCAATATCAGATCATGGTATACAGAATAAAACTTCAGTGCATAATTGTGTTCAATATCCAGACCTCCAGGCATAAATTATTTTATCCCATGCAACATAAAAATTTAAATGTGGTTGGGTCACAAGATTAACATATATATATATATGTCACACCATTAACATGTCCTTTCTATGGCACCTTTGCAAGCACTTCCTTAAAACACTTCTCAATGTTCACATATTTTTTTGAAAGCTAGAAATGAATGAATGAACGAAAAAAATAAGAAAAAAGTTAAAACCTGGAGATAAAGAAGACTCAGATGAGAAACTAGAACCTATGTAATATATGTGAGTAAATTTTTTATTAGACAAAGATTTATATAAAGAGTGAAAAGTGCCCAGTTACAACAGTCACCAGAACTCTAATAAGGAGGAAACAACTCAATGAGGATGAGCTACGCAGGTTCAGAGAAAACAAACCAACACTGAGGCAACACTAAGTCCAAATGGTGTAGATAATCACTGGACAAACATGTATGATGAAAGTGGAAAAAAAAAGTTAAGCTTCTGGAGAATAGAAACAAACTCTAACAAAGTATCCTATGTTGTTTTGACCACACGTAGAGAAACAGCCTGTCATGTTTGGGAAATTACATTTCTCAGGAAGTGCTAAAACCTCAAATGGATAATGATGTGTGGAGTTAATGATAATGATGTGTGGAGTTAAGTAACTTTTGATCATTCTACAACGAAACTAGCAAACAAGTAAGTAGCTGTGCAGAAGACCTCACAAACTCACCATCAGAGTACATAAATAAGCATGCTGTTACACAAATTTGAGTTATTCCAGTTAGAGAGACAGAACTGTGGTATGGCTTTGATTGACTTGGGGAGGTCAATACAAACATTAATTTTAATTTTTAATGAATAAGAAGATTAATAAGAAAAGTCCGTCTTCGCTCAGGCCTGAGTACTCTAAACAAGATGAAGCCATGTCATACCTCTGGAACCCACAAAAGAAGAGCCATCCAGGATAAGATTATATATGTAGCCAAGCAAGACAGTTTTTACCACCCTTGGTAGGAAAAATCACAAAAAGGAGAACTATCTTCAGAAATAAAAGACTGAGAGGATAAAGTTATTCCACTTTTTAAACCAGTTTGGGATGACTTACTAGGCCGCTAGCAAGGGTGTGAGGAAAAGGTCACTCTCAGGCATGTGCCCAAAGTCACACAGGTGAGAAGCAGGTGAGCCTAACCTGGACAATGATAGTTCATGGTGTACATCAGCAAAACAGTTTTTTATATTATCACCTGTAGGCACCTAGAAGCAAATGAATGTACATGAAAAGACTTTGGGTAACCAAAATATACTTGCAGCTATCGAACACTTCAGTGAAAATAAGGATTATAATGGGGTGGTTGTTTGCTTCTACACATTTCAGAGAACTTGAGAAAGAAAATAATGCGTTCAGGGCTTTAAATTCCCAGATCAAATTTTGGATAGGGAACCAAATCCCAACTATGAGTTCTCTGAAAAATAGAGTACTTATATCATTATCTTTTACAGTCATGAGGCTGAGATTTCTGAAAAGTAAAACTAAAGTATAATCTCGTGGAGTGCTGAAGTATGATGCAAATTTATTTTCCAACCTCATGGGTTGTTAAGTTATGTTAAAGTTAGAACAATAATAGGGAAGAGATTAAACAATGGAAATTTAGATAGGGACGTACAGGAGGATCAGGGTGAAGCTAAACTCCTTGAAATCCTAAATTCTGCTGTTCTCCCTTGGCTATTAGTAGCAGCCTTTAAACTCATGTCTGAGCAGATCAGGATCCTGTAGCATGAAAAACCTATAATGGTCTTACCTGAGTTGCCTTGTGAGGGACTACTGACCTGCTAAGGACCTACCTGTATCATTATCATTGCTTTTCCTTTTTATTTTTTCCTACTTTATTAAGATACAATTGACATAATATATGTAAGTTTAAGGTGTACAATGTGTTGATTAGATATACTTATATACAGTAATCCCCTTTTATCTGTGGTTTCACTTTCCACGGTTTTAGTTACCTGTGGTCAACTGCAGTCTGGAAGCAGATTATCCTTTTTTTGACAAATCATCAAAAGGCCAATAGCAGCCTAACACTATGTCACAATGCCTATGTCATTCACCTCACTTCATCTTATCATGTAGGCACTTCACCATTTCACATCATCACAAGAAGGATGCATACAGTACAATAAAATATTTCTATGCTTTCACACTGTAAGAAGAAAAAAGAGAATATTAACAATTGAATACAATTACTTTACACCAGTGACTTTCTAAATCTAAGAATAGTCAATCATATATATGTCTGTTGTCTCAACAAGAGAAAACAATGCAATTTTCCTCTTGCAACCTAGACCCTTGAGTATCAGGGTGTTCATGCATCATTTGATGTCTTCAATCATCTGATCACACCAACCTCATCTCCCACTTGCCAAACACCAAAAAATTTGGGGTTTTTTTGGTGGAGGGTGGGAGAAGAACATTTCGGTATATAAATAAGTCTTTCCACCTTAAAAGCCTTTGCTCTTTTCATAAACCATAATCTCTTAACCTCCCAGGCCTTTTGTGCGTATCTGTTAAAGGAGAAAGAAAAGAGGGAAATAAAAGAATAGATAAGATATAAGTTAAATTAACAATTCTGTGATAACCAAAATCTTACTCTAATTTTTCTTTTCACTGTCACATGAAACACAAAAACTTAAAACTGAATGAATACTTAGGAATTGATCTTTAACTGTGGTCCTACTTGAGATTCATTTTTTAAAGATTTATTTATTTATTTGAGAGAGGGAGAGAGAGAGAGGGGGAGAGAGAGACAGAGCAAGTAGGGGGAGGAGCAGACGGAGGGGGGAGAGGGAAAGAATCCCAGGCAGACTCCCTGCTAAGCATGGAGCACTATGCGGGGCTCGATCTCACAACCCTGAGATCATGACCTGAGTTGAAATCAAGAGTTGGATGCTCAATTGACTGAACCACCAAGGCACCCCTTGAAATACATTTTTTACAATTTTTTTAGGTAGCCACATTCTCCAAGGCATTGTCTCCTAGTTAGTACACGAGACCGCAATTAAGTGGCCACCAATGATGAAGGCCCATTTAGTGTATGTTTCAGTCACTTTAGCTACTTGTTCTAGTAACTGCATTCTAAACAAATATGATATCAACTACCAGGTCTGAAATTTCCCACCTGTAGAGGTCTTAGAGTTTCAGCTCAAAGAGTAGTATGCTTGTGAAAGAAATACATTTCAGGAAGTCTTGTTTTCTGTATGATTTAGTATATGTGTAAATTTTTAACAATAAAAGTGGTTTATAAAAATAAATTTTAAATATTTTTTTAATTATTAGGTTTACTGAGAAAAATGTAAGACTATAGCATGTGTATGACAGGAATGGTTGGATGATACTCAACATGGATTCTCCCAGGCTGTACCCTACTGAATCTGGGTCTTTTTCAGGTCTTTCTCTTTTCCATTTTTATCCTTTCTTTTCCCCTCCTCAGTTTCACCTATCAGTAATGTATGTCAGGAATGGATGGATGATACACAAAACTACACACAGATACCTGGGTTCTCAGGGACTGCTCTCTTCTGGGTCCAGATTTTTTCAGGTCCTTTTTCAGGTTTTTCATTTCTGATCACTTCTACTTTCTTTTCCTCACCTCCAGCTTCTCGGGCCTCATCATCAGAGCTTTCATACTTATATTCACTGGCTTCATTAGTGAAGAATAATACAGACTTTGGGACCAGAACTTCACGGAAAAAAATAACCCAATTTATAATCGGTGGCGACATTGAATACTCTGTCCTCAGGAGAATCAGGAGGATAGAAGTAGGTGAAGAAAGAATAGCTGGGCATCTTCCTAGTGGTGGATACAATGCTTTTGCGGCCCTCACATTTCTGCAGCTTGCTCTTTTTCATGGTGACATATTTCCCCTCCTTCCAGTAGATCTCACACCCTGTGCTGCTGATAACTTCTGGCCCTTTGGAGAAGAAGGGATCAGAATCATCTGCGTCTGATCGCGTTTGGTATGTTTTCGTCAGGACTTCGTTGAAAAAGTATTCGTTTGACTTGAAGATAAATTCTATGGTGAAGCTCATTGGTTCCTCGAACCCTGAAAATTTAATTTCTACATCTTTCAAGTGCTCTAGTATAAGTTCATCATTTTTTTGGATCATCCTTCCAAGGATCTTCACATTTTTAAGAGCCATCAACCAAAAGTGAGGTATGCCATTTGTTTGCCCTTTTCCCGCAGGCTCTCTTTCCATTTCCCCCCACGCACCTTCCTGGACACCTACTTGCCACTGACATTCACCTTCTGTGGGCTCATGGATTGCATTGACGATCTCAGATATCTTATCAAACAAAGGTTGGTAGAAGGTGGCATACTTTTTCTCTAGATGGTGAAAATCTCTAGAATTGAGCTTCTACTTGTGCATATTAGGCCTGGAGGTTTTTGAGAGCTTTGGCCCACAGCTTAACTGCTAAAGGCAAGTGCTGAGCACTGCCTGCCTTTGAGCTGGGTGCCCCCATGGGAGCTGCAAGGGCCTGAGGACACTGCTGCCACTTGTTAGTTTCAGTCCCTCTGGCTGCACAGGCCCCCACGTCATAGAATACCTCTGAATTGGGGACTTGCTCTCCTGGACCTTGGCAACCTCTGGTTCTCTGCCTTCTAGCATGTAGCCCCTAGGCAGTTTCCTTGGACACTTGGGTGTAGTTTCCTTCTGTCAGGTACTCACCCTCCCAGTTCTCTACTCCCTCTTCTAGGTCTTTGGCCTCAGGAGGTTCGGGTCCCTCTCCTGGATCCTCTGGTTCCCAGGTACTATACCTTACCAACATGTGACCTGCATGGGGCTGAACCAAGAAGTGGTCATTATAATGTATAAGTTGTAGAATGGAACAGACGAGATCCTGAAAGAGGGACCAAAACCGTGCTGTGGGGAACTCATTGGTCCCTATAAGAATGACTTTGGCATCCTCCTCCTGTACCTCTTTGTGGTGGTATTCTCCTTCATCTTCATCTTCCTCCTCCTCACCATCATAGTTCTGTTCCTCTTCCTCCTCCACCATTTCCTCATTGCCCTCCTCTTGACCCTCACTCTCTGCTGACTGGACATCCCTGTCCTCAACTATGGGCTGGGAGGCCTCCTACCCAGTCTTTTCTTCCTGAAGTGTTCTTGCAACTTCATGGGAAGCCAGGCTTCCATAGCCTCCAAAATTCCATCTGACCCCTCTGCAGGAACCAGATAACTCGAGTAGTCAGGGGTCATGCATGGTCTGCCTCACTATCAGCTCTGTCTTGGCTACCTTGTGCTGGGTCTTGTTCCTCTGTGGCAGACATGGAAATAAGGATACTCCAGTCTGTGTTTGGACCTGAGTGCTGATCTGATTGCTGTGATGACTATGGTGAAGTTGGCAACTACCAAGGTGACTGCTTCCTAGGGGAAGTTATTGACAGAGGGGCCTGCCTGCAGGCAGTGAGGACAACAAAAAAGATGGATGCAGAGGGCACAACAGTCTTTAAAGGTGTGGAGGCTCTACCACAGAAAGGGCAGGAGGGCTGCTGGAGGAAGGGCCAACCAAGACTGCACCTGAGATGGCATTGGAGAAGGTGGGAAATATCAACTGGGTAGATGAAAGGAGGCAGAGCTTGTAAGGGTCAACAAAGGGCCCCCTTTGTCTTTGCAAGCTCTAAGTTCATTCACTGGGAAGTGAGGATTGGCATGCCTGGGGTCCAGTGAGTGATCGAGGCCCTTTAGTTCTAGTCTCAAAACTCCATCTTTGAGGCCTTAGAGGTCTGAGTTATTTTTTAGGCCCATGCAAGTCCCGTCCATTTAATTCCACTATTTTCAGCAAACTATAGAGTTCCAATACGACTGTCCTCTGCAACCCAAGAACTGTGATCCCTACCCCCAATTTCCATCTAGGGACAGCTCATGTCAGAAGGGACAGAATCATAAAAAAAAAAAAACTGTATATATTTCAGCAGTGATAAAAATCTCCAAGAAGAGAGAGAGAAAAAATCCTGGACATACTAACATTATTAAAGCTGCTTAATAAAGAGTATATAAAGTTAAAATGAATTCAGTCAGAACAGGGTTGAAAAAATATTTTTAAAAAAGGAGCAGGAAACTGTTTAATAAATGCTGCTGTTTCACATCAAGCTTCTACAATATTAATACAGAAAAGAGGACACTTAATTACAGACAACCATGAAAGACATTAAAAAGGCACCTTGCTAGGATAATCTGAGTAAACTAAGACTTTCTGTTGAATTCAGACACACTAACAAAGAAATCAAGTGCAAAAAACCTTTACAATGATGAATAAATCAAGCACTCTTTCATATTTATTCAGAAAAGCAAAATGTTGGGGTACTTGATGGCTTAGTCAATTGAGCGACCGACTCTTGGTTTTGGCTCAGGTCATGATCTCATGGTGGTGAGATAGAGCCCCGTGTTGGACTCCAGACTCAGCACAGAGTCTGTTTGTCCCTCTGCTCCTCCCCCCACTCTCTCAATAAAGAAATAAATACATACATACATAGCTTTAAAAAAAGAAAAGCAAAATATTATATAATTCTGAATAATATTTTTGAAAAGAAAACATAGCAAATGAACTAGGAAACATCACATTTTAGAAGATAACACTGAGAAATCCTTTTTTATCACTCCAACACACTTTCAATGTATTTAATTTTGTCTCTGGTCCCACTTTAAGAAGGGAGCATGGCAATATCAAAAAATACTGATTTAAATTTGGAAGGGAATGTAGTAAAGTAACTAACAAGAGAAAAGGAAAAATCAATGGCACAGTGCACCTAATTGACTTGCCAAAGGTCACACAAATTAGTGACAGAGTCAAGTATCTAATCAAGATTTCCTGATGTCTATTTTGCATTTAAGACAGGATTGCTTATTTTCTATCCAGCTTGGGGAGAAACATGACACTTGAAGGTTAATTAACCATCCACAGAGAAAGTCAATGGCCTTAATTGGAGGAATCTGAAAGGACCAGACCAAGCTGTCACAAGCATGCTCCTTCCACCATTGACTGAAAACATTTTCAGGGACTGAGAAAGAAGTTCCATAGACCCAGGAAAAAATAGGCTCAAAATATGGCTTGGAGAAAAGGGTAAATATGAAGTGGATCCATAACTAAAGTATCCTTACATGTAATATATTGACTACATATAAACTATGTAGTTGAAAGAATCAGAAGGGGTCACAGTGGGTGGGCTCTTCTCAAGAAAGAAGGGAGGACTTAAGGTAGACATCAAACCATATGCAGCAGACCCTTAATTGGATAGGACAAATTTCACTTTGCCTCCTCAAGATGCCCTTGTCTTCTTAGAGCATCCTTGACTCTCTGGTAGAAGGGAATTATAATAGATATTTGACTTTGCACTACTGTAGAAACTGGTGAAACAATCTTGGTTCGGCTGTTTCTCTGGTCTGATGCTCATCCTCAACTCACAGGACACATGGTCAGGAAGTAAGAATGAAAATGAACTGGGAAATGTAGGGAAAACTGAAATATGCAAATAAGACAGAACCTGTATCTTTTCTCTTATTGAACTCCAGGTCAGACTTTATCTCTTTTCAAGTCTAAAAACCTCTTACATGCCTGACATGCAGGAGAAATAGAATTCCTGTTGCAAAATTTCCATTAAACCTGGCCCAGAAATTAGACAACCTGGAGGGGTATGACTCTGGTAGCTGAAGCTATGAGCCTGGCTACAGCCATTGCCAAGGGGAAGCAGCAGATGCACAAAAAAGTGAGTGATTCACAACAGGGTTCCTGATATACATCATTCTTCCAAGAGTGAAACATGACTACTGTTTCATTTCTGGTTTCCAGATCTTAGACAAAATTTTACAGCTACCAACCCTAACTGAAAGCATGCAAAATAAAGGATCCTGGGAAATGTAGTTTTACTTAACCAAATTGACACATAAAGGAGCTTTCACAGTCCAGCCCTTGTCAACTTGGCACCCACTCACACTACTAACTAAAGAGCAAAGTCATGTTTCTGCCTATCATGATGCATCTATCCCATGTACAACTGAGAACATGCTCACCTTCTTCATAAAAGATGATACAAAATTCCTTTACCCAGCTAGGGTGATGCTCATTCTTCCTCTCTGTTCCCTTTAACATCCTGTAACTTGTCCCACTGAAATAAAAATTAACCATAATTAACACATCTTATGTAAATAAGAAAGAATAGAGGTAAAAGAGGGTAGAAAAAAATGGTTTAGTATAAACACGGATATGTAGGTATCAAAATAAGAAAGAAATACTCATAACTATTATAGTCCTAGGTTTTGCAATCGCTCTGGTGGTCAAACTGATATTTTCAACTATCTTCTTCCATTCCTCATTACATATTTCCATTGCCCTCAGCAAGCCCCTTATAGCAAGGTAGTCAATGTTCTTTGGTTGTTGGAGTGAACCAATTCTTCATTCCTGGATGGTCTGGACCATTAGCCCTCCTGTTTGTGTGGATTGCTGTAGTTTTCCATTGACTTTAGTTACAGGACATAGGGGTACAATGAGGGTTAGGGTTAGGGAAACTCTTGCATTACAAACTCCCATTTTGTGTAGCAATGAAATTTCTTCTTGATAGACAGGATCTACCACACCAACCAGTACTGTAACCCCCTTCTTTTCCTATTGATTCAGTGGCATAAGAACCCAAGGTGACCAGGTGGCAATCTCAACTACAAGTTCAATGGAGCCATTGTTGCACCCCCTGGTGGAAGCATTCATCCATTTGAAGTAAGACATTCAAACCAGGAGAGCCTAGTTCATAGGAATGGAAAGCAAGAATTGTGCAAAGGGAACAATGAGAAGATATATCCACATTTTCACTTCTTGATTCCTCAGGCTGTGGAAGAAACAGCACCACATTTTGGATGCTGATTTAGAGCATATATCACATAACAGAGGACATGTTTTACCCTACTGGATGTTGTCATCTGGATGGCTCTATAACTGAGTCATCAAAAGTCCATTCCACTCTCTATCAGGCCAGTTGCTTCAAGTGATGAGAAACCTGGTCAGACTGGAGAATCTCATGAATATCAGCCCATTGTCATATTTTTTTTGTTGGTGTGGAATGAATATTTGAGTCAGAGGAGATGCTATGTAAAATCCCATGGTTGTAGGAATAAGGATGGAAGAAAATTGCAGAGTAGGAGGATCCTAAGCTCACCTTGTCCCATGGATACAACTAGGTAACACTCATATCAGTGTAAATAATCAAAAGAATGACCCAAAGACTGAGAGAACAAACTCCACAACTGAAGATAGAGAATAAGCCACATTGAAGAAAGTGGGAATGGATGAGACACAGTGGGGGGCCAAACTGTTTGGGGCTGTCCACAGGAGAAGGGGAGAGACACTGTGGGCATGTAGAGAGGAGAGAAACAAACTATCATAATGGGAAGCCCTCACAAAGATGACAAATTCCCATAGCACTTGGCTTTGAAAACTAGAGGATCCAAATTTTGTGAGTTCTTACAAACAATGGGACTTAAAGCCTAGAATTTTAAAATTCAGTAGGCTTGGTTCTGAGAGAGCCTGGAAGGCAATAGGAAACTGAGTCTCCACTGTTAAAGAGATAGCATAATAAACAGCTGCAGATATATAGCATAGAAGTTTGAAAAATGTACAAGGCATACAGGAGGTAGAGTTATTTACTAGTCTCAGAGTAAGTCCAGAAAGTGCAGGATTTGCTGAGGGACTTCACCAGGAACAAAGGAACTGGCAGGTGCCATCTCCCTCCCCTTTACCATAGCATAAAACTGTGGCAATGTGCAGGAATGAGCAGGGTGCCAATATTCACTACCTAACTTGCTTACACCAAGTCCTGCTGACCTGGGCTTTGGCAGATCTGCCTTTTCCAGTCATGCTTGCCTCAGTACTGGCACTGCTGGTCCCTTCCTCCAGAAGGCCTGTGCAAAACTTGCCAACACCACGTTTCCCAACCTGCACACTTTGTGGGGCCTCAGTCCCAATGGTGGCAGCAGTAGTGGCAGTGCTACCCTTCCCACAGAAAACCAGAATGCACTTCACAATCACAAGACATAGGGTGACAGAATGGACAAAAATCAAGACTCATTTATATGCTAACTACTAGAGATTCATTTCAGACCTAAAGATACACACAGATTGCAAATGAGGGAATGAAGAAGCATTAATCATGCAATTGGGTATGAAAAGAAAGCCAGGGTAGGAATACTTAGACAAAATAGACTTTAAAACAAATACTGTAACAAGAGATAAAGAAAAACACTATAAAATCATAAAGGGGGCAATCCAACAAGAAGATATAACAATTGTAAATATTTACACACCCAATTACATAAGACAGTTAAGAACAAACTTAATGGAACTAATCAATAGTAAAACAATAGTATTTGTGGACATTAATACCCCACTTACATCAATGGATAGAGCATCCAAACAAAAAATCAACAAAGACACAGTGGCTTTGAATGACACCCTACACCAGACGGATTTAACACATATCTTCAGAACATTACATCTAAAAAAAAAAGAACATTACATCTTAAAACAGCAGAATATACATTCTCCAGAATAGATCACATATTAGGCCACAAATCAAGTATCAATAAATTAAAAAAAAACCCAAAAATTCATACCATGTATCTTTTCTGGCCACAAGGCTATGAGACTAGAAATCAACCACAAGAAAAAATCTAGAAAGAGCACAAATTAATGTTGGTTATATAACATTATACTAAACAATGAATAGGTCAACCAAGAAATCAAAGAAGAAATCAAAAGTTACATGGAAACAAATGAAAATGAAAACACAATGGTCCAAAATATTTGGGATGCAGCAAAAGTTCTTCTAAGAGGGAACTTTCAGCAATACAGGCCTACCTCAAGAAGCAAGAAAAAGCTCAAATAAACATTATAACCTTATACCTAAGAGGTAGAAAAAGAACAAACAAAACGCCAAACCAACAGGGAAGAAAATAATAAAGATCAGAGCAGATAAAAATGATATAGAAACTAAAAAACAAAAACAAACAATAGAACAGATCAATGAAACCAGGAGCTGGTTCTTTGAAAAGATCAAAAAAATTGATAAATGTCTAGGCACACTCATCAAAAAAAAAAAAAAAAAGAAAGAAAGAAAGCCAGAGAGAGGTTGGTGAACACGTGGAGATTTGTGGAGTGTGGTGCACCCAGAGAGGGCTGGAAAGCTCTCCACCCTTTCCCCCTACCTCGCCCTATGCATCTCTTCTATCTGGCTGTTCCTGAGTTATATCCTTTTATAATAATCTGGTGATCTAATGGCAGATTTGTAGCAGAGCAGCATCCAGAAATCATTGTAATTGTGGTGGTATTTCATGCAATCATTGTTCAAGGATTTTAAAACACTTCTCTAATGGGTCCTTTGGATGCCAGAACCTGCTCATCCCACCGGAGTTAGCTTGGAGTTACTGCTAAATTAACCTCAAGCAAAGGTAAAAAAAAAAAAAGTAAAAAATTGCTCAAGAAGTCCTTCGTTTGTCAGAGGGAAGATGGCGGAGGAGTAGGGGACCCTATTTCAACTGGCCCCCAGAATTTAGCTGGAAAGCCACCAAACCATTCTGAACACCCAGGAAATCAGCCTGAGATATAAGAATATATACCTGGACCTCTATAAGCAGAAAATCTCTGGCAGTCTCGAGGTACGAAGGATTCTGTGGGCAGATATTGGAAGATAAACAGAAGGGGGAGGGAGCCTCCATAAGCTGAAACCAGAAGGTGATATAACACCTGAGTGCAAAAGTGTCACGCACTGGGCACTGGGCACACACTCGCAGATGGGTAGCAGCAGGGAAAGGACTTTAGTCCAGCCCCCAGAGAGGATCCAGGAGTTTCAGGCATGCGCGCATGAACTGGGAGTGGCTCACAGTTTTAGAAGCACAAAGGGCAGAGATGTGCCCAGCTCTGGGATTGACCTCTGGGAGAGTTGCTGTGGGGTGCACAACCAGGGAGGATGCAGTTTTTAGCAGCATAGACAGAAATGGAGACTGTGCGTCCTGGAGAGCTCAGTGAAGAGCAGACTGTGATTTCTCTGTTCTGGGACAGAGGTTTTGGTACGGTCACTTCTGCTGACTCTCAGATGAGAAGCAGAAAGCTGCCAGGGAAAGCCTCCAGAGAACAAAATCTCAAAAAACCGGTTTTCACTGAGCCCACCCCTGCCACAGTGGTCAGAACAACTCTGCCCAAGCAGGGTTGCTTGAGTAACAGCGCAATAAGCCCCTACCCCAGAAGACAGGCTGGAGGAACAAGAGGACAACAACCCTAAAATCCCTATAAAACAGGTACATCTTGCTTGGGTCGTGGTTAATACTTTGGACTCTGTACATTCCCTCAACCATCCCCCAACAGAATGACTAAGAGAAGGAACCCCCAACAAAGAAAACAATCAGAGACTATGGCCTCTACCATAGACCTAATGGATATGGATATAAGCAAGATGTCAGAGATAGACTTCAGAGTAACAATTATGAAGTTGATATCTAGGCTTGAGAAAAATATCCGTGACAATACAGAATCTCTAAGGGCAAAAATGAGATCTAATCAGGCCAAACTTAAAAATGTTATGAATGAAATGCAGTCTAAACTGGATACTGACTACCAGGGTAAATGAGGCAAAAGAATAAATTAGTGAGCTAGAAAATGATAGAAAAGAAGGAAACCAAGGAAGCCTGGGAAAAACAGCTTAAAGCCCAAGAGATCAGACTGAGAGAGATTAATGACTCCATGAAACGTTCCAATGTCAGAAGTATTGGGATCCCTGAGGGGGTGGAGAGAGAGAGAGGTCTAGAATATATATTTGAACAAATTGTAGCTGAAAATGTCCCTAATCTGGGGAAGGAAACAAACATTCGTGTCCTAGAGACAGACAGGACCCCTCCCAAGATCAAAGAGAACAATCAATGGCTCGACATATAATAGTAAACCTAGCAAATCTTTGATCCAAGGAAACAATCTTGAAAACAGCTAGGGGGAAGAGATTCCTTATGTACAGAGGGAGGAATATCAGAATAAGGTCAGACCTGTCCACAGAGACGGGGCAAGCCAGAAAGGGCTGGCCAGACATATTCAGGGTACTAAATGAGAAGAACATGCAGCCAAAGATACTTTATCCAGCAAGGCTGTCATTCAGAATGGATGGAGAGACAAAGAGCTTCCAGGACTGGCAGAAACTGAAAGAATATGTGACCACCAAGCTAGTCCTGCAAGAAATATTAAGGGGGTGTTCTAGAAAAGAAGAAAGAACTCAAGAGTAGTGCAAACCAGAAATTTACAGAGACAATCTATAGAAACAGGGACTTCACAGGCAACACGATGGCACTAAAATCATATCTTTCAATAATCACTGTCAATGTGAATGGCCTAAATGCTCCCATGAAATGGCACAGGGTTGGAGTTTGGATAAAAAGACATGACCTATCTATATGCTGTCTACAGGAGACTTATTTTGAACCTAAAGATACATCCAGACTGAAAGTAATGGGATGGAGAACCATTTTTCATGCCAACGGACCTCAAAGGAAAGCAGGGGTAATAATTCTCATATCAGACAAATTAGATTTTAAACTAAAGACTGTAGTAACAGATACAGAGGGACATTATATCATTCTTAAAGGGTCTATCTAGCAAGAAGATCTAACAATTGTAAATATCTATGCCCCCAACATGGGAACGGCCATCTACATAAGCCAGCTATTAGCCAAAATAAAGAATCATACTGATAATAATACTTTAATAGTAGGAGACCTCAACACTCCACTCTCATCAATAGATAGATCATCTAAGCAGAAGATCAACAAAGAAACAAGAGCTTTGAATAACACACTGGACCAGATGGACTTCAGAGATATATACAGAACATTCCACCCTAAAACAACAGAATACTCATTCTTCTCGAATACACATGGAAATTTCTCCAGAATAGACCACATACTGGGTCACAAATCAGGTTTCAACCAGTACCGAAAGATTGAGATTATTCCCTACATATTTTCAGACCACAGTGTTTTGAAACTGGAACTCAATCGCAAGAAAAAATTTGAAAGGAATTCAAACACTTGGAAGCTAAAGACCAGCCTGCTAAAGACTGTTTGGGTAAACCAGGAAATTAAAGAAGAACTTAAACATTTCATGGAAACCAATGAGAACAAAAACACATTGGTCCAAAACCTATGGGATACTGCAAAGTCAGTCCTAAGCGGGAAATACATAGCCTTCCAAGCCTCACTCAAAGAAGTAGAAAAATCCCAAATGCACCAGCTAAGCTTGCACCTAAAGGAACTAGAGAAAGAAGTGCAAATAAAACCTAAACCAAGCAGAAGAGAAATAATAAAGATTCGAGCAGAGATCAATGAAATAGAAACCAGAAACACAGTAGAGCAGATCGACACTAGAAGCTGGTTCTTTGAAAGAATTAACAAGATTGATAAACCTCTGGCCAGATTTATCCAAAAAAAAGAAAGAAAGGGCCCAAATTAATAAATTTATAAATGAAACGGGAGAAATCATGACTAACACCAAGGAAATAGAAACAATTATTGGAAAGTATTATCAGCAATTATATACCAATAAATTAAGCAACCTGGAAGAAATGGATGCCTTCCTGGAAACCTATAAACTACCAAGACTGAAGCAGGAAGAAGTTGACAATCTGAATAGACCAATAACCAGTAACAAAATTGAAGCAGTGATCAAAAACCTCCCAAAAAACAAGAGTCCAGGACCAGATGGCTTCCCAGGAGAATTCTACCAAACATTTAAAGAAGAAATAATACCTATTCTCCTGAAGCTGTTTCAAAAAAATAGAAACAGAAGGAAAACTTCCAAACTTGTTCTATCAGTCCAGCATTATCTTGATTCCCAAACTAGGCAAAGACCCCATAAAAAAAGAGAATTACAGACCAATGTCCCTAATAAATATAGATGCCAAAATTATCAACAAGATCCTAGCCAATAGGATCCAACAGTGCATTAAAAGGATTATCTATCACGACCAGGTGGGATTTATTCCTGGGAAGAAAGGGTGGTTCAACATTCGCAAATCAATCAATGTGAGAGAACACATTAATAAAAGAAAAGACAAGAATATGATCCTCTCAATTGATGCAGAAAAAGCATTTGACAAAATACAGCATACTTTCCTGATTAAAATTGTCAGAGTGTAGGGATAGTGGGGATATTCCTCAATTTCATAAACACCATCTATGAAAATCCCACAACAAATAACATTCTCAATGGGGAAAAGCTGAGAGATTTTCCCTTAAGATCAGGAACATGACAAGGATGCCCACTCTCATCACTATTTGTTCAACATGGTACTAGAAGTCCTAGCATCAGCAATCAGATTAAAAAAAAAAGAAATAAAAGATATTCAAATTGGCAAAGAAGAAGTCAAACTCTCTCTCTTTGCAGATGACGTTATACTTTATGTGGATAACCCAAAAGACTCAACCCCTAAATTACTAGAACTCATATAGCAATTCAGTAATGTGGCAGGATACAAAATCAGTGCACAGAAAACAGTTACTTTCCTATACACTAACAATGTAACTGTAGAAAGAGAAATTAGGGAATTGAATCCATTTACAATAGCACCAAAAACTATAAAATACCTTGGAATAAACCTAACCAAAGAGGTAAAGGATCTGTATTCTAGAAACTACAGAATACTCATGGAAGAAATTGAAGAAGACACAAAAAGATGGAAAAACATTCCATGCTCATGGATTGGAAAAATAAACATTGTTAAAATGTCTATGCTGCCCAGAGCAATTTATACTTTCAATGCCATCCCTATCAAAATACCATTTGGCATTTTTCAAATAGCTGGAACAAACAATCCTAAAATTTGTATGGAACCAGAAAAGATCCCAAATCACCAAGGAAATGTTGAAAAAGAAAAACAAAGCTGGAGGTATCACTTTGCCCGATTTCATGCTATATTCCAAAGCTGTGATCACCAAGACAGTATGGTATTAGCACAAAAAACAGACACATAGATCAATGGAACAGAATAGACAGCCCCGATATGGACCCTCAACTCTATGGTCAACTAATCTTCAACAAATCAGGAAAAAATATCAAATGGAAAGAAGACAGACTCTTTAATAAATGGTGCTGGGAAAATTGGGCAGCTCTATACAGAAGAATGAAACTTGACCATTCTCTTACACGATACACAAAGATAAACTCTAAATGGATGAAAAACCTCAATGTGAGACAGGAATCCATCAAAATCCTAAAGGAGAACATAGGCAGTAACCTCTCCGACATCAGCCACAGCAACTTCTTTCATGACATGTCTCCAAAGGCAAGGGAAACAAAAGCAAAAATGAACTTTTGGGACTTCATCAAGATAAAAAGCTTCTGCACAGCAAAGGAAACAGTCAACAAAACTAAGAGGCAACCCACCGAGTGGGAGAAGATATTTGCAAATGACATTACAGATAAAGGGCCCTATCCAAGATTTTTAAAGATCTTCTCAAACTCAACACCCAAAATACAAATAGTCAAGTCAAAAAATGGGCAGAAGACATGAACAGAGACTTCTTCAAAGAAGACATATAAATGGCTAACAGATACAGGAAAAAATGTTCAACACCATTAGCCATCAGGGAAACTCAAATCAAAACCACATTGAGATACCACCTTACACCAGTTAGAATGGCAAAAATTAACAAGGCAGGAAACAACAAATGTTGGAGAGGATGTGGAGAAAGGGGAACCTGTCTACACTCTTGGTGGGAATGCAAGTTGGTACAGCCACTTTGGAGAAACAGTATGGAAGTTCCTCAAAAATTTAAAAGTAGAGCTACCCTATGACCCATCAATTGCACCACTGGGTATTTACTCCAAAGATACAGATGTAGTGAAAAGAAGGGGCACCTGCACCCCAATGTTCATAGCAGCAATGTCCACAGTAGCCAAACTGTGGAAGGAGCCAAGATGTCCTTCAACAGTTGAATGGATAAAGATGATGTGGTTCATATATACAATGGAATATTACTCAGCCATCAGAAAGGATGAATACTCACCATTTGCATCAGTATGGATGGAACTGGAGGGTATTATGCTAAGTGAAATAAGTCAAGCAAAGAAAGACAATTATCATATGGTTTCATTCATTTGTGGAACATAAGGAATAACATGGAGGACATTAGTGGAAGGGAGGGAAAACTGAAGGGGGGGAAATCAGAGGGGGAGACAAACCATGAGAGACTATGGACTCTGGGAAACAATCTGATGGTTTCATATGGGAAGGGGTTGGGGGATGGGCTAGCCCAGTAATGGGTATTAAGGAGGGTACCTGCTGTAATGAGCACTGGGTGTTATACGCAAATAATGAATCATGGAACACTACATCAAAAACTAATGATGTACTGTATGATGACTAACATAAAGTAATAAATAAAAAAGAAAGAGACAGAAGTCAAAGGAACAAAATTAGAAAGGAAAGAGCAGAAATAACAACTGACACCACAGAAACACAAAGATTTGTAAGAGAATATTATGAAAAATTACATGCCAACATATTGGACAACCTAGAAGAAATGGATAAATTCCTAGAAACATATAACCTACCAAAACTGAAGCAGGAAGAAATAGAAAATTTGAAGAGACTGATTGCCAACAATGAACATAAATCAATCAAAAAACTTCCAACAAACAAAAGTCCAGGACCATAGCGCTTCATAGATGAATTTTAACCAACATTTAAAGATGAGTTAATACCTATTCTAATCAAACATTTCCAAAATATAGGTGAAGGAAAACTCTGAAATTCATTTTATGAAACCAGCATTACCATGATAGCAAAACTGGATAAAGACATCACAAAATAAAATGAGCTATAGGCCAATATCTCTGATGAACATAGATGCAAAAATACTCAAAAAATATTAGCAAACAGAATTCAACAACGCATTAAAGAAATCATTCATCAGAGGGATTTATTCCTAGGATGCAAGGGTGCTTCAATATTCCCAAATCAGTTGGTGTGACACATCACATCAACAAGAGAAAGATAAAAACCATATAATCATTTCAATAGACAAAGACACTGGACTAAATACAAAATCCATTCATGATAAAAACCCTCAACAAAGTAGGTTTAGAGAGAACATACCCCAACATAATAAAGGTCATATATGAAAAACCCATAGCTAACATCATACTCAATGATGAAAAACAGAGCTTTTCCTTTAAGGTCAGAAACAAGAGAAGAATGTCCCCTGTCACCACTTTTCTTCAGTATACTGGAAGTATGCTGGAAGCATACCAGAAGACTGGAAATCTTAGCCACAATAGTCAGACAACAAAATAAATAAAAGGCAACCAAATTGGCAAGGAAGTAAAACCTTCACTATTCTCAGATGACATGCTACTATATATAGCAAACCCTAGAGATTCCACCAAAAAACTTAGAACTGATAAATGAATTCAGCAAGATCACAGGATACAAAATCAATGTATAGAAATCTGTTGCATTTGTATGCATTAATAATGAAATCTTACCATTTACATGACATGGATGGAACTGGAGGATATTATGGTGAATGAAATAAGTCAATCAGAGAAAGGCAATTATCATATGATTTCACTCATATGAGAAATATAAGAAACAGTGCAGAGGATCATAGGGGAAGGGAGGGAAAAATGAATGGGAAGTCATCAGAGAGGGAGATAAACCATGAGAGACTCTTAACTATGGGAAAGAACCTGAGGGTTGCTGGAGGGGAGGTGGGTGGGGGGATGAGGGATATGTTGCTTAATTAAATTTAAATAAAAATTAATGAAGCAGCAGAAAGAGAATTTAAAAAAAAAATCCCATTTACAATTTCACAAAATTATTAAAATATCTAGATATCAACATAACCAAGAAGGTGAAAGACCTGTACTCTGAAAACTATAACACATTGATGAAAGAAATTGAAGACAAGGCAAATGGGAAGACATTCCATGCTCATGGATTGAATGAACAAATATTGTTAAAATGTCCATGCAACTGAAAGCAATCTACAAATTTAATGCAATCCTTATCAATATGCCAACAGCATTTTTCAAAGAACTAGAACAAACATTCCTAAGATTTTATGGAACCACAAAAGACCCCAAATAGCCAAAGCAATCTTGAAAAAGAAAAGCAAAGCTGGAGGCATCAGAATTCCAGACTTCAAATTATATTATAAAGCTGTAGTGATCAAGACAGTATGGTGCTGGCACAGAAATAGACACCTAGATCAATGGAACAGAATAGAGAGCCCAGAAATAAACCCACAATTATAGTGTCAATTAATCTTCATCAAAGTAAGCAAGAATGTGCAGTAGGAAATAGTCTCTTTAACAAATGGTGTTGGGAAAACTGGACAGTCACATGCAAAAGAATGAACCTGGACAACGTTCTTACATTATACACACAAATAAACTCAAAATGGATTAAGGACCTAAATGTGACACCTGAAACCATTAAAACCTTAGAAGACAGCACTGGTAGTAATTTATCTGACATTAACCACAACAACATCTTTCTCAATATGTCTCTTGACTCAAGGGAAACAAAAGCAAAAATAAACTATTGGGACTACATCAAAATAAAAAGCTTCTGCACAGTAAAGGAAACAACAAAACTAAAAGAAAACCTATAGAATGGGAGAAGATATTTGCCAATGACAATTCTGATAAAGACTTAGTATCCAAAATATATAAAGAACTTATATAACTCCATACCAGAAAAACAAATAATCCAATTAAAAATGGGCAGAAGACATAGACATTTCTCCACAAAAGACATACAGATGGCCCTCAGACACATGAAAAGATGCTCACTATCACTCGTCATCAGGGAAATGCAAATCAAAACCGCAATTAGATATCACTTCACATCTATCAGAATGGCTAAAGTCAACAACACAAGAAACAGTAAGTGTTGATGAGGATGTGGAGGAAAAGGAACCCTTGTGCACTATTGGTGGGAGTGCAAACAGGCACAGCCACTATGGAAAACAGTATGGGAGTTCCTCAAAAAATTTAAATATATAGGGGAGATTGGAACTCAGTCTGTTAACCATGAGACTCGATTTCAGTTCAGGTCATGATCTCAGGGTCATGGGATTGAGCCCCACATCTGGTTCCACACTAGGTGGAGAGCCTGCTTAAGATTCTCTCTCTCCAGGGGCTCCTGGGTGGCTCAGTTGTTAAGCGCCTGCCTTTGGCTCAGGTCATGGTCCCAGGGTCCTGGGATTGAGCCCCGCATCAGGCTTCCTGCTGGGCGGGGAGTCTGCTTCTCCCTCTCCCTCTCCCCCTACTTGTGTTCCCTCTCTCGCTGTGTCTCTCTGTCAAATAAATAAATAAAATCTTAAAAAAAAAAAAAGATTCTCTCTCTCCCTCTCCCTCTGCACCTCCTCCCCACTCATACAAGCTGTCTTTCTAAAAAATAAAAAAAAATTAAAAAGAAAGAAAGAAAGAACAAACTATATAGAATTACATTATGATCCAGCAATTACACTACTGGATATTTACCCAAAGAATACAAAAGCATTGATTCAAAGGAATACATGCATCCCTATATTTACTGTAACATTTTCGCAATAGCCAGACCATGGAAGCAGCCCAAGTGTCCATTGATAGATGAATGGATAAAGAAGTGGTATATATATATACACATTATGCAGCCACAAAAATAATCAAATCTTGCCATTTGCAACAACATGGATGGATCTACAGAGTTCAATGCTTAGCAACAAAAATCAGTTAGAGAAAGACAAATACCAAATGATTTCAGTCATATGTGGAATTTAAGAAGCAATACAAAAGAACAAAGGAAAAAAGATCTTTATCTTTATCCATTCATCTATCGATGGACACTTGGGCTGCCTCCATAATTATAATAATAAATATATATTTAAATATATATAAATAAATATAAATATATATATATATATAATTTAGCCATAAAAAGAATGAAATCTTTCCTTTTGCAACAACATGGATGGTGCTGGAGAGTATAATGCTAAGCTAAGTAAGTCAGTCAGAGAAAGACAAATACCATATGATTTTGCTCCTATGTGGAATTTGGGAAACAAAACAAATGAACAAATGAAAAAAGAGACAAAGCAAAAACAGACTCTTAAAAATAGAGAACAAACTGATGGTTACCAGAGGGGAGGTGGAGAGGAGGGAATGTATGGAATAGGTGAAGGGGATTAAGGGTACACTTATTTTGAGGACCACTGAGTAATATATGGTATTGCTTAATCACTATATTGTACCCCTGAAACTAACATAATACTGCATATTAACTATACTGGAATTAAAATAAAAAAATAAAGAATACCATGATTACAGATCAGGCAGTCTATAAGTCCACAGATGGTATTTTTTGTACAAATGTTACAGGTAAGAAAGGCAAAGCCATGTTTAGAGTCAATGTCTATTCCTGTGAGAACAAAACAAAGCTTCTTTTAGGATGGAAGTGGTGCAATGTAATCAAGCTAAAATCAGGCAGCTTATTAGTCCCTCTGAGGAATTGTGCCATGTTTGAATCTCAGTGTTGGTATCTGCTGTAACTGTAGCAATGTTGATCTTGGTGAGTGGAGGTCCATGTTTCTGACCCATGCGTAAACTTTATCCCAGTTGGCATGACTACTTTATGAGCTCATCAGGCAAGGATAGAAATAGCTGGGGGAAGCAGTTCATTGACATCCACAGGAAGCATCATCTAATGCGCCTGGTTATTAAACTTCTACTCTGTTGATGTTGCTCTTTGGTGAGCATTCACATGAGACACAAATATCCATGCTTTATGACCATTTGCAGAGAGTTACACTCATACCTGTTTTTCAGACATCCTTATTGCCTATTTTCCAGTCATGACCTTTTCATGTCCCCAAACATCCAGGCGAACCTTTAATCAATATTCATGAATTAGAGTAGATGCAAATATCTTCATATTTCCTTCTAGGGAAAATGAGCAATCTGTGCACTGCTTAAAGTCCTGCCCACTGAGAAGATTTTTCTTCATCACTGTCTTTTTGAGAGCAGCTTCTTATTTGATCCTGAATTTTATTTTATTTTTTAAAGATCTTATTTATTTGTCAGAGAGAGAGCACACAAGCAGGGGGAGAGGCAAACAGAAGGAGAAGCAGGCTCCCCACTGAGCAGGGAGCCCAATGTGGGACTCGATCCCAGGACCCTGGGATCATGACCTGAGCCGGAGGCAGACGCTTAACTGACTGAGCCACCCAGGGGTCCCTGATCCTGAATTTTAGAACAAACCATTTGCTTGACCATGGGCACCAAACACTAATGTGACCTAAACTGCTTGTGATGAACTGAATGTTGCTTAATCCATTAAACCATAAAGTTGGAGGTGAACAACAGCATTTCATCAATGAATGACAGTAGTATAGCTGGAAATTGGAAGATTTGGCTTGAGCAAGTTCTGAAGGGAAAAGAAAGTTGCACAAGTGTGGTGTAATGAAAAATATATATTTGGTCTTTGTCTCCAGTTCCTGTCACAGAGCTCCTTAAACCCTTGGAATTTCCTGAGTGATAGGAGTGATATAAACTTCTTTTATTTTTTATAACAAGCTCCTTTCAGCTATACTTGAGTTTATGCTATTGAGGTGACTTAACTGGACCCTAGATGGGGGCTGGTCACTAGAAATACCAAGCCATGATTAGAGGGTTAGAACTTTTAACCACCCTCCCCACTCATTTCTAGGGAGGGAAGAGAGATTGGAGATTGACCTCCATCACCACTGGCCAACGATTTGATCAATCATGCCTACCTAATTAAATTTCCACTAAAAACCCCTAAACTACATAATGTGGGAAACTTCTAGGTTGGTGAACACACTGAAGTGGTGGGAAGGTGGCATAACTACAGAGGGCATGGAAGCTTCATACAAATAGCCCATATCTCAGCTCATGCATCTCTTCCACTTCACTACTCCTGAGTTGTATCTTTTGTAATAAACCAGTACATATTTAACACCTATTTTTATTTCCCATCTATTTAGTTATTTAGAAAAGAGTAAGAGGATATGGAAGGCCCTTGTAGGGTCTATTATAGAGACCAAAGTGTCAGTATTATGAAAGAAGCATATACAGTTGAAGGAAAGGGGCAGACAGCCTGATCAAACAAATGACACCAATGACAAGTGATTTTAGTAGGGAATTGCTGTGTTGATATTCCAGACTACTCACCTGGGATATGTAGTACAAGCTAGGATGATCCTGTCCCATCACGTCAGCTGCTTAAGCCTATCCTTTAATTGTCCTTCAAATTGCCCAATCACCTCTGTGGCTTGGGAGTGATATAAAGCATGGAGAGTCATATCATGTACCCCATGACTGGGTGCACTGATGAGTAGTTTGTCTTAGGAATCTGGAGCCATCATTAGACACAATGTGTTCAGAAAATACAAAAAGGAAACAAATGTGTCTTTGTAGGTCCTGGATAATATGGCTCAAGTCAATGTAATACACAGAGATGGCTAGGCCAAATCTCAGAGAAAGTGTCAACAGCAGTCAGGATCCAGTGAAACCAGAGGCTCAGTATGCTTAATCTGTTAAGAATGTCCTGGCACATAGGTGTGGAGAATCTGTCCTTGGGCAGTGTTTTTAGGCTTGGCCAGTGTTTGGCAGGTGGGACAACTATTCCATGTTGCTTCAGCATTTTCTGATGGCAGTGGTATTCCATGCATGTGGACCAAGTCTAGGATTGTGTCTGAATTTCTATGGACCATCCTCTTGTAGATTCAAGAGGCAATTTATCACACATCTACTTGCTCTAAAGCAGAGGACATCTTAGTCTCAGTATTTAATAAGCATAGTCTGTTCATTGAGATTGTTTTCCCTCATTAGCATTAGGGGCCTTTCTGGTGAGCATCCACATGAACAACAAAAAGCTTTTTTACTGATTTTTATTTAAATGTCTCTGCGTCGGGGTGGGGGGGCGTGTTTTTTATGCAAGTCTGAGGCTTGCCAGTGCCCTAGAAAATGTCTAGGCCATTAGCTAAAACCCATGAGTTGCATAAGTTTATGGTCTTCCACATGCCACATACAGCCAGTAACTGTAGCAATTCCCATCAGGGCTTGAGGGCAAGACTAGCAGGGATGTACATAAATAATATATCAATAACATTCATTAGTAGGGGCCATTAAAATAGAGGTTTTTTAGGAGCCCTAAGAGACCCACCTACAGCCCAGCTTGGGCAAGGGTCTTCATGGTGATGGCTTTAGATTCCAAAACAGAGGGTATTATTAACTTTTCTCTCATCTTGGTGCCAGGGACTGTGGGGACCACAGTCACCTATGAAATGATACCTAGAAGGCCAAGGAGTTTAACTTTTTTCATGTATTAAACTTTAACCTTGGCATAGGAACTCTGGTTTCA
>NC_138385.1:35785581-35792743 GCF_054177405.1 Leptonychotes weddellii
GATGTATCTTGAAAGAAGTTGCTGTGGCCGATGTCAAAGAGGTTACTGCCTATGTTCTGCTCTAGGATTTTGATGGATTCCTGTCTCACATTGAGGTCTTTCATCCACTTTGAGTTTATCTTTGTGAATGGTGTTAGAGAATGGTTGAGTTTCATTCTTCTGCATGTGGCTGTCCAATTTTCCCAGCACCATTTATTGAAGAGACTGTCTTTTTTCCATTGCATATTTTTTTCCTGCTTTGTCGAAGATTATTTGACCATAGAGTTGAGGGTCCATATCTGGGTTCTCTATTCTGTTCCATTGGTCTATATGTCTGTTTTTGTACCAGTACCATGTTGTCTTGGTGATCACTGCTTTGTAATATAGCTTGAAATTGGGCAACGTGATGCCCCCAGGTTTGTTTTTCTTTTTCAACATTTCCTTGGCAATTCGGGGTCTTTTCTGACTCCATACAAATCTTAGGATTGTTTGTTCTAGCACTTTGAAAAATGTCACTGGAGTTTTGATCAGGATGGCACTGAAGGTATAGATTGCTCTGGGTAGCATAAACATTTTAATAATGTTTATTCTTCTGATCCATGAGCATGGAATATTTTTCCATCTTTTTGTGTCTTCAATTTCTTTCACGAGTGTTCTGTAGTTCCTAGAGTACCCCAAAGACACAGATGTAGTGAAAAGAAGGGCCATAGTCACTGCAATGTTCATGGCAGCAATGTCCGCAATAGCCGAATTGTGGAAAGAGCCGAGATGCCCTTCAACAGATGAATGGATAAAGAAGATGTGGTCCATATATACAATGAAATATTACTTAGCCATCAGAAAACATGAATAGCCAACTTTTACATCAACATGGATGGGACTGGAGGAGATTATGCTAAGTGAAGTAAGTTAAACAGAGAAAGTCAATTATCATATGGTTTCACTTATTTGTGGAACATAAGGAATAGCATGGAGGACATTAGGAGAAGGAAGGGAAAAATGAAGGGGGAAATCAGAGGGAGAGATGAACCATAAGAGACTATGGAGTCTGAGAAACAAACTGAAGGTTTTAGAGGGGAGGGGCATGGGGGGATGGGTTAACCTGGTGATGGGTATTAAGGAGGGCATGTACTGCATGGAGCACTGGGTGTTATACGAAAACAATGAATCATGGATCACTACGTCAAAAACTAATGATGTATTGTATGGTGACTAACATAACATAAAAAAAAAAAAAAAAAAAAAAAGCTGAGAGGTCAAGTTCCAGTTCAAGATGGTGATGTAGGAAGATCCTTAATTCACTTCCTCCCACAGACACATTGAGTCTACAACACATGGAAGAATTTCCTCTGAAAATAACTTAAAGAGTGGCTGAGCAACAACTATACATTGGGCAAGAGAAGAAAAGTACATCAAAGTAGTAAGAGGCTGGAACACAATCTCACCATAAACCCTACCCCAACATGGCAACCTACAAATTGGGAGGGAACTCAAAGCCCAGAATTTCTCTCTGAGAAACAAAGGGTTTGAACCCCACATCAGTCACCCCAGTTTTTAAGACCTGAACCTGAGAGAAAATTTCCTAAAATAGCTGGCTTTGAAAACCAATGGAACTAGTATCCACAAGACCCACAAGGCTGTAGTGAACTGAGAAACACTTCTTAAAGGGCTCATGCAGTTGGGCTCAACCAACCCAGGGCCTAGCTCAGAGGCAGTTGCACTGAGACCTTAAATTAAAGAGGCCCATGTGTGTATATTAAAGTGTTGACATGAGGAGTAGGCATCTAATTTAATACACATATCTAAGAGTCTGTAGAACACTCTCTGGGGACAGAGACTGGTGGGCATCATATTAGCACTCTCCCTCTGCTTTGCTCTAGCCAAAGGGTGTCGTCCTCCCCCACCTTTTTTATTTGTTCAGTGAGTACCATCTTTATGTTCCCCCTCTGCCTCACTATAGCCAGTGGGTGCCATCTTCCCACTCTCCCAATCACCAGTATCTCACAGAAGGGAGCTTTTATATGCATCTGGTGCCCTAATTTTTGCAGCTACCACTCAGGGAATGCCCCTTAATGGCCAGGCCCTGGAGGGCAGGGCAGTTTGTGTTCCTGGGTCCTATGGGATTGAAATAATCCCAAGGACCGTTCTTGGCAGTCCACCAGCCTGAGGGCATTGCATAGACAGGAGACTAAAATACACTCTTGTCTTTCTGTGAAAGATGCCTGTTTGCTTGTCCATGAACTTTGGTCTGAGGGGCAGGCTTCTGGTTTGACACACATCTAGTGGCCCAAGAAGTGATTTCAGGGAACAGAGGTTGGTGGATGCAATATTTTCACTCTCTTTCAGCCTTGTTCAGCTTGCCGGTATCTCCCAAAAGAAGTTTATACCCTTGTCTGGTTCCTTGATTTTGCAGCTACTATTAGGGGACACAGCTACATGGCCTGGATCTTGTGGCCATCAAGACTTATGTTCACAGGTTCCACAGGACTCTAACCAATGGAAAAAAGAGTTTTGAAATAGCTACCACTCCCAGGGCACAGCAAGAGGCAACAGATCCAGGAGCTCAGTTTCTGTGGAAGAAGCCTATTAGTATAGTTCCAGCCTGAAGGATAGACTTTGAATTAAACACACATAAAAAGGCTAACTATAATACAATCCTTTCCACAGATATCAGAGGGTGGGTGCTATCTTCACATTCTCCCTCTGCTGTGCTCCAGAGCACCAGTAGCCTTCACAGGGAAACTCCCACACAAGTCTAGTATGCTGGTTTATATGTTTGCTAACCTATTTTTTATGGCTGCTGCCCAGGAGATGCCCCTTGACCACCTGGCCCTGGTGGCCAGGGAAGCTTGTGTTTCTAGGTCCAATGGGACAGTAACAATCCAAGAGACAATACTTGGCAGGCTACCACCCAGAAGGGATTGCACAGAAAACAGACTAAAATACATCCCCAGTCTTTCTGTGAAAGAGGCTTATTTATTTGTCCTGGAGCTTTGGCTTGAGGAGCAGGTTTCAGGTTTGGCTCACACCTAGAGGTCCTCAGAACTGCTGTCAGTGAACATAGGCCAATGGATGACACCTATGTGCTCTCTCTCTCTGCCTTGCCACAGCTCACTGGTATCTCTCAGAAAACAGCTTATACACTTGTCTGGAGCCCCAATTTTTACAACTGCCACCCATGGGACACCTCCAGATTTCCTGGCTCTAGTGGCCAGTGGAGTTTATGTCTGCAGTATTATAGAACTGTATATAGTTGCATACTTTAAAAGCTGCTGCCTGAAGTTTTGGCTTCCAATCAATCTGAATCTAGATGCTGACTGAGATCCTCTCCTTTGGGACACTAATAGGTCTTGGCACACCCTCAGCTACTGGAAAATATTAAAAATATAATAGGTTACTTGGTCAATCATAAAGTTTTGAGAGTCATCAAAGAGCTAAGGCAGAATTGAATGACAAGATTCATCTCCTACACAAAGGCACTACTTCAAGATTGGGAGAGGTGGTTGTTTCATTGAATGCATAGAAGCTAACACAGAGGGTCAAGCAAAATGATGAAACAGAGGAATATATTCCAAATGAAATAACAAGACAAATCCTCAGGAAAAATAATTAATGAAATGAAGATAATTAAATTACTTGAGAAAGAGTTCAAAGTAATCATCATAAAGATGCTCACTGAACTCAGGAGAAAAATGAACACAGTGAGAACCTCAGTAAAGAGATGGAAAATATAATAAAGTACAAAATAAAAAAATAAATCAAATAAGAAGTAAAAAATTATGTTGGGACAAATGCAGATTGAAATAACACACACCAAAATCTGTGGGATGCAGCAAAAACAGTTCTAAAAAGGAGGTTCATAGTAATAAATGCTTACTTCATGAAACAAGAAAAATCTAAGAGAAACAACCTGACTTTACACCTCAAGAAATAGAAGAAAAAAATGAAGTTCATAGTAGAAGAAATTAACAAAGATCAGAGCAGAAATAAACAACATAGAGACTAAAGAGACAAAAGAAAAGAATGATGAAACTAAGACCTGGTTCTTTGAAAAGATAAACAAAAGATAAACCTTTAGATAGACTCATCAAGAGAAAAAGAGAGAGGACTCAAATAAACAAATTCATAAATGAAAGAGGAAATGTTACCATTGATACCACAAAGGATCTTATATAAGGGACTACTATGGAAAATTATTCAAGAGCAAATTTGACAACTTAGAAAAATATAGACAAATCCCTAGAACATACAACCTTCTAAGACTAAACAATAAAAAAAAGATAATGTGAAGAGACAGATTATTAGTAAAGAGATTGAATCAGTAAACAAAAACCTCCCCAAAAACAAAAATCCAAGACCAGACAGCTTCACTGGCAAATTCTAACAAACATTCAAAGAAGAATTAATATCAATCATTCTCAACGTTTTCCAAAAATAGAAGAGGAAATGCTTCAAGACATGTTCTAACAGGCCAGCATTACCCTAATGCCAAAACCAAACAAAGAAACCAAGAGAAAATAAAATTATAGGTCAATATCCCTGATGAATGAGTGCAAAAACCCTCAAGAAAATATTAGCAAACAAAATTCAGTAATATATTAAAAAGATTATACATCATGAGTGAGTGCGATTTATTCCAGGAATGCAAGGACATTTCAACATCCACAAATCAATCAATGTGATACACCACACTAATAAAATGAAGGATAAAAATCATATGATTATCTCAATACCTGCAGAAAATGCATTTGACAAAATTCAACATGCATTTGTGATAAAATCTCTTAATAAAGTGGGTTCAGTTGTAGTGTACCTTAACATAATAAAGGCCATATATGAAAAACCTACAGCTAACCTCAGATTTAATGGTGAAAGGCAGAAAGCTTCTCCTCTAAGATCAGGAATAAGACAAGTATGGCCATTCTGGCCACTTTTATTTAACATAATATTGGAAGTCCTTGCAAGAGCAATTAGGAAAGAAAAAGAAATACAAGTCATCCAAATAGAAACGAAGAAGTAAAACTGTCACTATTTGCAAATGACATGATACATATAGAAACCCCTAAAGATTCCATCAAAAAACTGTTAGAACTAATAAAAGAACTCAATAAAGTTGCAGGATATAAATCAGCATGCAAAAATCTGTTGCATTTCTTTATAGCAATAATGAACTATCATAAAGAGAAATTAAGAAAACAATTTCATTTAAAATTGCACCAAAACCAATAAAATACCTAGAAATAAATTTATCCAAGGAGATGAAAATCCTGTACACTATTAGACTTTTATAAAAGAAATGGAAGAAAACACAAATAAATGAGAAGATAGTCCATGCTCATGGATTCCAAGAATGGGTATTGTTAAAATATTCATACTACCCAAAGATATCTATATAAGTTTAATAAAATCCTTATCAAAATTACAATGGCATTTTTCACAGAAGTAGAACAAAAAAATCCTAAAATTTATATGAAACCCTAAAAGACCATGAATAGACAAAGCAATCTTGAGAAAGAACAAAGTTGGGCGCATCACACTCCCAGATTCCAAAGTATATTTACAGAGCTTTAATAATCAAAACTGTATTGGCATAAAAACAGCACATAGATCAATGGAACAGAATAAAGAGTCCAGAAATAAAGCTACACATATATGGGCAGTTAATCTAAGACAAAAGAGCCAAGAAGATACAGTGGGGAAAGGACAGTTATTTCAATAAATGGTACCGGGGAAATGAGACAGCCACATGCAAAAGAATAAAACTGGACCACCCTTTTATACCATACACAAAAATTAACTCAAAATGGATTAAAGACTTGAACATAAGGCCTGCAGTCATAAAACTCCTAAAAGAAAACATAGGCAGTAAGTCCCTTGACATTGGCCTTGGCAATGATTTCTTGGACCTGACTCCAAAAGCAAAGGCTACAAAAGTAAAAATAAACAAATAGGACTACCTAAAACTAAAAAATTTTCTACAAGGCAAGGAAAGCCATCAACAAAATGAAAAGACAAACTCCTGACTGGGAAAAAAAATTATAAATTATATATATGATAAAGGGTTAATATCCAAAATATATAAAGAACTCATATGACTCAATAGCAAACAAAACAAAACAACAACCAATCTAATTTAAAAATTGGCAGGACAATGAACCATGGAACACTACATCAAAAACTAATGAAGTACTGTATGGTGACATAATAAATAAAAAAATAAAAATAAATAATAGATAAACTCAGAAAAAAAGTGGGCAGGAGATCTGAGTAGACATTTTTCCAAAGAAGCTATAGAGATTGCCAACAGGCAAGTGAAGATGTGCTCTATTTCATTAATCATCAGGGAAATGGAAATCAAAATCACAGCGACATATCACCTCACCCCTATTAGAATGGGTATTATAAAAAAGACAAGAAACAGCAAGTTTTGGCAAAGATGTGGAGAAAGGGGAACCCTTGTGCACTGTTGATGGGAATGTAAATTGGTGCAGGCATTGTAGAAGACATTATGGAGGTTCCTCAAAAAAGTAAAAATATAACTATGATATGATTCAGCAATTATACTCCTGGGCATTCAACTGAAGAAAATGAAAATACTAACTCAAAAAGATATATTCACCCCCATGTTCATTGCAGCATTTTTTACAATAGCCAAGCTATGGAAACAACCTGAGTATCCATCAATGGAGAGATGGATAAGGAATATGTGGCATATATACACAATGGAATATTATTCAGCCATATAAAGTGAATTCTTGGCATTTGTGACACCATAGATGGACCTCTAGGGCATTAGGCTAAGTGAAATAAATCAGACATACAGACAGTATGATCTCATTTATATGCGGGATACAAAAATGAAAACAAACAAAAAAGTTCAGAGATACACACCACAGATTGGTGGTTGCCAGTGGCAATGTGTGTGTGTGTGGCGGCGGGTAGAAAAAATGGTTGAAGGGGGACAAAGGTACAGAATTCCAGGTATAAAGGAAATAAGTCATGGAGATGTAAGGTACATGGTGATTATAGTTAATACTGTATTGCATATATTAAAGTTGCTAAGGAACTAAATCCCAAAAGTTCTCATCACAAGCAAAAAAATTTTGTAACAATGTAAAATGATGGATATTAACTAGACTTATTGTGGTGGTCATTTCACAATGTAAACAAATATTGAATCATT
>NC_138385.1:35793243-35813096 GCF_054177405.1 Leptonychotes weddellii
TTTGTTTGCCCTTTTCCCACAGGCTCTCTTTCCATTTCCCCCCACGCGCCTTCCTGGACACCTACTTGCCACTGACATTCACCTTCTGTGGGCTCGTGGATTGCATTGACGATCTCAGATCTCTTATCAAACAGAGGTTGGTAGAAGGTGGCATACTTTTTCTCTAGATCGTGAAAATCTCTGTAGAATTGAGCTTTTACTTGTGCATATTGGGCCTGGAGGTTTTTGAGAGCTTTGACCCGCAGCTTAACTGCTAAAGGCAAGTGCTGAGCACTGCCTGCCTTTGAGCTGGGTGCCCCAACAGGGGCTGCAAGGGCCTGAGGACTTGACGGCCACTCGCCAACCTGGACCTTGTTGGGGGCACAGGTCCCAGCCTCCCAGGACTCGAAGGCATCGCCCAGGGCCTCACCTTCTTTGACCTGGGCCTCTGCTGTAGGTTCCTCTGCCTTTTGGGATGCAGCCTCCTCTGTTGATTCCTGCGGCCCCCAGGGCGGGGTGCCCTCTGCCTGGTACTCGCCCACCCAGACCGTTGCTTCCTCTCTCGGGTGCTTCTGATCCTGGGGTGCTGGTCCTTCTCCTGGGTCTTCCACCTTCGGAGGCGCTGGTCCCTCTCCAGGGTCCTCGGGCTCCCGGGAGTGGCGCCTGACCACCACGCCGCCTGCGTGGGGCCGGACCAGGACATGGTCGTCATCATGGATACGGTGTAGAAGGGAATGGACCAGAGCCCTGAAGAGGGACCAAAAGCGCGTCATGGGGGCCTGAGGAGCAGCCGCGGCGACTTCTGGGACTTTGCTCCATCTTGGCCATTGCCTTCCTCCTCTTCACTCTCTTCCTCTTCCTCCTCATTCTCTTCCTCGTTTTCCTCCTCTTCTTCCGACTCATATTCAGATTCCTCCTCATTCCCAAACTCAAACTCGAACTCTGGAGACTGGTACTCATAGTCTTCCTCGTCCCCGAACTCGAGCTCCTCTTCTTCCTCCTCTTCCTCATCCTCTTCCCCGTTCTCCTCCTCTTCTAGCAGCTTTACATCCCAGCTCTTTTCCATGGCCTGGGAAGTCTTCTGCCCTCCCTCCTCCTCAGGAAGGGCTCTGGAAACCCCTTCAGGAGCCAGGAAGGCTGCACCCTCCTCGACTCCATCCACCCCTTCTGAAGGGGACACCGGGACCCCAAATGTTCTGGGGTTCTGGCCACCTGTGATCAGACTTTGCTCCTCTATGGCAGACATGGCAGGAGGGACTCGCCAGTCAGTGCCTCAACTGGAGCTTTCATCTGGCTGCAGCGACAACTGCCGTGAAGATGGCGGCCGCTGAAGTGACTGACCCTGAGGGGAGGCTATTGGCCGCAAGGCCTGTCGGGAGGCAGTGAGGGTGGCACAGAAGATGGCTTCCAAGGGTACAACAGTCTGTGAAGGTGCCCGGGGAAGCCCCGTGACAGGAAGCGCAAAGGGGCAGCCCAAGGAGTGGCCAAACAAGTCTGTGCCTGAGGTGGCAGTGGACAACGCAGGAATGAATCATTTGGGCTGGTGATGGAAGGTGGAACTTGGAAGGGTCAACAAAGGGGCACTTCCTCCACCATGAGCTCAAAGCTCATTTGTTGAGAAGCAATGATTGACATGCTTGGGGTCCAATGGGTGATGGTGGACTTCAGCTTCCCTCTAGGCGCTAGAGTACTATATGAGTTACTCTTTAATCCCACACAAGTCCCCACTCTTATATTCTAGCTTTGAGACAAATCAGTGTCCAGATATGAGAGTACTTTGTTTCCCGCTTTCCTCCTTAGGTGGCTCATACCAATAGAAATCAGTTATTTTTTTTTAAGTGGATAAATCAAATAGCAATAATGGCAATAACCTCCCATAAGAAAAAGATAGAGAATTTGGACGATTTGGCATCATTAACACTACTTGGGAGAGAGGAGGGGAGATGGCGAAAGAGTAGGGGACCCTAGATTCTTCTGGTCCCTTGAATTCAGCTTGATAGTTATCATATCCTTCTGAACACCTGTGAATTAAACTGGAGATCTAAGAAAAGATTTGCTGCAATTCTACAAATAGAAAAGTGACCACTTTTTTGCAAGATAGGAGGCGTGGAGAAGTGAAGCTGAGGGGATAGATCAGAAGATAGCCAAGGGGGGCAGTAGCTTCTGTAAGCTGGCTACTGGAAAGTGATATAGCAGTGGAGCCCAAAATTAGAACTTTTAGAAGTCTGCTCTGGTGAGGGACATTTCTGCCTGAAAGATGCTCAGGTGGTGAAGTGAGGCAGAATCCTAGGTGGGACAGTGTGGTCTCAGGATCCCTGGGGTCACAGAAAGAACAGGGGTGCCTGAGTGTGGCAGAGCTCCCCAGCATTGGAGTGGGGAAGCCGGCTGCAATCAGTAAGCCCAGGAGTGCACTTTCAGCTCAGTGTTGCCATAAACTGTGAACTGCCGTAGGATCGGGCAACCACTCTCCCAAATTAGTAAGATTGATAAACCCCTGGCCAGACTTTCAAAAAGAAAAGAGAAAGAGCTCAAATTAATAAAATCATGAATGAAACAGGAGAGATCACAACCAACACCAAGGAAATACAATTATAAGAACATATTATGAGCAACTATATGCCAACAAATTAGGCAATCTGGAAGAAATGGATGCATTCCTAGAAACATAAACTACCAAAACTGAAACATGAAGAAATAGAAAACCTGAGCAGAACCCATAACCAGCAAGGAAATTGAAGCAGTAATCAAAAATCTCCCAACAAACAAGAGCCCAGGGCCAGATGGCTTCCCAGGGGAATTCTACCAAACATTTAAAGAAGAATTAATACCTATTCTACCAAAACTGTTCAAAAAAGCAGAAATGGAAGGAAAACTTCTAAACTCATTTTATGAGGCCAGCATTACCTTAATCCCAAAACCAGACAAGGACCCCACCAAAAAGGAGAAATACAGAACAATATCCCTGATGAACATGGATGCAAAAATTCTCACCAAGATACTAGCCAATAGGATCCAATAGTACATTAAAAGGATTATTCACCATAAACATTGTCAAATTCACACTGAGCCTCTAAAGAATGAGTAAAAAGAGAAGGGCTATTTCTCTAAAGGTAACCATGACAGATATTGAAAAGGGCAGTCTTCCTATGGTGATTTCTGAGCAAACAGTCTCAGACTTTCTGTTGCTTTCAGCCCCACTAAGCCAAAACCTCAAATGTAAATAATTCTTAAAATTATGGAGAAGTAAAACACTGTTTCATTCTTATTTTGAAAAGTAAAATGTTTTTAATGGAAAAATTTTTTTTGCAAAAAAAGGATAGTAAATTATTTTCAAAATACCACATTTTAGAAAATAATTATTGATACGTTCCCTTCATCACTCCTACCAGATATCAATGATTTTAACTTTACTCTGGTCTTACAAAGGAAGGGAGTGTAATATTGCCATAAATCATTGGTTTCAATTTGGAATGAAATGTAGAAATCTTCTAATCCAACTCCTTCAAAAAGACAATAAAAGTGAGTCACAATCCCAGTCTGAGGTCTCATGTTGGTTTGATAAATGTCTTCCTGATGTGACCTTGCTGTGTTCCTTGCCATTTCTAGGCCTCGATTTTATCATCTGTCAAGTTAGAGAAATGATACCCTAGTTACATCATAACCCTTTATCAGGGTTAGCATCCAAAACAAATATCTTCTCCCATTCCACTGGTTGCCTTTTAGTTTTGTTGATTGTCCCCTTCGTTGTGCAAAAGCTTTTGATTTTGATGTAGTCCCAGTAGTTTATTTTTGCTTTTGTTTCCCTTGCCTCAGGAGACATATCTAGAAAGAAGTGGTTACAACTGATGTCAAAGAGGTTACTGCATGTATTCTCCTCTAAGATTTTTATGGTTTCATGTCTCACATTTAGGTCTTTTATCCATTTTGGATTTGTTTTTCTGTATGGTATAAGAAAATGGTCCAGCTTCATTTTTTTTTTTTTTTTTTTGCATATAGCTGTCCAGTTTTTCCAACACCATTTATTGAAGAGACTGTCTTTTCCCCATTGGATATTCTTTCCTGTTTTGTCAAGGATTAATTAACCATATAGGTGTGGGTTATTTCTGGGGTTTCTCTTCTGTTCTATTGATCTATGTGTCTATTTTGTGCCAGTACCATACTGTTTTGATTACTAAAGCTTTGGAGTATAACTTGAAATCTGGAATTGTGATACCTTCAGGTTTGTTTTTCTCTCTCCTGATTGCTTTGGGTGTTCAGGGTCTTTTGTGGTTCTGTATAAATTCTAGGATTTTTTGTCCTAGTTCTGTGAAAAATGCTGTTGATATTTTGATAGGAATTGCATTAAATTTTTAGTTTGTTTTGGATAGTATGTACTTTTAACAATATTGTCATTTTGGGGTGCCTGGGTGGCTCAGTTGGTTAAGCGACTGCCTTTGGCTCGGGTCATGATCTCAGGGTCCTGGGATCGAGCCCCGCATCGGGCTCCCTGCTCGGCAGGAAGCCTGCTTCTCCCTCTCCCACTCCCCCTGCTTGTGTTCCCTCTCTCGCTGTCTCTCTGTCAAATAAATAAATAAAATCTTAAAAAAAAAAAACAAACAATATTGTCATTTTAATTACTGTGTATCTTGGTCTGGACCTCCTTTGGTTGATTTGGTTGGGAGCTCTCTGTGCCTCCTTGATTGGGTATCTCTTTCCTTCCCCCAGATTTGGAACATTTTCATCTATTATCTTTGCATGTCCATAGGATGAGGTGAATTTGGATTCTCGTATTCTGCCAACCTAGAATTTCTTATCTAATGTAGCTAGAAGGCTAAATTAGCACTTGATCTTGTGGATTACCAAATTACAGATTAAATTATTTCCCAGCATTGACAGGTCATATTTGTCAGTTAGTCACTGAAATAAAAAGAATAAGAACTTAAGAATAGGAAAATTGACAGAATTAATACCTCAAGCTCAAAATACCCATTGAGCCCCTCTTGACTACAGAAACAGTCCCTCTCTTTGTCCAATGTGGCTCTCTTTTGTGTAAATACACAGTACATTCTTTGCTTGTAAAATTTAATTTGCAAGAAGAAGCCAATTTTCCTACTGCCACCACCCCACACTCACTAATGTCTCCAGACTTACAACTAGATTAAGATACCACCATTTACCTCCAAACTGGGGTGTAGGATCAAATATCAACTCAAAAGTAAGAGAAAAATATTTACACATTAAAATAACTGTGAAACTAGGGGTGCCTGGGTGGCTTAGTAGGTTGAGCATCCGATGCTTGATTTCAGCTCAGGTCATGACCCCAGGGTTGACAGATCAAGCCAAGGGGGGGCAGTAGCTTCTGTAAGCTGGCTACTGGATCAAACCTCACATTGGGCTCCACACTGGACTGGAGGCTGCGTGGAATTCTCTCTCTCCCTATCCCTCTGCCACTACCCCCCCAAACCTCACATGTGTGTTTTATCTCTCTCTCTTAAAAAAAGAACTCTGAAACTATGGAACTTTGAACTGTGGAATTTCTAAAATAAAATTCTGAGCAAGTTGTGTGAAAATGGATTGTTATGGTGTTAATCCAAAGAGGGAGATACTTAATTTTAGATCTGATTGAATTTATTGATATGGTTACACTTCCTAGAGATTCTATATTCAATGTGCTAGCCTCAGCAGCTTTACACAAGACTTAAATTATTGTTTTAAATATAAATTTCAAAAAAGATCTTTCACCTTAGGGAGAATGTATTTCCAGAAAGCAGAACTGAACAGCAGTTAGGAATGGGGTGAGTGGAGTATAGGGGGGCTGTGGAGACTTTGGGTGGGGGAAGAGAATCAAGAACAGTAGATGAAAGGGAAGAGAATTAATAGTTGCTGAATCCTGGTTATATGCCAGGCACTGTATAGGAGCTTCCAGACACCACCTCTACGTTTCACTTGGTACTGCTGATAACCACGTGATGTGGGGATTGTTATCATTTCACCATAGAGGTGAAGAAACTGAGGTTCTGGGACATTAAGAAACTTGCCCAAAATTACATTTACTACATAGCAAAGACATGATAGAAGCATAGGACTCTAGAGCACAGAGCAGGTGAGTCTGCAAGGGCAGGGCTGCCCTTCTTATATATCAGAGACAGATCCTGTAATTACTACCAGCTAGCAAAGCTCAGCTGAATCAGATGCATCAGAAAACAAGCTCTACCATAGTCTGACTATGCCACCAGAGGGCACAGATTTAGAAGTTTTCTTTCTGGATAGTCTTTTACTGTTTCTTTTGTAGTGACTGGCTATAGTTGAGAGAGCATACTATGTGTTTATACCAGAAGTGATCATGGACTGACTTCAGTGTCCAGAGATCTGAGCTTTCCACTGTCTTGGTGTGGAACACATGAACCTGTGGACATCCCATATGTGAGGTGTGCCCTTTCCTTTTCAGATGGGTAGTTAGAAAGATCCTTTGGGTTCAGTGCTGATATTTAACATTTACCTCTGAAACCCCAGTGCTGATTATGGTACTTTTCACATAGTAGGAACTCTGTTTATGTTTGAGAAGAAACAATGTTACAGCAAAATCATCCTCTATCTAGTCGCTGTCTTGTTAAAATGCCCCAGTGGCTTTTTAATGCTCTCAATGTAAAGTATGCGCTGTTTAATGTGGATTCCACATCCTCCCATAGACTGTGATCTAGGCTTATCTCAAATTAGTCTCTATTCCCCTAACGCCCAGCTTTCACTTAGCATGTACACATCCTTAATATAGTCCTGAAACAGTGTCTGGAATTAGATGCTTCACATCATGCCCTGCATATGGTAAATACTCAATAAACAAGAGTTGTTGTTACTACTACTACTACTACTACTACTACTACTACTACTACTACTACCACCACCAGACCTAGAAACTGGCAGAGGCAAGATGGAACTCAGGTCTTCTGACTGAGTCTAGTGCTTTTTGCTCCCACTGCTTCTTTGCAGCACACAGTTCAGTACACAGTTAATACTGGACAGTGAAGTCTTTGATTCCACTCTCCTTGGCTCCTTCTGCATCCTCTTTTATTTCTGTGACCCAGGATATGGTACAGGGAATTTTAGTGACCAGAGGATAGGACTGGTTTCCCTGAGCAGACATAGATGTGTGCAGCATCAGAAGTCTAGAGTTGGAAGGTACGTTTGACATCATCTCCTTCAAGCCAATGCATAAATAATTTCTATAGCACCTGTTAGAGAGGCTCATCCAGCCTCTGCCTTTATGCACTTTCCCTTAAAAGATTGCCAATCCCAACACTGTTTGGCCCTGATGCATAAAACGGTCTTGATCCTCCTTCTGCCTCTTGCCAGTTTTGCCCATGGTCTTCATCCTGCCTGCTGAACAGACACATTTCCTAGCATGAATCTGGACCTGCCAGCTCTGATAATTATCTTTCTCTTTTGTTATAGATGAAGGATTTGGCAGCTAAAGCAATCATTCAAAGTTCCATCTTTATCATTTTTCACTTTGTTCCTTTTGGCCTTGGTTTTGTGCATCAGCTTTGAAAATATCATCCCAGGGTTAATTCCAGGGTTAATGTGTAACTAAGAGTGCTCTACTTTTGCAATACAGGGCATGTTATAAAGATGGAAAGATTTTGCTTTCTGAGAGATGCAAGTAGCTTCTTGGACATGTGCTGTAAGTACTTTTTTTCTCTCTCTTTGGGAAATTTGGACATCTTTATCAGCAAGTCAGAATCCCAGATAACTATGTGCTCCAAATTCCTAGCTCCAGAGGCCAAGGTCTAAGTGTGGTCATCTGATAATTGACCTCTTACCAGCTTCTGCAACTTTTACAGAGAGAGGATTCTGATGACATGTAGAGATTAGATAGAGGCATAGAAGCAGGGTGTTGGAGTGGGAGAAACTGGAGATAGCGTGACCTGCTAGGAGCTGGTGAAGTAGTTCAGGCCATGAGCTGAGGCAGTGGCAGGAGAAAGGAGATGTTTTCAGAGACACTTAGTAGGTAGTACTCAGAAGGCATCATGACTCAATAGATGTAGGTACTAAGAATGAAGGAAGACCCTAGGATGACTCTGAGGCTTCTGGCATGGGAGTCTCAGTAGATAGTGATATAGAATGAAGATGAAGGAGCAGGCTTGAGAGCTAGGGAGATGTTATATTTACCTTTGGAAACTTTGAGATTTCCAAATTGAAACTGAAGTATGTGTGGAACATTCTGGTGGCTATATCCAGTAGGCAGTTGGACAAATATCTGGTAACACAGGATAGTCATCTGTACTAGCGTATGTAGTTTTGGGTGGTGGCAGATGAGTTCCTAGGAGTGGATGAGATCACTCAGGAAAAGGCTAGAGGACTGAGTAAGAACTCCTGTCCTGACTCTATGGATCTTTTCCTTCTGATCACTCATGTCCATGGTCACTGGATTCCACAGCCAAAATCTTTACTCCACTGCCTTGTACCTTTCCAGGCTCAGAGAATACTACACCATATTTTTTGGCTTCTATTCTAATAATAAAAAAATAACATGAGTAAGTGTAAGAATAATAGTGTTAAGATGTCTTGTAATTTAGAAATAACTCTTTAGATAATACTGGTGGTGAGAGGGATCTAAACTGCAAAAAAGTTCCACTTTCATCTTTCTGTTGTTTGGAAATATTTCTTTGGCTTCTGTGCATTGCTGTTTTAATTTCAGCTCATTATCTTGTACATGGCTCCTTAAACCTTCCATCCCAACCAAAATATTGTTTGAAAGTTATTCTCCTTTGTCTGTTATCCAAAGGAATGTACAGATATTCTCTCATCTAATCTCTTGAAGATTTTATTTTAAGAAAAATGCTAAATTAAAAAAAATCCAAAATTCTAATTTACAAAAATTAACATAAGCAGAGGGAGTTCTAGTTTTATCAAAGGATACCTCCCTCTCTAAAAGGTTGCCTCTGGTTGAAATAAAAAAATAATTTTTCATAAATGTAATTTCCTCACAGAGTTTTCATATGTTGCTAGTACATTTGAAAGACAGTCCATGCCATTGATGGCCCCAGCAAGCCACCTTTCCTACTCTCTGTCCCTATTAGATGTGTCTTCAGTTGTTCAGAGGAGAGAGGCCTCCACACAGCCCCTGGTGAGCACACCATTAAATATTTTCTATTGTTTTACTAATCATGATGGACAATTATTATGTTTCTGGCTAAGGCTTTTCTTCCAGCTAAGAACCCCCAATGGTTCTCTCACCTTATCTCTTATAGATTATCTTCCTTCCAAAATGCCAGTGTTCCTCTATCTGGTTCTCTTGGTACTTGAACTTCATTGTGCACCACCTAACAGATCTGAAGGCAAAGTAACCACCTGCAGTTCCTCCCAACAAAATGCCACTTTCTATAAGATGTCATCCATCAATGCTGACTTTGCATTTAACCTGTACTGGAGGTTCACTACGGAGACCCCAGACCAGAACATCTTCTTTTCCCCTGTGAGCATTTCTGCAGCTTTGGCCATGCTCTCTTTTGGGACTTACTACAGCACCCAAACTCAAATACTGGAAAGCTTGGGGTTTAACCTTACAGACACCCTGATGGCAGAGATCCAGCAGGGCTTCCAGCACCTGATCTGTTCACTGAATTTTCCAAAGAAAGAGTTAGAATTACAAATGGGAAATACCTTCTTCATTGGGAAGCAGCTGAAACCACTGGCACAGTTCTTAGATGATGTCAAGAGCCTCTATGCAACTGAGATATTTTCTACCGACTTCTCCAATGTTTCTGCAACCCAGCAGGAGATCAACAGTCATGTGGAGAAGCAAACCAAAGGGAAAGTTGTAGGCCTCATTCAAGACCTCAAACCAAACACCATCATGGTCCTGGTGAACTATATTCACTTTAAAGGTAAGGCTCTAAGATATGCATTCCTAGGTCAGTGTTCCCATAATTTGGTGGGGTTCTCTGGGGAGCTCATAGTCTCTTCTCACTGGCATCAGTAGGTGTCCCTCATACCACAGTGACCTGATCCACAGTACATTGCTGTGTGTAGTTTTGGATCTTCCAGGAGGGACACATAGCTCTGTGGATGAACCCAGGAAATTTCTAGAGAGAGGGCACTCTCAGAGAGGTGAGTGACAATAGTATGAACATCCTGCTCACATCTAGCTAGAGAATCATGGTTTCTAAAAGATTTGGTTGGACGAGCTTGTGCTTGGAAGGTAAATAGACTTGGGTTTAAACCCTACTATGACCCTCACTTGCTGTGCATTCTTGGGCATGTTATATAAATATTTCTATCATGTACAACGCACCCACTATGTGCTAAGCACCATGCTACATGTGTGGTTTGCACACATTGTCTCATCTAATCCTCATAAGGGCCCAAGTTCACAGCTAATGAGTTTCAGAGCTGGTATTCCCACCAAGGTTTGTCTGATTCTAAAGCTCATGCTTGTAACAACAAGAAACATGTGACTCTTTTCTGAAGGTGTTGTGCTCAAATGATTTCTCCTGGTTCTACAGCACATGTCAGCCATGTTTGGTGGAGGAGTGAACAATTCTTGGCCACAAACCACACACTTGTAGACGGATAAAACGGCAGAACAGATCTGTTGTCTCATTTCACTCTGTGTGTTGGGTGTGCTTATACCTTTTTAGGGAAGAAGAAACTGTGGCTCTGATGGGTTTAGTGTAAGTATAGTGATTTTGGACATAGATGGAACAACTGTTGAGCATGGAGTCCAACAGTCCTGGGTGTGACTCCTGGCTCTGCCATGGGCTAGCTGGGAGACCATGTAAAGTCTTTCCCTCCCTGGTCCTCACTCACTTGTAAAACTGGTTGACAGTAGGTATCTACCTCTGTGGTGGTCTTAATTACCAAATGAGATAACTGATGGAAAAAGTCACACTAGCATTAATACTGGTTTAAAAAAAAAGAACTCTTTTCTCTCTGTATTTTAAGCCCAGTGGGCAAATCCTTTTGATCCATTCAAGACAGAAGAGGGTTCCAGCTTCTCAGTGGACAAAACCACAACAGTGCAAGTGCCCATGATGCACCAGATGGAACAATACTATCACCTGGTGGATACGGAGCTGAACTGCACAGTGCTTCAAATGGACTACAGCAAGAATGCTCTGGCACTCTTTGTCCTTCCCAAAGAGGGTCAGATGGAGTGGGTGGAAGGGTCCATGTCATCTAAAACACTGAAGAAGTGGAACCGCTTACTGCAGAAGGGGTAAACATCTTAGATGGTGTGAGAAGTAGAGGGTGGGCATATTACAGGTGAGACAGAGTTCAGCAGAAGCTCAGAGGCGGGAGAATTACCCCAAACCACTTAATAGCTGTGTGATGACTACTAAAGTATACCTAGATCATACTCTGTGTCAGTCCCTTTGCCAAGCACTTTACATACTTCACTACTTCATTTCATTTAAGCACATCAACAAACCTGCAAAGAAGATAGTAACATAGGGATTTTTTCAAGTGAAGAGTCAGGGCTAGAAAGAGAAAATGAACTCTCCAAAGCCAGTCAGCTACTAAATTGATGTCTTCCTAGAAGCCAGTTAGAGCTTAGGGGTTGGTAGGATTTTGACATTAAGAAGTAGATGAGCAGCCATATTGGCTGGGAGTGTTAAATGGAAAACCATGGACATTTCCAGGTGCTACCAACTGACATTCATGTTGTTGACTCCCCAACCTTGGCCAACACCCCAGAGATGTTTCTTTTTTTACTATAAATGAGACACAACTCCCTACTTCCAGTGCTATAGTCCAATATTGGTGGAAATAGAGTTCATTTATTTCAGGATAAATTCTGAGGTGCTGACACCATGTGTTGACCTGAATAGCAATTGTTGACAAAACCTAGGGGAGAAGCAGAGCCTTATATAATACAACGGTGACAAACAGGAAAGGAATCATGAGCTTGGTGTGCTGATAACCATGTGTTACCTCTCCCTTTCCCCTACAGGTGGATTGACTTGTTTGTTCCAAAGTTTTCCATTTCTGCCACATATGACCTTGGAGCCATCTTTCTGAAGATGGGCATCCAGGATGCCTTTGCTGATAATGCCAATTTTCTTGGACTTATGGGGGACAATGGTCTTAAATTTTCCAATGTAAGTTGATAGATTGGAGTTCCTTGAATGTATGAACTGGAAAGGCCATTAAGAGTCAGTTCATTCAATTCTCTCATTTAATTAATGAAGATTTTGAAACCCAGAGAGGCAGAATGACTCTTCCTATGCCAGATTGACTCTACAGTCATTCTCATTACCCCCAACAAGTCACTGTGACAGTTAATTCCATCCTTACCTTCATGTCCTAAAACAATTCTGATAGAAGACCTTAATGATGAGAATTAATTCTGGTGAGATAGAGCTCTGGAGGAGGTGGCGGGGGAAGAGAAAAGCATAAAATGTGATTTCTAGAGGCAGAAAGCCATGGAAAAATTGGTGGCTCCCTGACAGCTAGCTCTAAAATCACCATACTGAGTGACTACACTTAGCCAAGTAGCCTTCATATTCAAGCACCATTAACAGTGTGATAAAGGGGTAGCCCTGTCTTTCCTTTTCCTTTCCTGCTTCCAAACTGTTCCAAAGACTTTTTCTGTTACTTGGGATCAGCAGTGTTTGTTCTTCCCCTCCTCACAGGCTGCCCACAAGGCTGTGCTGCACATTGGTGAAAGGGGAACTGAAGCTGTAGTTGTCCCTGAAGTCAGATTCCTGGTTCAGCCTGAGATAACTCTCCTTCACCCTATCATCCAATTTGATAGATCCTTTCTGCTGTTGATTTTGGAGAAAAGCACCAGGAGCATTCTCTTTCTAGGGAAAGTTGTGGACCCAATGGAAGTATAATTGGGAAATAAGCTGTTGGGTAATTGCATGTGCTTGTTGCAATAAGAAATAAATAAATAGTATGGCTTGATGTGATCAATACGGGCTTGGACGTGCTTTCCTTTATGCAGGGATGAAGATTGGACCCTATCCCAACTGCATTGGGTGTGAAAGAGGTCACTCCTATAACCAAATATTCAGATAGTCAATGAATGACTCATTACCCAAAGCACAAAAAGATACCATGTCAGTGCATTCCTCTTTGTCAAAATGCCTGCCCTCTACAACCCCACAAGTTAGTTAGCTCCAAGGAATTTGACTGAGCTGGCAAGTGCATCCTCTTCTGCCCTCTGAAGAATAGTTCAAATTCAGGCAGACCCTCATACCCCATTATTCTAACAAGATTCTAATAATGATTCTTGCTAGAACTGCCATTGTTGGGTTGTAAAATGGTGCTTCCACTCCAGGGCTGAGTAACAGACTGACAGCTACTGCTAGGGATCTGACATTTTTGACCTAACAAGTATGGGACAAAAGAGAAAAAGAGACAGATAAATTTCCCTGTACAAACCCACCTCCCCCCCAAGTGTTTCCTTTTTGTTAATTTATAAACTTGGATTGGAAAAAGAAAGTCATTCATTCATACCATAGCTCATAGCCTTCATCTTCTGTATCCTAATCAGACTCCTTTCCAAATATTGCATCCCTGTCTCACTTGCTCAAGTGCAAATCTCCTGGTTAGTCTTTCTTTTTGTCTTGATTCTTACTGAAATTTGATACTTCCCTATCCCCAGATTCTTCCCCTTACCTGTGTAGGCCATCTCACCCCTCCTCACCAAACTAGATTTCATCTTAGACAATATGTATTCAAAGCCCCAGTATTAGAATTCAGTATGCATAAATGGCACAGTTAGTGTTAATGATGTAGTGTCTGAAATTCTAGCCCTAAGGTGAAACTCTTCAGCAGCAGAGAAATAATAACAAATGCACAAGTGCTTTTGCAGATACTGTGCTTCCAGGCCAAAATAAATAATTATGTTTAGAAAAGCATGTAGCCCACAAACATTCTAGTGTTTTCTTATTAGACCCATTTGCATGGAGATTTGCTTACTCCTGGTATAGTTTACATATTGATTTTTGTGGATAAGCAATTGAAAGCCCAGAGAGGGAAAGCAACTTGTGGTACAGAAAACTTATTGCTAACATGGAGTTTAGTTTCACTGAAATTACACAGCAATTGGCTCTGCTACTTACACTGTTTTGTAATCTTGGAAAAGATACTTAAACCCTACACCTTATTTTCCTCATCTGTAAAATGGAAACACATAATATCCATGTCAGGATTTTGTGAACATTCCATGCAGCAACATATGTAATGTGCTCATCACAGAGCCAGGCACCTGATAAAAATTCTTGTAAATATTAGTTGTTATTCCTGTTGGTCAACATGAGACAGTGACCTGGATCAGAACCAAGGTTGTAGTGTGGGTCTCTTGGTTTGCAGATTCATGTTCCCTAGTTCAGGCCCTACCTCCAGAGGCCAGAGTAAATGCCATACCAGCCCCTTCTTAAATTTTCCAAAATGTGTTTAATCAGAGGTTACTCTGGGAGAAAGAAATATCAAGTGAAGTCAGGAATTACCAAGACACCATCCTTCAAGTAATTTATGTATCTCATTAGAAACTAAACCTCATTCAAATCATTCATTCCTGTGGCCTACCATTTCATGAAGGACTACCACTCTTCACTTAATAAATCTCAGCTCTCTATAGCAAACTAGGAATAGAAGATAAATTCTTCAACCTCATAAAGGTTATCCATAAAATACCTGTAGGAAATATCTCACTTAATAGTTAAAGTTCTTAGCAGAATTTCTACTAAACTGGAATCAAGACAAGAATTCTCTATAGTATTGCTTCTATTTATAATTTTTCTGGAGGTCTTAGTCAATGCAACAAGACAAGAAAAAGAAATAAAGATTACAAAGGATGAGATAGAAAGGAGAAAACAAACCTGTCTACACAGAAAAACTAACAGAATCTATGGATAAAGTTTTAAAACAAAAGAAGAAAACTTATTGAAGAATGAAGTACAAGAAGGTAATGTTATGGATTGTATGGAATTTACCAACTTTATTTACCATTTTCTATTAGGATAGAATCACATGACTTCCCTGATATACTATATTTCCTAGCCACCCTTGCAGCTAGGTGTAGCCATAAAGCTAAGTCCTCACTGATGGAACATGAGTGTAAGTGATGTGTGACATTTACTGACTAGGACATTACAAGAGTTGGGTACCTCCTTCATGTTCTATCTCCTTTGATCTGGATTGTGGACTTATGATTCAATTTGGCCACCAAGCAGATGAAGAGTTCTTTGGCAGTCTAGTGTAATATATGTGCCTCTTTTTGGAATAATATTTTAAATGCCAAAAAAATTTAGGATTACAAAGGCCATCAGTAATATTGAAATAAATACATTTTAAAATAATACAATTAATATTACAGATATGTGTGTTTCCACAACATATTAATAAGATCTTGTGACAGTTGTAATAAATACATTACTTCCAAAATAATATTCAAGATATTTCAAGATATCTTAGACACTAATATACTTTGAAATTATGTGAATTTTACATGTGACAGAATTACAGGTACAGCTGCCACTACTTTGGCTTGTGGCCCACATTCATAAATGAATAAAATGCTAGATTATGGTTGGAAGTTGGTAAAATTGAGATGAAGTTTTTCTTTTCTTTTTTCTTAAAGAATTTATTTATTTTTGTGTGTGAGAGAGAGACAGAAAGCACAAGCAGGGGGAGCAGCAGGCAGAGGGAGAAGCAGGCTCCCTGCTGAGCAAGGAGCCCAATGTGGGACTCGATCCCAGGACCTCAAGATCATGACCTGACCGAAGGCAGACACTTAACTGACTGAGCCACCCAGGTGTCCCAAGATGAAGGTTTTCATAAACAAATTTATTGATCCTCTAAGGATTTATAGATATTCAGACTTCCTTGAAGGTTCTATGGACTGTAGGTTAAAATACCTGCCTTGGCAGAAAAATGGGATGGAAGAGACCTTGATATCTAAATACTTTCATGAAGGAGAACTGCCCACTGACCTAAGATGTTTATTCCAGATGATTGGGTGAGGAGAAATAAACTTCTATCTTCTTCAAGAATCTGATTTATTGCTGAGTCCATTTACTAAGCAGCCTGGCTATTAGTTTGATCAGGCTGCCATAACAAAACTCCACAAACTGATTGGCTTAAAAGAGAGAAATTTATTTTTTCACAATTTTGGAGGCTAGAAGTCTATGATCAAGACCCTGGCAAATTTCATTTCTGGTGTGAGTTCTCTTCCTGGTTGCAACCTCCATGCTATGCCCTCACATGCCCTTTCCTCGTGTGTGTGTGTGTGTGTGTGTGTGTGTGTGTGTGTGTGTGTGTGTGTAGAGAGAGAGAGAGAGAGAGACAGAAAGAGAGAAAGAGTAAGCTCTCAGGTATCTCTTTTTGCAAGGATATGAATCTTACCAGATTGGGGCCTCACGCTTATGACCTTGTTTAACCTTAATTATTTCCTCATTCCAAATATAGCCACACTGGTGTTTAGGGTTGCAGCATATGAATTGGGAGGGGGCACACGCATTCAGTCCATAACACTAGCCTTATCCCAAGTAATACAGAAATTGATAGCAGTAGTGGGGATGTTGCAGGTTATATTCTCTGGGAAGCAGACTCTGAAACAGAGTTTATAGTACAGAATGTTTATTAGAGAGTATACTTGGGATTGATGTAATGGTTGGGCCTTTACACACCCACATCAATCAGTCATTGGATATGGGCCAGATGTCTTTCTGCAACTGAGGCTGTCTTTAAAGGGACTAAAAGATGAAGACTTTATACTGATAAGACCCCTAGAATCTGGAATAAGTCCTTTCTTGAAAAGAAATTTGTATGGTGCACCTCCATGTCCAATAATATCTACTCCTTATGCTGCTAAAATCTACTTTTTCCTTTAAGTCCAGAAAGAAGATCCTCCAGTGTTTCCCGCTATCCATTCTAGATTCCCCTTCCTCTCACCTGGTCTGTGTAGACTGAGACCCTCAGCCCTGACAAAGCCTGGTTACCATGCTCTTCTCTGGCCAAAGTTATTGCTAATGTCCATTTCCTACCAAAATTGGGCAGAAGAGTACGAAGAGACCCCTATGTGGATTGCTTGGGAGCCAAGCATATTTAGCTTGTCTCCATCATATAGCGACATTTCTTCCTCCTGATGACCAAGGTTAATTCCCCCTGTGCACATGGTGTAATAAAGAGTTTGACACCATTTTTTGATGTTTGACTGCTGACATCTTTTAAGCCTCATCTCTTTTTCTTCCCCTTTTCCTCCACATCTGGAAAAATGATAAGAAAGTCAAGATGTTCCTTTCTTTGGTGCCAGTGGGAGGTTCAAACCATGCAAGCCTCCACCTGCATAAAGGACTTCCCATCCCCTAATCACCATAAAAACCCCAAGTCAGTTTCCTTTCCCTGATTTCTCAAGCCATTTTTGGACCAGCTTAGGTAGCTTGCCCTGCTTTCCTGAAAAAGCCTCATTATGTAAATATTAACACTTTAACATTCTCTTGGTGTGTGTGTGGCATCACCAGTCTTGACACCTGAACACAATTTGGGGCAGGGGTCTATCCCATGTCTGTAGAATGGTGACAACAGATGGTTATTCAGGCTATTTCCTGAACAAAAGAATCCTGCAGTGTCCAGGAAGCATCCATAGCTTATAGTTCAATGTGATTTTTGCTGAGTTTTGTGGCAGAACTGTTTGCCCTTTGGTGATTATGACCTGCAACCCTACAGAGCTCAGAGTTGTGGGGACAGGAAGAAGGAATTCTACCTTTGGACTGCCTTTGAACATGGGACTACAGTATCAACTCTTCTCTGGCCATCCTGCCAACCTGCTTTGTAGATTTCAGACTTGCCAATTTCCAAAATCATGTGAGCCAATACCCTAAAATGAATAAATAAATAAATCTCATGTGTATTATATTTATATAAATAGGGGTTCTGTTTCTCTTGAGAACCCTGACAAATATAGTTAGTTTGAGGATATTCCCTGAAGTAGCTTATAGAAGTTAAAAATATTGATTTCTTTTCTTTTTTTCTTTTTTAATTAACATATAATGTATTATTTGTTTCAGGGGTACAGGTCTGTGATTCATCAGTCTTACACAATTCACAGCACTCACCATAGCACATACCCTCCCCAATGTCTATCACCCAGCCACTCCATCCCTCCCACCCCCCTCCACTCCAGCAACCCTCAGTTTGTTTCCTTAGATTAAGAGTCTCTTATAGTTTGTCTCCCTTTCTGGTTTTGTCTTCTTTTATCTTTCCCTCCCTTCCCCTATGATTCTCTGTCTTGTTTCTCAAATCCCACATATCAGTGAGATCATATGATAATTGTCTTTCTCTGATTATTTCGCTTAGCATAATACCCTCTAGTTCATACACATCATTGCAAATGGTAAGATTTCACTTTTGATGGCTGCATAATATTCCATTGTATCTATATATACCACATTTTCTTTACCCATTCATCTGTCGATGGACATCTAGTCTCTTTCCATTGTTTGGCTATTGTGGACATTGCTGCTGTAAACATTGGGGTGCACATGCCCCTTTCAGATCACTACATTTGTATCTTTGGTGTAAATACCCAGTAGTGCAATTGTTGGGTTGTAGGGTATCTCTATTTTCAACTTTTTTATGAACCTCCATACTGTTTTCCAGAGTGGCTGCAATAGCTTGCATTCCCACCAAGAGTGTAGTGGCTGCAATAGCTTGCATTCCCACCAAGAGTGTAGGAGGGTTCCCCTTTCTCCGCATTCTTGCCAAATCTGTTGTTTCCTGACATATGCTGGCCTCATAAAATGAGTTTGGAAGTTTTCTTCCATTTTTTTTTCTTCCATTTCTATTTTTTTTGGAACAGTTTCAGAAGAACAGGTATTAATTCTTCTTTAAAGGTTTTCTAGAAATCAGCTGGGAAGCCATCTGGCCCTGGGTTCTTGTTTGTTGGGAGATTATTGATTACTGCTTCAATTTCCTTGCTGGTTATGGGTCTGTTCAGGTTTTCTATTTCTTCTTGGTTCAGTTTTGGTAGTTTATACATCTCTAGGAATGCATCCATTTCTTCCAGATTGTCTAATTTGCTGGCATATAGTTGCTCATAATATGTTCCTGTAACTGTTTATATTTCTTTGGTGTTGGTTGGGATCTGCCCTCCTTCATTCATGATTTTATTTATTTGGGTCCTTTCTCTTTTCTTTTTGATAAGTCTGGCCAGGGGTTTATCAATCTTATTAATTCTTTCAAAGAACCAGCCCCTAGTTTCATTGATGTGTTCACCTGTTCTTTTGGTTTCTATTTCATTGATTTCTGCTCTGATCTTTATTATTTCTCTTCTGCTGTGTTTAGGCTTTATTTGCTGTTTTTTCTCCAGCTCCTTTAGGTATAGGGTTAGGTTGTGTATTTGAGACCTTTCTTGTTTCTTGAGAAAGGGTTGCATTGTTATATACTTTCCTTTTATGACCACCTTTGCTACATCCCAAAGATTTTGAACAGTTGTGTTTTCATTTTCATTTGTTTCCATACATTTTTTTAATTCTTCTTTAATTTCCTGGTTGACCCATTCATTCTTTAGTAGGATACTCTTTAGCCTCCATGTATTTGAATTCTTTCCGACTTTCCTCTTGTGATTGAGTTCTGGTTTCAAAGCATTGTGGTCCAAAAATATGCAAGGAATGATCCCAATCTTTTGGTACTGGTTGAGACCTGATTTGTGACCCAAGATGTGATCTATTCTGGAGAATGTTCCATGTGCGCTAGAGAAGAATGTGTATTCTGTTGCTTTGGGATGGAATGTTCTGAATATATCTGTGAAGTCCATTTGGTCCAGTGTGTCATTTACAACCTTTATTTCCTTGTTGATCTTCTGCTTAGATGATCTGTCCATTTCAGTGAGGGGGGTGTTAAAATCCTCTGCTATTATTGTATTATTGTCAATGTGTTTCTTTGAT
>NC_138385.1:35813596-35834063 GCF_054177405.1 Leptonychotes weddellii
TTGCAGACAGCATATCAAAGGGTCTTGTTTTTTTATCCAATCTGATACCTTGTGTCTTTTGATTGGGGCATTTAGCCCATTTACATTCAGTGTAACTATTGAAAGATATGAATTTAGTGTCATTGTATTGCCTGTAAGGTGATTGTTACTGTATATTGTCTGTGTTCCTTTCTGGTCTATGTTACTTTTAGGCTCTCTCTTTGCTTAGAGGACCCCTGTCAATATTTCTTGTAGGGCTGGTTTGGTGATTGCAAAGTCTTTTAGTTTTTGTTTGTCCTGGAAGTTTTTTTATCTCTCTTTCTATTTTCAATGACAGCCTAACTGGATATAGTACTGTTGGCAGCATATTTTTCTCATTTAGTGTCCTGAATATATCATTTCAGTCCTTTCTGGCCTGCCAGGTCTCTGTGGATAAGTCTGTTGCCAATCTAATGTTTCTACTGTTATAGGTTACAGACCTCTTGTCCTGAGCTGCTTTCAGGATTTTCTCTTTGTCTCTGAGACTTGTAAGTTTTACTATTAGATGTTGGGGTGTTGACCTATTTTTATTTATTTTGAGGGGTTTTCTCTGTGCCTCCTGGATTTTGATGCCTGTTTCCTTCCCCAAATTAGGGAAGTTCTCCACTATAATTTGCTCTAATATACCTCTGCCCCTCTCTTTCTTCTGGGATCCCGATTATTCTAATATTGTTTTGTCTTATGGTATCACTTATCTCTCGAATTCTCCCCTCATGATCCAGTATTTGTTTATCTCTCTTTTTCTCAGCTTCTTTATTCTCCATTATTTGGTCTTCTATATCACTAAATCTCTCTTCTGCCTCATTTATCTTAGCAGTTAGAGCCTCCATTTTTTATTGTGCCTCATTAATAGCCTTTTTGATTTCAACTTCATTAGATTTTAGTTCTTTTATTTCTCCAGAAAGGGATTCTTCAGTATCTTCTATGCTTTTTTCAAGCCAAGCTAGTTTCTTTATAATCATCATGCTGAACTCTAGCTCCAGCATCTTATTAATGTCCATATTGATTAGGTCCCTGGAAGTTGGTACTGCCCCTTGTTCTTTTTTTTGAGGTGAGTTTTTCCATTTTGTCATTTTGTCCAGAGAAGAATAGTTGAGTGAGAGAACAAAATGTTACAAGTGTAACAACAACCCCAGAAAAATATACACTAAACAAATCAGAAGAGACCTTCCAAAAAGTGGTCACTTTTCTGTTCATAGAATTGCTGCTATTCTTTTCTTCAATCTACTGTTGAGTTTGTAGGTGTTCAGAATGATTTGATAACTATCTAGCTGAATTCCTGGGACCAGACGAAATTTAGGTCTCCTACTCCTCTGCCATCTTTCTCCTCCCTCTAAAAATATTGATTTATTTTCTGATAACATCACCAAACTTGGCTTTTGACCACTTTGTCCTTATATAACACAGAAATGTATCTGGTCACTACAAGGCAAGTTCAGTCACTTACAAACTTTTCTTCTCTCTTTTGGGCAAACACATAGCTAAACTCAAGGCTTTCTTCCACCTTTTTTTCTCCTTTCCAACCCCCACAATGATTTAACTATAACATAGAAGGAAGGGGGCTCAGTCATGTATTTCCCTGATAACAGGGGAGAGGCTTATTGTCTGAAATGGTTAGTATCTGTCCATATTGGCTTCTGGTGATATTTTCCTTACATACTGGCTGCTGTCCATCCCTACAGACATCAGTTGAGTTTTTTCCTGTTCTACCATGATCCTCAGTTCACAGGGACTCCTTAATGTATTGTCTTGTTGCCAATTTCAAATTCTCTTTTGATTTCCTTGTCCTCCTTCAACCTTTTATACTCCCTCCCCTAGGGACCTGAGAGACTTTCCTTCCACACCACACAAGGATACCAGGATCTCTATGAGGTTGTCCTCATGCACATGCATCTTAAGATTTCTCAGCCATTATTATTCTCCTGCAACAGAATTATACTGGATGTTTGGCTTATCCACACAGCTCTCAGATTTCCATGATGACTCTCAGGGATTGAGACAAAGTTCCTATAACTTTTATGGAGTTTCTTTTATCCTTCCTACCTGGGGCTCAGTCAAAACAGGTAGAAGAAAAAGGGTAAGAGCAGGGTGTCGGTTCCTTTCTCAAAGGCTGGTGTATCTGCTAAGATCTGTTGCCCAGAGAGGACAGTACAGAAAAGCAATTTATGCACACAGTCTGGTATCTCCTGGAATATGGAGAAATGGTTTGTCTTGGAGAACCAAGCTTAAGGGGTCTCTGATATACCTTAGTGGAAGCCATGCCTGAGGTTCATGGTTGAAAGGAGAAGGTACTTAGACAAAAATGAAGGCTTTTCCAGAATGATAGACCTGACCTGAGGAGGCTTGCATTATAAGTCATAGTCAATACTAATGTGTACATACGCCATAGGGACACTGAGCTATTAGAATAGCCACTAATGTTACAGAGAAGATTAGCATGGCCCCTGTGCAAGAATGACATGCAAATTCATGAAGTGCTCCATATTAAAAGAAGAAGAAGAAGAAGAAGAAGAAGAAGAAGAAGAAGGAGGAGGAGAAGGAGAAGGAGAAGAAGAAGAAGAGAAGAAGAAGGAGAAGAAGAGAAGAAGAAGAAGAAGAAGAAGAAGAAGAAGAAGAAGAAGAAGAGGCACTAAGAGAGCATTTGTGTGAAGAATGCAAGGCCTGCTGAGACAATAGGGTGAAAGTAACTTTGGAGCTGATAATTAGGACTTGGGTCGTGAGGACTAAGTCCCCCAAAGAAAGGACACAAAGGCTTTCCTGGCCTCTGGGACAAAGGTCCTTGGTGTGCAGAAAACACCCTACGTTTAAGAACTGGGTAAGTAATCCCCTATTTGGGAGAACCAATTTGACTTGGCTTTGTGTGGTCCTCTTATAATGTTTGGAATCTGGTCTTTAGAAAATAGTTCTAAATTCCTTAACAAGCAGGGTTATTTAAGTAGTCTGAGAAAGTAATATACCAATCTAAGGCAAGACTACCCAATTTGGGTGAAATGTGTGTTTTTGAAGATATTTCCCAACAGTAACCTTGACCCCAAAGAGTCAAGAGAAAATCAGTAAAAGAGAGAGTGGATAAGAGGTAGAAAAAGAGGAGTAGTACAAATGAATAAGAGTAAACAGCATAATAATAGACGATATGCTGTATCAAGGGTTTACTATATACCTGGCAGTATACATATATTACTACACAAGGCATTTTACATATATTAGCTCAATTAATTTTTGTGATAACTCTATGCAGGAGTGTGACAGAGTCAGCTAGCCTTCCTGTTTGAGTGTTCATGTCAGTTAGAAACCCAGAAATATTTTTCTGGTAATCTGGAATGTATGCACAGCATTCTGTTTTTATGATAGCAGTTAAAATATCTAATCCCATTTTTAGGACTGCTTTATGCATTTTATTTCAGTGTTTAATAATGTAATGCCATTTAGAGAGTCATTTAAGGACTTAATTGTGTAGCAGGTGGTTTTAGCTATCATATGCTCTGTTTTGTTTAGCAAGCAATCAGGTAATTAATAAGAGGTAGCTTTATGGAAAAAAAAGAAAAATATAAGTTAATGGAACAAATTACAAACTGAGTCTTGAGTGCTGTTATTGGGTCTCCATTGCTGCCAGTGAGATTTTTAGATGTCAGGCTTGAAGCATCCTCAGATGAAGTGGGAACAGGCAATGGGAATCAGATGGGTATTTCTGGTTTGTAATTCAATTGTCTCTGGTGATCCTTTTGAATAACCTTTAGAGCAACAAGCACAAAGATTGTCTACACATGCGTTTTGTGGCGAATTCTCTGAAGTTTACCTCATGTTGTCACTCAGATGCAGGAATGTGTTTGCCCATAGATCATGGAGGTGACTGGATCTGTGGGAACAAAGGAATAAAGGTGGGAGGGGGAGCTGAAAGAAGTAAGGCTGCTGAGAGTTAGCCAGCGTCAAGTAAGGGTCCCAACTGAGTTCATACTGTGTGTGGATTTGCCCTGGGCGAACTGCCACTGCCAGCTGTGCTACACGTTGGGAATGGAGGCCTCAAGGGAATGGAGTGAGAGAGCAGAGGAAAAAGAGTCCTTCACCCTCACAGGCATGGACAGTCTAACCTATTCACTCTCAGACCTTCAGACCACACCGGGGAGCTGCCCTGGCCAGAGATCTTCAGTTGTTTGAGAAGTACTAGGGTTAGGTTGCTGAAGGGCTAAAAAGAGAATAGAGAGGGAGGGAAGGATCCCTCCAAAGGGCAAGAGGGGAAATCCCTCACCCTTTCAGGCAAGGTGTGCGTCGAGCTGGTTCTTCCTGGGGCTTCAGATCCTCACTTAGGAGGAACCACAGCCAGAGGTCATCAGTTCCCCAAGAAATACTAGAGTCAGTATATTCCGAGGGAAAGTCCCAAGAAATTCCCAGAGAATCTGGAGAGAGCCCTAGGCCAGGAAAGTTTCCCTGTGTGAGGTCCACCAAACGTGGGGTGACCTAATCAGGTGGAAGCCAGTGGTGTAGATGGTGTAGGAATTCACCCAAGGCAGAACAAAGGAGATAGAAGTTTATTGAATACACTGCAAGGGAGCACTGGGCAGGACAGCAAGGGAGAGACTGTCTGCCTACTTTCTCTTTTTTAGAAGAGTTCTCTCAGATCCCAGCAGCTTGCACTAAAAAATACTGTTTTCCTTGAATCACCATGTGGAGGAAAGTTGCCTTCTGCCCAAGAATACCCACATTGTACTGTTAAATGAGTGAAAAATAAACTTTTACTGTTTTAAGTCACAGAAATATTGGTATGTATTTGTAACAGCAGCTAACTTTATACTGGAGAATTTAGAGATTGGAACTTTGAAGTGGGATTAACCCATAAATATACCCAATATAACCCATAAATTAACCCAAAAATATACATGTGGCTCTGGCTTAGTGATCAAATTGTATGCAGCAAGGAAGTTGAAATTGGCAACTGGAGATATGGAAACCCAAGTGTAGTGGCAAACATTGGGTGAATGTATCAACCATGATCACTTGGAAGTCAGGCCAAAGACCTACTAAGCCTGGAACTCTAGGAGGAGAGATTAGATAACAGAATGTTGATAATGTGCATTGGTTGTTATTTGCAGAATTTAGCAAGATGTGTCAAGAAAGGATATGCAAGAATTATCTGGTTTGAGATTAAAGACAGAAAGCAATAGAGAGAGTTTTAGTCTTCTCAGGTGCCATAACCATGTAACAGACTGGATGGCTTAAACAACAGAAATTAATTTTCTCCCAGTTCTGAAGGCTAGAAGTCCCAGAACTACATGCAGTAGGGTCAGTGTCTGTTGAGTGTTCTCTCTTTGACTTCTCTTCTTTTTTTATCTAAGATTTTATTTGTTTATTTATTTACTGGAGAGAGAGAATGAGAGAGAGCACAGGGAGGAGGAGCAGAGGGCGAGGGACAAGCAGACTCTGTGCTGAGCACGGAGCCTGATGCAGGGCTCAGTCTCATGACCCTGAGATCATGACCTGAGCTGAAATCAAGAGTTGGATGCTCAACTGACTGAGCCACCCAGGCGCCCCTCCTTGATTTCTCTTCTTGTCAGATGCCTTCTTACTGTGTGTTGGCATGGTCTTTCCTTGGTACATGCACATAGACTTTTCTTTCTTTCTTTCTTTCTTTCTTTCTTTCTTTCTTTCTATTTCTTTCTTCTTCTTCTTCTTCTTCCACCTATCATAGTAGACGAAGACTCTAACCTTATGACTTCACTTTTAGCTTAATTACCCTCTAAGCACCCTCTTTCCAAATACAGTTTTATTGGACATTAAATCTTCAACATATGAATTTTGAAGGGAATGTGATTTAATCCATAGAATTCCACCCCTGGCTCCCTAAAATCCATGTCCTTCTTGCATGCAAAATTCATTCATTCCATCTCAATAGTTCCCAAAGTCTTAACTCATTCTAGCATCAATTCTAAAGTCTAAAGTCTCTTCTAAATATTATTTAAATCAGATATAAATGAGACCCAAGGTGTGATTCCTCCTGAGGCAAAATTCCTCTCCAGCTGTGACTGTGAAATCAGACAATTTCTGTGTTTCCAAAATACAGTGGTGGGATAGGCATAGGATAGAAATTTCCATTCCAAAAAGGACAAATTGGAGGGGGGGAAAGGATGATGGGGTCCCATGCAAGTCCAAAACCTAGCAAAACAAATGTCATTAAATTTTAAGGCTCAAAAACAATCCTCTTGGTTGAATACTGTGTCCGCCAGGTCCACTGGGGTGGTAACATCACTCCTGTGGTTGTAGGTGGAGGGTTGTGCTCCTACAACTCTGCTAAGTCAGGCACCTACCCACCAGGTTCCAGGTAATCCTGCCCCCAGGGCTTTGGGGAGAGGCCATTTCGCATGTTGAAACTGAGGCAATGGCTCTGATGATCTCTGAATCACTTCCAGGGTAATTTTTCTCTCTTCTTGAAGAACAGCACATGTTCACAGCCAAATAGTTCTATTGTCCCATTCTGTCAAATCCAATAAGAAGCTTTCCTTCATTTTTGTCCCCTATTTATCTCCTTAGTTTAAACTGGCAATGTTTCTACTAATATAACCCCATAAACTTTTTATCAAGTGATAGTCTAGCCAAAACAGCTTTCTTATTTTTGAAATATGGATAAGCTTAGAATTTTACAAATGTTTAAGTTCTGGCTCCTTTTGCTTAACAATTCCTTCTTCAATTTATCTCTTCTTTTGTATTTTACTATAAGCAATCATGAAGAACCAAGCCACTTTTTAAAAACTTTGATTAGAAATCTCTTCAGAGGGGCGCCTGGGTGGCTCAGTTGGTTAAGCGACTGCCTTTGGCTCAGGTCATGATCCTGGAGTCCCGGGATCGAGTCCCGCATCGGGCTCCCTGCTCAGCAAGGAACCTGCTTCTCCCTCTGACCCTCCCCCCTCTCATGTGCTCTCTCTCTTGTTCTCTCTGTCTCAAATAAATAAAAAAAAAAAAAGAAATCTCTTCAGATAAACATCCAGCTTTATCACTTTCAAGTTTTACCTTCCACAAAACTAGAACACAATTCAGCCAAGTTCTTTGCCACCTTATAACAAGGATCTCCTTTCCTCCAGTTTCCAATAATATGTTTCTCTGGGCACCTGGGTGGCTCAGTCGGTTGAGTGTCTGCCTTCGGTTCAGATCATGGTCCCAGGGTCCTGGGATCAAGCCCCGAATCTGGCTCCCTACTCAGTGGGGAGCCTGCTTCTCCCTCTCCCTCTGCCTCTCTACACTTACTTCTGTTCTCGTTCACTTTGCTCTCTCTGTTTCTCAAATAAATTAGTGAAAAATCTTTAAAAAATAATATATTTTTCATTTCCAGCTGAGGCCTCACTAGAATCATCTTAATGCCCATATTTTTAGATTGCACACTAAATCTCTCCTAGCTTCTACCCATTATCCAGGTCCAAAGCCACTTCCACATTTTTTAGGTATTTGCTACAGCAGTGCCCTACTTCTCAGTAAGAAAACATGTTTCAGTCTGCTTGGGTCCCCATAACAAAATAGCATAGACTGGGTGGCTTAAACAATAGAATTATATTTTCTCAGTTATGTAAGCTAGAGGTTCCAGATCAAGATGCAGCAGGATTGGTTTCTGGTGAGTTGTCTCCTCCTGGCTTACAAACAGCCACCTTCTCATTCTGTCTTGATATGGCCTTTCTTCAGTGAGCATGTATGGAGAGAGAGAGAGAGAGATCTTCTTGTAAAACCACCAATATTATCAGATTAGGACCCCATCCTATGGCCTCATTTTACCTTAAATATATCCTAAAAGCCCTATCTCCAAACACAGTTACATTGGGGGCTAGGGATTCAACACATAAATTTTGGAGGGACACATTTAATCCATAGGAATGGCCTTGCAGGGTTTAAAATATTGGGTTCTAAAGAGAAAGACTTCAGGCTGAAAAAGTCTTTAAGCAAAAATGCTCATTAAGTTTCCTCAGAGAGAAATGTCACAATAGAGAGCTCTAAAAACCCATTCCACCACAAAAATAACTAATAAACTGGCAAAACTGGTTAAAATCAGATTTTCCTAACTTTGGAAATTAACCAAAAGTTTATGGCAACCAGGGAAATGCTTAATCAAGAAAAACATAGCTGAGGATGAGTTAAGATGGTGGAGGAGTAAGAGGACCCTAAGCTTGACTTGTTCTTCGAACACAGCTTGATAATTATCAGATCATTCTGAACACCCCAAGAAAGCAATCCAAGGTCTGAGAGAACAAAACTGCAAGTCCACAAGTAGAAAATTGATCACCTTCTGGAAGTTAAGAGGTGTGGAATTGATCTGGGGGAGATATAACTGGATACTGTGGACTGGAGGAAACCATGCTTATGGAGGCTACCACAAAGTATTATAAGCAGTAGAGGGCAAAATCTGAAATTTTAGAAGTCCACCACCACCAGGGTCATGCCTGGCTTAAATAAAAGTGCTCAAGTGGGGAAGTAGGGCAGAGACCCAGGAGTGGGCAATGTGGTCTGAGGATACCCTGGGTTGCAAGAAGAACAGGAGGTGCCAACATGCTGCACTATTCCCAGGCATAGAAGTGGGCACTCAAGCTGAGGGCAGTGAGCCTGGGTGCTGGCTCTCTGCCCCACCTTGCCATGAACTCTGAACCACTGCACAGTTGTATGACCACTTTCCTGGCACAGGCCAGCAAATGACAAAAGGGTGGCCAGACTCTCTTCCAGAGGATCAACATGGGTCCATGCCCTGGGAGTCCCCAAATTTGGAGTTTTGAAACCCAGTCCTATGCCTAAGATAAAAGAACTCAGACACAGGCAGCGTGAAGGAAGGGATCTGACAGAAGCTGGGGACACAAGAGCGGGTGACTAATCGCTCCTCTGTGAGGGCTTCCTGAAGAGTGGGGAGTGCGAACTCTCAGCTCCCGGTATAGAGAGACTTCAGGAAGCAAAACAGCGCCACCTAGTGAAGGCCAGAGCCCCTTACACCAAGCCCCGCCCCACTGTGCCCTAAAGGCACATCTCCACTAGGGCAAATCTACCTGAAAATCAGTGCGACAAGCCCTTCCCCCAGAAGACCAAACACAAACACCTCACACATCCCAAGTCTAATGATCACAGAGTGCTGCAAAGCTTCAGCTCTAGGGGAAATAGGATCTAGCTTCTTTTTTACTTCTCTTTTTTATTTTTTATTTTATTATTATTTTTAACTCTGTTATATAGATAATAAAATATAAATATATATATATAACTCTGTTATATATTATATATATTAATTAATTAATATATTTATTTATTTATTTTTGGATCTAGCTTCTTTTAACAAGCAGACCAAAACACACTTAGGAACTAGTTTTTCTTTTCTTTTCCTCTCTTTTCTTTTTTCTTTTCTTTTCCGGACAAAATGACAAGATGGAGAAATTTGCCTCAGAAGAAAGAACAGGAAGCAGAACTCATGGCCAAGGATTTAATCAATAAAGATGTAAGTAAGATGTCTGAAACAGATTTTAAACAATAATTATATTTTTTGTTCCCTTCCCCTATGTTCATCTGTTTTGTTTCTTCAATTGCACATATGAGTGAAATCATATGGTATTTGTCTTTCTCTGACTGACTTATTTCACTTAGTCTAATATACTCTAGTTCCATCCACGTTGTTGCAAATGGCAAGATTTCATTCTTTTTGATGGCTGAATAATATTCCATTCCATGGACTGAAAGCTTATTGAGTTTTGAGGCAATTGCATTGCCAAAAAAACCACAACCTTGGTCTAAAAAAAAAAAAAAACAAAACCTGTGACTATTTAGCTTGGTTCCCAAACCTGTACTATTAGGAAGAGGGCTATGGAAAACCCACTACCAGGGGAGAATGTCTTCAGAGTACCGGATCAGTAAGCTTTCATCATTGCTACGGGCCAGCGATCATAATATATCCTTCATTCCTCCATTTTCCTTTTTTTTTTTTAAGATTTTATTTATTTACTTATTTGACAGAAAGAGACACAGCAAGAGAGGGAACACAGGCAGAGAGAATGGGAAAGGGAGAAGCAGGTTTCCCGTTCAGCAGAGAGCCTGATGCGGGGCTCAATCTCAGGACCCTGGGATCATGACCTGAGCTGAAGGTAGATGCTTAACAACTGAGCCACACAGGTGCCCCCATTCCTCCATTTTCTTTTTTTTTTAAGATTTTATTTATTTGAGAGAGAGAATGAGAGCGAGAGAGCACATGAGAGGGGGGAGGGTCAGAGAGCCTGAGCAGGGAGCCTGATGCGGGACTCGATCCGGGGACTCCAGGATCATGACCTGAGCCGAAGGCAGTCGCTTAACCAACTGAGCCACCCAGGCGCCCCATTCCTCCATTTTCTTAATGGGAGTTTTTACTTGTCTTATTCTGTCCCTATTCCACTATTGTATATTGGGGATGTGGGGGAGGCAGGTAATTTAAATTTTAGTTCAAAGGTTCTACATGTGGCCCTGATGGAGAGGTATGCACATCATCTAGAGATCCTGGATTTTGAGCTGAATGTAGTAACTGGTTAGGACATTGGCTTATCTCACTTGAGGAGGGAATGGGTGTATTCTAGGTGTGAGAGGGAAGATACATATAGATTTGGGAGGCCAGAGGAGCAAACATACTTAGGTAAACTGTCCCCAAAAAACATTATTCCTGCGTTTCATTAGATAAATTTGTTGTTGAGAGACAGCTTCCAAGCCAGAGACTGTATTTCCCAGAAGGCATTGCAACTAGGTGAGTCCTTGTAATTTGTTTTTGCCAATAAAATAAGAGTGGAAGTGATCTGTACCACTTCTCAATCAAGAAAATTAAGAGGCAGATATAGCCTTTGTATCATCTCTTTCCTCATGTTATCAGCTCTAGTGCCCTAGAATATGGAGGACTCACAACACAGGAGGAGCCTGGATCACTAAACCACCACGTGGAGTAAACCACCCACTTATCATGAACAATTATTTTGGATTATTAGGTGAGAGTGAAATAAACTTCTATTTGATGAAGCCATGGAAATATTAGGTTTTATCTGATAAATAGCATTGCCCTTATCTAGAAAGGTACCAATATTATCCCCAATTGTATTGCAGGTGAGGAAATAAAGGCTCAGGGGTTTAAGGGATTTTCCCAAAGACACATGGCTTTTTAACATTGAAACCAGGATTCTCACCCAGGCCATCTCACTCTGGAGCCTCCATTCTTGGCGAGCACCTTAATTGTCTCCTGGGAAAAGGTAGGAATAAAAGCAATGCCAGCAGGATTGGTCTTTCTAAAGTTACTTCCTGCTGCAGCAGGAGGCCACTCAGAAAGTAAATAGAAAGCAATAAACAAAAGCATTTAGAAAGTTTCATCAGTTTTTGAGAAGGAGCCATGAGTTTCCAAGAAAACACTTGCAAAGCAGAAACTTGGTATCAGAGCCCAATATCTCCATTAGAGAGGGAAAATCACAAATCCTCTTGATGATGCATTCATTCATTCATTCAACAGACATTAGTGGAGGGCCTACCATGTGCCAGGATCTGTTCCAACAAAACAAATAGAAAATCATGGAGCTTACATTCCAAGTGTGGAGAGACAGACAGTAAACTAAATAAGTAAAATATACCAAGTATTCCATTGTGATGACTACTAGGGAGAACAACAAAGCAGGGAAGAAGGAAAGTAGAACAATCCAGATATAGTGATTCCTTTCTGCAAGCTGGAGAAACAAGGGTTACTCTTTTTGTTTGTATACCACACTTCCCAGGACCTGAGATGAAATGCCCCTGCAAAGTCTAAGTTGATTTTTTCCTCCACCTATCACTTATTTATTTCCTTGCAAATTATTAACTTTAAAAGGTATGATTTTGCAAGGGCTTGTTTCAGTTTGTACCCCTTTCCCCTCATCCTTGTGCCAACTGTCTTCTCTATTTTCCATTTCTCTACTGCCCATCCAACAGGTCTGCTCTTTGCTGATTGTGGGCCTGTGACAAGAACTCCCTCTGATGTTGCTCCACTTATTTACTACCTCTTATCTCAGTATGTTTTTCTTTCTTTCTTTCTTTCTTTCTTTCTTTCTTTCTTTCTTTCTTTTTCTTTTTTTTCTTTCTTTCCTTTCTTTCTTTCTCTTTCTTTCTTTCTCTTTCTTTCTTTCTGGGAGACAGAGTAACATCATAAGTGTGAGTTTTGGAGTCAAAGGAACCTGAGTTTAAACCTTGATTCTACCACTCACTGGCTGTGGGAACGTTGGCAAAACATTTATTGCCTGAATATCATGAAATGGGTGTAATGTTAGGGTAACATTCTCTCTTGAGAAGTTGGCACCAGAATGTAAATCAATGCAACTTTTCTCAGGCAAGACATCTGAGGGCTCAGATCAGCCAAGAATTAAAGTTTGAGTATACCACTGAACAATGAAGCCCAACTGCGTAGGTGCTCGTAAAAAGAAAAGGAAATAGTAAATGGAGAGTGGAGAAAGGAAGCCATAAATACTACATATGACCTCAAGAGAAGTTACAAAAATTTGTTCTTTACAAATTGGTTCTTTCTTCCTGGTCATGGACTTATACCTATATATTTCAATTAATATTCATTCTCTATCTTCTCAAACTGTATATAAACTATGATTATGGTGGTCAAAATTAGTCTACAGGCTGAAGAATATTAAATCACAGTCACAATGAATCTAGAGGAGCTGTAAGTATTACCCATAGATCCTGGAACTAGAGTTCAGTGAAGTGACTAAAGAGATGTTGGGAAGTGACAGAATTTGTTTTGGGTTATACATGAAATAAGTGTTATCTTTTTAAGCAGGAACATTTTTGGAAGAAAGTATATGGGAAGAATGGTATGTAGATGCTGGGCAGCCATAAGCCTGGATTCTAATACATATGTATTGCTTTTTGGCAAGCCAGCATCAAATTTACCCTTCCTGATTGTGCTCCAATTTCCTTTTAAACAACTACCCTTGCCCTTTATATTGAGTCTACTTAAATCAGTGGTACTGCTCTGCTCTAAACAAAAAAGCAGGTACATCCTGACGTAAGCTGGAATAATCTAATGCTCTGTGGCTAGATTTTGGATCTTAATTACAGGGACAAAAACACTGAAGTCTGAAGCTTAGGTAAACAAGATGTTGACATCCAAATCAAACCTGTTGTGTTACATCACCATTTTTGGTCATTCTTAGCCCAGTTTTCTAGTTTCCTGTTGGTTCTCTTAACCCTTAATATCATTATAACAAACTCACTTTTGTTTAAGTTTGCCTGAGTTGTTTTCTATTTTTTTAACTTTCATATAATTTTAGTAGAAAGGCCATATATAATAAACCAATGATGTACATGGGTACTAACACCACAGCGTGGGTTTAAATTCTGGTCCCTCCACTTATTTAAACTCTTTCAGCCTCAGTTTCACTATTTGTGGATAGAAGATGATAAAAATGTCACACATAGAGTTACTGTATGGTAAGTGCCCAATAAATGTTAGCTTTTACTATTATGAAACTGACTAAATTTTCTTAAATTAAGTATTCCTGTTCTTTCATGTTTCACTACCATGTTATAAGGAGAAATCCCCTGTTGCACAGGCAGCTCCTAGGCATGAGATCTTACTGTGCTGGTTGGAATAATGAGTAGAGCTGCAGAACTGAAGGACCCTAAAAAGGTTAGCTCAGTTTACATCAGAAAGGGCCAGGAGCTACTTCTAGGAAAAGGTAAATATTTCAAATGATTTTCAATTATTTTTGGCTATTGGCCTGGAGTCTTTTGAATATAACCTTGTGGTATAATTGACCAGAGACAACAAGCTTTACTTTGTATTAATTAAAATAAATTAAGTATGTGGTGATGTGGAGGGGAGTTTTTTCCTTGATCTGTTACTGAGAACTTCAACGAAAGCATTCTGTCTTGCCCCCATTGCTCAGTAATTTCTTTTCTAGGCAATGTTGATCAATACTTCCTTTATCTGTGCTCATTTCCCTATTGTTTTCTGTAATCTGGTTATCACCAACACACATATATTTAAACTTTGACCTGAATATTTCCTATAGTTCATAACATTTCCATTGGCCTGCCTTAGAGTTCTAAAGCAATTTGTCAGTACTATGTAACTAGTGTTTACTTTGAAAACACCGAGGACCTTTAAACTCTCCCCATTAAGCACTTTATTTTTTGCCATCTGGCAGCAACAAGTCTTATTCCAGACAGGGTTCAAATGCCTCTTTCCCTGGGGCTAGAGCAGGACTACCTAAAAAAAAAAATCTCTGCTTTTAATAAAATAATTTAACTGTTCAAGGGACATGTTTTCCTATTGCTTGTCCAATTTAAGTGCCCAGAATTTGCTAATTCTGTGGGAGCCTGGATTTATGTAGCCACGCATCTTTCTCTTTCTAGGAATGCAGCCCTTTTTTTTTTTTTTTTAAAGATTTTATTTATTTGATAGAGAGAGACACAGTGAGAGAAGGAACACAAGCAGGGGGAGTGGGAGAGGGAGAAGCAGGCTTCCCGCTGAGCAGGGAGCCCAATGCGGGGCTCAATCCCAGGACTCCGGGATCATGACCTGAGCCGAAGGCAGACGCTTAACGACTGAGCCACCCAGGCGCCCCTAGGAATGCAGCCCTTTCACTCCTCAAAAATGCTCTATCTGTACGGAGGGGATTTGAAAATCAAGTACATTTAGATGTGCAGGCATACATACAAAGCATTTTGTAGTAATTGGCCCTAAGTAGTGGAGGTTATAGGTGTGAATACTGGGTATTTTAGTTTTTACTTCATACATTTCATTGTTTTAAACAAGGAAAATGTGGCACTTTTACAATTATATATTTTTAAAAACTATATAGATCCTTTCTCCTAAAGCCGCTTAAGAAGTCTATAATAATGATAATAATAATAATAATAATAATAATAATAATAATAATCTTTATATCTAGGTATTTTATCCAGCTCAAATCCATTGGTCAATCATGATATTCATTTTCTTGCATATATCCTTTGTTCTCTTACTGTTCTTTCATTTTGGCACACTTATTTGGGAACTGCAATCTTGATTAAATCCAACTTTTTTCTATGCTTTCACCTGAGACTCTGACCATGACTGAAGAAAAATATGGCCAATAATAAATTAATGACCACATACTTAAAGTACATTTCTAAAATTATTTAAATTCCAGTTAGTTAACACATAGTGTAATATTAGTTTCAACTGTACAATATAGTGGTTCAACACTTCCGTACATTACCCAGTACTCCTCACAAGTGTACTCCTTGATCCCCATCACCTACTTAACCCATCCCCTCCCACTTTCCCTCTTGTAATCATCAGCTTGTTCTCTATAGTTAAGAGTCTGTTTCTTAGTTTGTCCCCCTTCTCTCTTTTTACCCCTTGCTTGTTTGTTTTGTTTCTTAAATTTCACATATAAGTGAAATCATACGGTATTTATCTTTCTCTGACTGACTTATTTTGCTTAGCATAAAGTACATTTTTAATGCTGTCAACTATTTTGTTTCAAATTCATTAAATGTCTCATCTACCCAGTTAACTATTTCATAGTTTGTTCCTCAAACCTGCAATACCATCTCCCCCATCCTCTCTCTCAGCTGATGACTTTGCTTCCTATTCTGCAAGGAAATTGAAACAATTAAAGGGGGAAATTTCGACATACTCTTATCTCCAATTCTACTCACTTAGCAACATTTACACCCATATACTCTAACTTCTTGCTTAATACAAAGATGATTCCTGGGGCGCCTGGGTGGCTCAGTTGGTTAAGCGACTGCCTTCGGCTCGGGTCATGATCCTGGAGTCCCGGGATCGAGTCCCGCATCGGGCTCCCTGCTCGGCAGGGAGTCTGCTTCTCCCTCTGACCCTCCTCCCTCTCATGCTCTCTGTCTCTCATTCTCTCTCTCTCAAATAAATAAATAAAAAAAAAAGATGATTCCTTACTCTTCTCTAAAGACAATCTTTTTTTACACTAGATCTCATGTCCTTTTAACCACCTTTGCTTAAGCTCCAGTGATTCTTCCTTCTCTCTCCTATAAAATTATCTTATTTCTTGCTCTTTAGTGGATCATTCTATAAACATACAAATCTCCTATTATTTCTTCCATCATAAAAAAAGTTCCTTGATCTCACACTTCTGTTAACTGACACCACATTCTTTTACTCGCACAGCAGAACTTAAAAATTTATTAATACTTGATGTCTCCAATTCCTCTTACTCCATTTTCTATTCTCTTTCTTCCACCCTTTCTCTTTCTTTCCCTCATTCATGCTTGTGCACATACATTCATGTTTTATTATAATTTGCATGCGGTGAAATAATTATATTTAAAGTATACAGTTCGATGAGGTTTCACAAATGCATACACCCTCAAAATCCATCTTTAATGGAGATATAAAATATTTGCATCAATCCGGAAAGTTTCCTCATGTCCTTTTGCAATCAATTTCCACCTCAAACAGTCATTATGTCCATTTCTATAACTATAGGTTAGTTTAATCTGTTCTTAAATTAAATGTAAATGTACTCAATAGTCCATAGAGAGACTCTTTTATGTCTAGCTTCTTTAGCTCTGTATTGTAAGGCCTGAAATTCCACATGCTGCCTTGACAACTTTAAGACTCACAGGGCCCCAAGGAGTTAGTCATGAGTTCTCCTGTTTTCACCATGTATGTTCTCCACTAAGGGGACAATGTCCCCCACCTGGCTAGTCCCTTTATCAGTGGACCAGCTGTATCCTGCTTGGTCCTCAACATAAAGGGTTTCATTTCCCTGGCAGTCCATGAAACTATTCAAACAAGCCACAGGTTTAAGGATACTGTTTTTTACACTCCTTCATTTTTATATATTTTATTATAACATTTATATAATTTTATAGTAATGATTTGGAATTTAGGTAGTTGTCTGTCTGCCTGTTAGATTATAAGTGTCTGTAATGGATGAGAAAGTCTTATTTACTTTGTACCACCAGGCCTCACATACAAGGTAGATGCTCAATACATATTGGTTTCGTTTAATAATTTGATTCACAAATTGTGTTTGAATAATAGGTTGTGTGGAATGATTACAGATTATGAGAATGAAAAATAAAGTGGTGGTTTGCCTTTAACATTTTTGAGGAGCATGCCAAGAACTTTGAAATGTATTAAAGTAGGGAGTAATTATGTTATTTCAGAAGAGAGAGTGTGTAGGCCTAGACTATCATGAAAGTACTGAATTTATTTATTCCCTAGATACTATTCAGCAAAAGTTTTCACCTATGGAAATAATAGATATCATTATTTTCCTAGTAGGAATGGACATTTAGAGTTTGCAATAATGAAATGCAACTACATGGAAATATCTGTGTTGAAAATAAACTATTCATGAATTTTTTCTAAGTTTCATTACTTGTAGAGGCACTCAATATAATGAATATAATATATAATATAATATAAATATATTTTAACCTTTATATGGGGCTTTTAAAATACTCTATTTTATCCTGAGTGAGATTTTTAATAGCTTTTAGAATCTCTAATAATGCTGCCTCTCTCATTCCTGTTATTGGTAATTTTTGTCTTCTCTCTTTCATTCCTGATCAATCTGATTAAAGATAACTCAGAGCCAGCTTTTGTTTTCATTGACTTCTTTATTGATCTTTCTTGGTTTTCTATTTCATTGTTTTCTACTCTGAACTTTATTTCTTTCTCTGCTTAATTTGGGTTTAATTTTCTCTTATTGTTCTAGTTTCTTAAGGCAGAAGTTGAGGTCATTGATATGAGATCATATGGTCTATGAAGGGCAAGACAATAAATATTTTAGGACTTGTAGGCCATATGTTCTCTGTTGCAACTTCTCAGCTCTGCCACTATAGTGAAAATATGACCATAGACAATACATGAATGAATGGATGCAGCTATATTTCAATAAATTTTCATTTATGGAAACAGAGGGAAAGCTGGATTTGCCTATGGGCTGTAGTTTGCTGACTGCTAGTCTACAGGTTCTGTTGAGAAGATGATCATTTACATCCCTCTTAAGTTAGAGTTGAAAGTAGGCAAAGCTACAACTTTAGATTGGGTTCATCTGTGAAGAGCTCAACTCCCAAACTCTTGCACCATTGCCACTATTTTGATTTTGTGAGTATTTGATTGTGAGGAGTTTAGGCTATAGTTTCCTGTATTTTTGGTTTACATTTGGATTAAAGTTTGCACAACCTAAAAATTCAGGCACTGTAGGAATATTGTTACTTCAATGTTCTCTTCCTTCTAGTGGCTCTTCCAGTAAAATAATTTGGTCAAATACTTGGGATGTGTTTGTGAAATGAATTATTGGACCACACAGTTTCATTTTGTTTCTGAGACTCATCCAGTTTGCAATATGTCCTGCCAGGTCACACTGTTGTCTGAGACTTGGCTCATTTCTCCTTGTCTTGGCAAAACCTCTCTCTCCATCTATGGAAGGACTGCTTCATTATCCTGTCCCTATATCAGCCACCTGCCCTCATCTGCGGAAATTGTCTGGGAAATTGCTCCCCCAGGAAGTGTTCATTACTCTTTGTAATTCAGTAGATCTAGTCTTTCTGTGACCTCCTTTGCTAGTTCCATGAGAACAAAGATATTTCACATTTTTCTATTACCCTAATAAGAAACAGAAGTTCCATTCTCTTAGAAACCCACTCCAATTTTTTTATTTTGCAGTTTACCAAAACTGCTCTCATAAAGGTCACTAATTACCTCTATGTTGCTAAATCTTATTAAATGCGTAATCTTCATATTAATTGTCCTAGCAACAGCATTTTAGACAATTGATTACACATTCTCTTCGATAAACCTTTTTTTCCTTGATTTCCAGGAAATGGGATTCTCATGATTGTTCTTCAACATATTGTTAGCTCCTTCTCACTGACGTTTCTACTTTCTCCTGTCTTCCCTACCCTCTTAACACTGACACTCCCCAGGGTTCAGTCCTTATTCTCCTTCTCTATCTATACTCATTCTCTTAGTTATATTCAGTCTTATAGCTTTAAATAGCATCCATATGCTGAAGACAATTAAATTTATATCTTCACATCTTTATATATATATATATCTCAACTCAACTTAACCCTCTTTATCTTCTACCTGATACCAGGTCCACCCAGAGACTTCCCCATTTTAGTTAATAGAAGGTCCATCTTTTGCAGTCTCTTCAACAAATGGTGTTGGGAAAACTGTTCAACTACATGCAAAAGAATGAAACTGGATCACTTTCTTACATCAAACACAAAAATAAACTCAAAATGAATTAAAGACCTAAATGTGAGACCTGAAACCATAAAAATCCTAGAAGAGAGCACAGACAGTAATGTCTCTGACATAAGCCATGGTGACATTTTTCTAGATATATCTTTGGAGGCAAGGGAAATAAAAGTAAAAATAAACTATTGGGAGTACATCAAAATAAAAAGCTTCTGCACAGCAAAGGAAACAATCAACAAAACTAAAAGACAACCTACTGAATGGGAGAAGATATTTGCAAATGACATATCCAATAAGGAGTTAGCATCCAAAAAATATAAAGAACTTATACAACTCAACACCCAAAAAACAAATAATCTAACTTAAAAATGGGCAGAAGAAATGAATAGACATTTCTCCAAAGAAGATATCCAGATGGTCAACAAACACATGAAGAGATGCTCATCATCACTTTTTATCAGGGAAATGTAAATCAAAACTAGGATGAGATATCACCTCATACCTGTCAGAGTGGCTAAAATCAAAAACACAAGAAACAACAGGTGTTGGTGAGGATGTGGAGAAAAAGGATCCCTCTTGCACTGTTGGTGAGAATGCAAACTGGTGCAGCCACTCTGGAAACAGTATGGAGGTTCCTCAAATTTTTAGAAATAGAACTAGCGTATGATCCAGTAATTGCACTACTGGTATTTATTCAAAGAATACAAAAACCTTAATTCAAATGGATGCATGTACCCCTATGTATGTTTATAGCTGCATTATTTATGATAGCCAAGATATGGAAGCTGGCAAAATGTGTATTAATTGATGATTGTATAAAGAAGTGGTATGTATATACAATGAAATAGTATTCAACTATAAAAAAGAATGAAATCTTGCCATTTGCAATGACATGGATGAAGCTAAGAGCATATAACAAGTGAAATAAGTCAGTTAGAGGAAGGCTAATACCATATGATTTAAATTCCATGGAATTTAAGGAACAAAACAAAGGAGCAAAAGGGAACAATACAGAGAGAGAAACCAAGAAACAGACTCTTAACTATAGAGAATAAACTAATGGTTACCAGAGGGGTAATGGGGTGGGGGAATGGGTGAAATAGGTGATGGAGATTAAGGACCACACTTCTTGTGATGAGCATTGGGTGATTAAAATAAAAACAAAAAATGTGGGGTGCCTGGGTGGCTCAGTCGTTTAGTGTCTGACTTGATTTTGGCTCAGATCATGATCTCAGGGGCATGAGATCGAGCCCTGCATCTGGCTCCGTGCTGGGC
>NC_138385.1:35834563-35849866 GCF_054177405.1 Leptonychotes weddellii
CATCAAAAACTAATGATGTAATGTATGGTGATTAACATAACAATAAAAAATGTAAAAAAAAAGTGTGATACCAGTACAGACCTATGGCTAAAATCCAAAACACTGACTCCATCTAATGCTGGTAAGATTACAGAGAAACAAGAACTATCATTCATTTATGGTGTGAATTGAATGCAAAATGTTACAGCGACTTTGGAATATATTTTAGCAATTTTTTACAAAGGTAAACACAGTCTTATCATGTGGTACAGCAAGTGATCTTTTGGGTACTTACTTAATTTATTTGAAAACTTACATCCACACAAAACACTTCATGTAAATAGTTATGGCAGGTGTATTCATAATTGCCCCAAAACTGGAATCAACCAAGATGCCTTTATATAAGTGAATGAATAAGTAATTGGTACAGGCATACAATGGAATATAATTGAATGATAAAAAGAAAAGAACTGTCAAGCCATAAAAAGATATGGTTGAATTTTAAATGCATATTGCTTGGTGAAAGAAGCCAGTCTGACTAGGCTACATACCATGTGATTCCAGTTATATGACATTCTGGAAAAAGCAAAACTATAGAAACAGTAAATATATCAGTAGTTTTCAAGGGTTCAAGAAGAAGGGGAATTGAATAGATACAGTATAAGCAATAAAACTATTTTTATGATAATGTCATGTTCTATATATGACATTTTGCATTTTTCAAATCCACAGCACAAAATTTGCAGCTCAGAAAGTGAATCTTAATGTATACAAATTTCATCATGGGGTCAGAGGACCCCATGAAGAAGTATAGACTATAAAAAGAGAATCTAACTGTATTACAAATAAATGAAACAACTTTGCTTTAAAGGGATCGTGAGAAGGTGCTGACCTAAACAACTTTGGAAAAGACTGGAATTTGTAAGATGAAAGGCAAAGTAGACTTCATATTAGCATTGTATTCTAGATGAGAACAAATTTTCCCCATGTGGCTATGATTTAACAATCCTAAAACTACTATGCATGTAATATTGTAATAGAACAAATAAGTAGATCATTGGAGGATGGTAGGAAATAACTTTCTCACTATTGGACTCAGAGGTTAGAGATAAGCAAGTAGAGGAGGCTAGGGATCCATGTGGTAATGGACTAGAGTTGCAGACATCAGTATAAACTCATATTTAGCTCAATATTGATACAGATGATTACATATAAAAATCTTTGTAAATATGCACACACACAGTAGTACACACATACATATCTCCTTGCTCTGTCAGCTGGGAGGGCCTAAAACAATGACACTTCAGTAGCAATGAGCATACCTCATGCCCAGACCTTGGTTTCTATTACTATTCTCCAAAAAAGAATCCACAACTTCTTGGAGCAATCGATAATTCTAGGAATAGGATGGGAAATATACAAAATGGGTCTTGAGCCTCTTAAAATGCCAGAAAGTAAAAAGTGCTCAAAACAAGCATGATGTCGGGGTATGTCAAAAATACATAGGAGTCTACTGAAAGATCTTTCATTGACCAATTTTGAAACGATTTGAGCAACAAAATAAATAACATAGTATTGGATTATAACTCAAGGTATAAAATTAATATCCATAATTCCATACTGATATAAGTAAATGATTAATAAATAAATACATAGAGGAAGAATAGACAGCCTATGAAGTGGAATTCCAAATATTTTATGTAGATATTCTGCCCTCAAGAAAGTGGAATATAAATCCTTGTTCTTAAGTGTGAACTTCACATAGTGACTCCCTTCCAGAGAGTACTGGATGGAAAGAAAAATAAATAGTAAATTTACAATGGAGAAACCTGACGAATGCTACTTTATCCAGGTGATCAAGGTCAACATCAAGAGTGATAAGTCAGGTTGATCGTATGAACCTTTGACATGATGTATTAAAAACGGCACTTTACCTCTGTTGTCTTTCTCAAAAAACTCATAACCCCAGTCTAATCATAAGAATAATATAAGAAAATTTTCAATTGAGAGACAATCTAGAAAATACCTGATCAATACTCATGAAAACTAAATTATCAAAAACAAGGAAATCTGAGAAACTGTCATAGCCAAGAGGACCCCAAGGAGACATGGCAAATAAATGCAATGTGATATTCTGGATGGGATTCTGGAGCAGAAGAAAGACTTTGAGTAATAACTAAGGAAATATGAATAAACTATGAACTTTTCTTAGTAATAATGTATCAATATTGTTCCATTAAATATAAAGAGACTTTTGCTCATTTTCTTTTCATATAGCTTAAATGGATCCAATTTATTATATATAAGTGATACCTCAATAAAGTTAATTTTTTAAAATAAACTTTGTTTTTTTGTAATAGTTTAGATTTATAGAGAAATGGATAGATATGAGCCAAGGGGGAAAACAGAGAGGGAGGTAAATCAAGGAACACTCTTTTTAAAAAATATTTTATTTATTTATTTATTATGTTATGTTAGTCAGCATATGATACATCATTAGTTTTTTATTATTATTATGTTATGTTAATCACCATACATCATTAGTTTTTGATGTAGTGATCCAAGATTCATTGTTTTCGTATATCACCCAGTGTTCCATGCAATACGTGCCCTCCTTAATACCCATCACTGGGCTAACCCATCCCCCACCCCCCTCCTCTCTAAAACACTGAGTTTGTTTCTCAGAGTCCATAGTCTCTCATGGTTCATCTCTCCCTCTGATTCCCCCCCTTCGTTTTTCCCTTCCTTCTCCTAATGTCCTCCATGCTATTCCTTATGTTCCACAAATAAGTGAAACCATATGATAATTGACTTTCTCTGCTTGACTTATTTCACTTAACATGATCTCCTCCAGTCCCATCCATGTTGATGTAAAAGTTGGGTATTCATGCTTTCTGATGGCTGAGTAATATTCCATTGTATGTATGGACCACATCTTCTTCATCCATTCATCTGTTGAAGGGCATCTGGGCTCTTTCCACAGTTTGGATATTGCGGACATTGCTGCTATGAACATTGGGGTGCATATGGCCCTTCTTTTCACTACATCTGTGCCTTTGGGATAAATATCCAGTAGTGCAATTGCTGGGTCATAGGGTAGCTCTATTTTTAATTTTTTGAGGCACCTCCACACTGAAGAAACAGACTGTTAACTGTAGAAAACAAACTGATGGTTGCCAGAGAGGAGGTGGGTGGGGGCGGATGGGTGAAATAGGTGATAGGGATTAAAGAGTGAAGTTGTGGTGAGCACTGTGTGTTGTATGGAAGTGTTGAATCACTATATTGTACACCTGAAACTAATATTACTCTGTAGGTTAACTAACTGGAATTTCAACAAAAACTTAAAAAAAATAATTTATATGAAAAAACTTTTAAAATATTATTTTAGGTTATTGTAGATTTGCATGCAGTTGTAATAATACAGAGAAATACTTTGTATCCTTTACCCAGTTTCCCATAGTGGCTAATATCTTGCAAAACTATAGCACAACATCACAACCAGAATATCAGCATTAATATAGTCAAGATACAGAACAGTTCCATCACCACAAGGATACCTAGGTGAGGGGAGGGAAAGAATTGAGAATAGTGTGACTATAAAAGGGCAATAGGAGGGATCTTTGTGTTGATGGAACTGCTTTATATCTTGACTCTATCAATTTCAGTATTCTCATTGTGATATTGTAAGATACCACAAAGTGTCACCACTGGAGGAATCTACCTTAATTCTTCTCTGTGTCTTCCTTTCCCCATAGAATTTATCACAAACTAACATTCTATATAATTTACATATTTATTATATTTATTGTTTATTTTCCGTCCCTACTAGAATACACTTTTAATGAGAACATGAATACTGAATACTTTTCTGTTTTGTCCCTGATGTATTCCAAGTACCTCTAACAGTGCCAGGTCATATTACGAGTTCAAAAATATTCATTGAATAAGGCAAAGTAAAAATTATTTTAAAAGTATCACTTATTTATTGATGGTATATCCAACCCTGAAGGGTGTTATATATCTTGAACCTTCAAGAGTTCAAATCAGAACTCCGTGCTGTCTCTCATATTCCTCTTGTCCTATTGACAATGAGTTAGCACTTTTAATACTAGCGTAGTTGAGAGTGGGTCTATCTATAGGCTGCTGTTCCTAGGGTCTGTCATCTTATGAGTATCTCCTTGTGAATTTCTAAGGATGGTCTCACATATGATCTGCACCTTGATCTAAACTTTTGCCCCTACTCTGCATTAGCTGCCAAGCACTCTGCCTTTCACAAAAGTTATTTGCAATCTATTTAAGAAGAAAATATGGGCATGTTTAAACCTTGACTCCCGACTTTTTCAACAAGCCTCAAATTGATACACATTCCTGCTCCCTCAAAACATATACATTTTCTTCTTTCAGATTTCCAAGGAAGCTGTATTCTTGCTTAACTCAACTTCTAGGACCAACTTCCTCAAATTACAGGGTTGTGGATATTGCATTTTCAGAAGCAAGGGCATCCTTCCATTTTGCTTCTGTCCATCTCTCAATATATAAACCCTGCCACAGCTGTATTCATATTCAGATCATAATTGTTGAAGAGAGTTGTCTATATTTATTCACTGTTTCCAATTCCTTTCTTCCCATTCTCTCTTGAATCAACTCCAGTCACATTTTTGTCACCATAACTTAACTGAAAACAGTCTTGTAAATGTTACCATGGACCTCTATGTTATTAAATCCAATGGCTAATTCCTAGTCCTCATCTTACTTGACCTATTTGTATTTGACATAATTACTCACTCCTTTCTCCTGGAAGTACTTTTTTCACTTGACTTTCAGGACATCACACGTTCTTGGTTCTCCACTTACCTCATGGTCACTCTTTTTTAGTCTTATTTTTTGTTTCTTCTACTCATTTGACCTCTGAAGATTGGAGAACCTCCAAGGTTCAATTACTAGGCCATTTCTCTTCTCAATCTACACTCACCCAATACATGACTTCACATCTCCTGGCTATATTACCATCTATACACCTTTTCATCTGCCTACCTGACATCTCTTGGATATCTAAGGAAATTCCAAATTTAACATGTTTGAAACCAATTTACCAGTCCACCCCAAAACAAACAAGCAAACCAATAAACAAACACAGTACAACATATAAACAAAAACCTTACTGCACCATTATTTTTCTCAGTTCATTTCAGTTCATTTCAGTTCCTTCAACTTGCATAGAACAATAACATTGGAATCATCCTTGACTTCTTTCTTGGTCCTTAAATCTGACTGATCTGGAAATTCTGTTGGCCCTACCTACATACAATATCTCCAACCAACTATTTCTCATTCCCTCTAATGCTACTACACTCGTACAAGCCATCATCATCTCTCAGTTTATTTTAATGGCTTTTTCACTGCTTTTACTCTTGCTCTCCTGTAGCCTATTCTTAAAAAGTCAGAAAAATCCTTTTAGTACCTAAGTCAGCTCATATATTTCTTCTGCATAAAATCCTCCAATGACACACTCTCAGAAGAGAATTTGAAGTCCTTCAAGTGGTCTGTAAGATCTTAACATTATGACTTCCTTTTCTACTATTCATTATCTCAATCAATTACAGCAATTCTGACCTTTTTGCTCCTTGAACATACTAGGCATGTTCCCACCTCAGAGCCTTTGTACTTGCCATTTTTTTCTTCTTGTTATGCTCTGTTGAAATAGACACATAGCTCAAATATTAACTCAATGAGGTTTACCCTGACCAACTTATTTAAAATTGCAAGCAATTCCTTTTAACATGCATACCTCCCTTTTAGTATGCTTTATTTTCTCCATAATGTTTCACCTTATAAAATATTTTAAAATTTACTCAATTCATTTTGCTTATTTGGTATCTCACTGTGTTAGAAAATAAGCTTCATGAGAACAAAGAGTTTAGTCTCTTTCGTTCAAGCTATATCACCAGCATCTAGAAGGGAGACTCACAAATATTAGTTACTCAAGAAAAGTTGAAGAATTCTGAATCATGCTCCACTTGAACTGTTTTCAAGGCTGTTCTTACCTGAATATGTGTCACATCCTGGATTCACCCATTCTTACCAATGCTATCTTGCTGCCACAGCATACACTCAGGTGATTGCTATTGTTGACTGACACTCTCCATCTGTGCTAGTTGCCGTGGTCACCATTTGAGGTAAACTTGTCCAAAGTCCACCTTCATGGATTTCCTGTTTATTCAGTACTCTAGATCATAACTTAGAGTTTGCCTAAGTCTTTATCCACACCATCACAGTGTACTTTAGATATAATAATTTGTTATAATGATCTCCTGGGCTTAAGCTTCTTGGAACCACAAGGAAATGACTTTTTAATCACATCTTTGTACTGGTTTAGAAAGGTCTAATAGTAAATATGCAAGGAATCCTTGTGCTATAATACATTCAGTCTTATGATCACAACTATTTCTTTTCCTAGGACATAAATGTGCTTCTTGGGAGTGGGGTCAAGGTGGGTTCAATCATCTTGGACTGAGTATGCCTTAGTGTTGTCAGAATGCTGCATACTGCACCAAAACTTACTATCCTCTAGCTTCAGTCTCTGTTATATACTTGGCTCATATTGCTAGACTCCATATTCTGCCATATTGGATTCACTTGCAGGATCCTGTAAGCTCTATACAAAATCAAGTTCTTCCCTAGAACATGAATTGCATCTAATAAGGGGGCCTTCATCAAGGATGGCATAGCTGAGGTCTAGCCAACACAGACTCAATTTCTTCCACCTATCTGTCACATGTGTCTAGTAAGGTGTTTATATGACAAAGTGAAAGCAGATATAGTTTCATAGAGTCAGGATACTTTTATCTGAGGAAGATTGTGTCCCAGCAGTATCAAAGGAAAAAGACCCCCTGAATATCTCTTCAGCTGTATCTATGGAAATATTGTTGGGGAAAATACACCATAGACTTGAAGACTGGGTGGCCCCATCTGGAAAAGCAGTGTTCTGGTATAACCAATAAGGTCTGAAGCACGGCTGCATTCCTGACTTTTAGTTGTCCATTTGAAAAATACTTAATCCTTATGATAGTTAGGATTAGGATCTGCTGCCAGTGACTAAAAAAAATCAGTATTACAGTGGCTTAAATAATTTAGAAATGTATTTCTCTCATATAAATTCTGGAATTTCACATTTCAGGGGTGACATCGCAGCTCTGCTCAATAAAATCCTTGAGAACATAAGTTCCTCCAGTTTACTCTTCACCTTGTTGAATGCGGCCTTCATCCTTGGGTCTGAAGCATCAGCTGCATTCCAAGAAGCAGGGCGGAGGAAAAAATGAAGAAAAAGGCACAAAGTGCAAACTTCAGCACGTTTATAAAGATGGTTGTTGGAAACTATCACATGACACTTCTACTTTCATCTTTTTGGCCAGAACTTGTCATGAGTAGGAAGTTTTAGAAATTTATTCTTAATGCTGGGCAGCTATATTTCCAGCTAAAAATACTAGTTGCTTGGCTGATTGAGTCTAAGGGCTTGAATCAGGCTCGCAAAGAATGGATATTAGGAGCAGTCTCTGCTACAACCCTTCTCAATTAAGCTACCTTTCTGTTACATGTATGTATAGTACAGTGAGCCTCTATAGGTATATGGATGCACGTGTGTGTGTGTGTGTGTATGTAGTAGTAGTAGCCTTTATGGGAGAGGTGGTTATAAGATGAGATAGTTGTCTTGGATTTGATTCTGCTTAATTTTGTTGTGAACCTAAAACTTCTCTAAAAAATATATTCAAAATAGAAAACAAACCCATGAACTTGAGTCAGTAGACCTCAGATTTAAACTTCAATTCTTCCACTAACAAACTTTATGACCTTGGACAAATTATTTCACCTCCCTGAACTTCCCATTGATGAAGCAGAAATAACACAAAATCTTGAGGTTACTGTAATATTAATATCAATAATATATATAAATTCCTTGAGCAAAGCATCTGACACATAGTAAGTTCAATAAATAGATTTTATTATTACCTTATTTATATATATTTGCATGATTATTCACATAAAAACTTACCCATATATCCACAGGGAGGCTTTTCAAACAATAGTTTCAAAGTTGTAGTACTGTGTATTAATTTCCAAAGAGACAGTGTGGCTTTATGAAAGGGCCCTAAAGTCAGAAGCCCTGAGTTTTAACTCAGATGGACTTGGGCAATTCACTTACTTATTTTTTTCTTTCTTCTATCCTTTCCTTTTTTCTTCCTTCCCTCCTTCCTTCTCTCCCTCCTCCCTCCCTCCTTCCCTCCCTCTCTTTTTTCTTTTCTTTCTTTCTTTCTTTCTTTCTTTCTTTCTTTCTTTCTTTCTTTCTTCTTTCTTTCTTTCTTTCTTTCTTTCTTTCTTTCTTCTTTCTTTCTTTCTTTCTTTCTTTCTTTCTTTCTTTCTTCCTTTCTTTCTTTCTTTTTCTTTCTTTCTTCTTTCAATTGTGGTATCAAGAATCATGAGAGGTAATAGGAATGCATTAGGGAAAATATAAAGTACTTTCTCCTTAACATCCTTGGTCTCTACACACTGCATGTTAATAACACCCACCTCACTTATTTGTGACAATGAAAATTGTATCTAGACATTGCCAAATGTCCCCTGGTGGGGAGGGGCAAAGTTGACCGTAGTTGAAAATCACTACTCTAGGCAATAAAACAATATTCTATAATACTAAAATTGTTGAACATTTTGTAATACTGCAATTGTTTTTAAATAATCTAGTATGAAGTGGAATAATGAAACTGAATGTCACTATATATCTCAGCCCTAGGCCTTCTAATTGACCTCATCCAGCTATTCAACATCCTGGCTCCTGAATAGTGATTTTGAACAAGGGAGGGAATAGGCCTCAATTTTTGTTATTATTTTTTGGAGAACTCCAAGAACATCATTATATTTTCACAAAATAATTGAACTCATACCTCACATTTCTTATACTTGAGCCTATAGCTCCACTTAGTGGCTAGTGTGGTTCATAGGAAAAGCAAGAATAGTTTTCTTCCTAACTCTAGTACGAAAATAGATGCTATTTCTATGTTCTGATTTTGTGAAAACACTTAAAATAATCAAGTTCAGCAGAACTATAATCCAAATATCAAATAGTTGTAGTTTCATCTAATCTCAAAGAAAAATCATATTCCCCCTTGATAGATAATGCATTAAAGGCCTAAGCTCACATATCCAAGTGAGGAGACTCCTTTTCTCTCATACTGCGTGATTCTGCTCCAAAAACATTCGACCAAGGTAGAAGGGTCAAAGGAAAGGGAGCAGCTAGTAATAGGATAAAAGACCATTAGAGTAAAGGGGATAATGACAGCCAGAAATGCTATGCAGTTTATAAAAATATTTTTTGAGGGGAGGCTTTTATTATTATTTTATTATTAAAGTAATGCATGCATATTACGGATAATTCAGAAAATTATGAAGAATAAATAATATATAACCCTACCTCTATGTACATAATTGCTTTTTAACATTTTGGTGCGTATATATTTTTTTATTCTATGCACAAGGTCTACAGAGAGAATTGTTTTCTATGAAACTAATAGATAAATTTAGACAAGATTAATTTCAATACAATTGAGGAACGCAACATCCATTATTTGGTGATTTTTTTTATAATTGAGAAAGTAATGTAAGGGCATGACTAAAAATTCTAAGAGTAAAAAGAGATAGAAAGTGAAAAATAGATATTTCACCCATTCAGACATTATTTTTCCTTTCACAGAGGAAATATATGAAATTAACTTTTAAAGTTAAAAGTTTTTATAAAATAAATATAATATAAAATATAAATATAACATAAATTATATATAATATAAATATACTAATTATTACTTTATTACATACATATAATATAGTAATTATATATTACTGTAGTATAAAAGATAATATAAATAATATAATCCTTAATTATATGGAGTATATTTTTGCACTTTGCATTATCCCATTAATGAATCTGAGAAACTTTACCATCTTGGCCCACATTGATATGCACTATTTTTTTAAGATTTTATTTATTTATTTGAGAGAGAGAGAGAGAGAGAGCATGAACAGTGGGAAGGGGCAGAGGGAGAGGGAGAAACAGACTCCCTGTTGGGCAGGGAGCCTGACTTGGGGCTTGATTCCAGGACCCATGAAATCATGACCTGAGCCAAAGGCAGACGCTTAACTGACTGAGCCACCCAGGCACCCCAGATATGTTCTATTTTTGTTAATGGCATCTTTTCTGCTTTAAGAAATTTTTTATTCTTTTTTTTAATTCCAATATAGTTAACATACAGTGTCATATTAATTTCAGGTGCACAATCTAGTGATTCAACAATTCCATACATCACTCAGTGCTCATCATGACAAATGCACTCCTTAATCCTCATTTCACCCATCCTCCCACCCACATCCCTTCTGGTAACCAGCAGTTTGTTCTCTATAGTTAAGAGTCTGTTTCTTGGTTTGACTCTATCATATCTTATTCTTTGCTTCTTCGTCTTATTTCTTAAATTCCACATATCTGTGAAATCATATTTGTCTTTCGCTGGCTGACTTATTTTGCTTAGTGTTATACTCTCTAGCTGCATCCATGGCATTGCAAATGGCAAGATTTTATTCCTTTTATGGCTAAATAATATTCCATTTCTGTGTGTGTGTGTGTATACCACTTCTTTATACATTCATCAAACAATGCACACTTGGGCTACTTACATATCTTGGCTATCATTACTGTTTTTGTATTCTTCAGGTAAGTACCCAGTAGTGCAATTACTGGATCACAGGGTAGTTCTATTTTTAACTTTCTGAGTAAACTCCGAACTGTTTTCCACAGTGGCTGCACCAATTTGCATTCTTACCAGCAGGGCACGAAGGTTCTTTTTTCTCCACATCCTCACCAATGCCTGCTGTTTCTTGTGTTTTTTATTTAGCCATTCTGACAGGTGTGAGGTGATATCTCATTGTATGTTTGATTTGCATTTCCCTGATAATGAGTGATGTTGAGCATCTTTTCATGTGTCTGTTGGCCATCTGGTGTCTTCTTTGGAGGAATGTCTGTTCATTTCTTCTGCCCATTTTTTAATTGGATTATTTGGTTTTGGGGTGTTGAGTTGTATAAGTGCTTTATGTATTTTGGATACTAACCCTTTATTAAATATATCATTCCCAAATGTCTTCTCCCAGTTAGTTGCCTTTGACTTCTGTTGATGGTTTTCTTCACTACATGGAACTTTTTATTTTGATGAAGTCCCAATAGATTATTTTTGCTTTTATTTCCCTTGCCTCAGGATACATATCTTGAAAAATGATGCTATGGTTTATGTCAGAGACATTACTGCCTGAGCAATTCTCTTCTAGGATTTTTGTGGTTTCAGGTCTCACATTTGGGTCTTTAGTCATTTTTAGTTTGTTTTTGTGTACAGCATAAGAAAGTGGTTTAGTTTCAGTCTTTTGCATGGAGCTCACCAGTTTTCCCAACACCAGTTGTTGAAGAGCCTGTTTTTTTCCCATAGGATATTCTTTCCTGCTTTGTCAAAGATTAATTGACCATATAGTTGTGGATTTACTTCTGGGTTTTCTATTCTGTTGTATTGATCTATGTGTCTATTTTTGTGCCAGTACCATACTATTTTCATTACTATAGCTTTGTAATATAACTTGAAGTCTGGAATTGTGATGCCTCCAGCTTTGCTTTTCTTTCTCAAGATTGATTTTGCTATTCAGGGTCTTTGTGCTTCCATACAAATGTTAGGATTGTTCCTTCTAGTTCTGTGAAAAATGCTGTTGATATTTTGATAAGGATTGCATTAGGTGTGTAGCTTGCTTTGGGTAGTATAGACATTGTAACAATATTTGTTTTTCCAACTCATGAGCAGGGAACATCTTTCCATTTCTTTCTGTCTTCCTCAATTTCTTACATCAATGTTTTATGGTTTCCAGAGTATAGGTCTTTCACCTCTTTGGTTAGGTTTATTCCTAGGTATTTTATTGTTTTGGGTAAAAATGTAAATGGTACTGATTCCTCAATTTCTCTTTCTTCTGTTTCATTATCAGTGTATAAGAATGGAACAGATTTTTGTAGATTGATTTTCTATCCTGCGACTTTACTAAATTCATTTGTCAGTTCTAGTAGTTTTTTGGTGGAGTCTTTAGTGTTTTCTCCATACAGTATCATGTCCTTTGCAAAGAGTGAAAGTTTGACTTCTTCCTTGCCAATTTGGATTCCTTTTATTTCTTTTTGTTTATTTCTTTTGTTGTCTGGTTGCTGTGGTTAGGACCTCCAGTATTATGTTAAATAAAAGTTGTGAGTGTGGACATCCTTGTCTTGTTCCTGACCTTAGGGGAAAACATCTGTTTTTCCCCATTGAGGATGATGTTAGCTGTGGGATTTTCATATTTGGCTTTTACTATGTTAAGGTATGTCCCCTCTAAACCTACTTTGTTGAGGGCTTTTATCATGAATGAATGTTTTACTTTGTCAAATGCTTTTTCTGAGTCTATTGAGATAGTCACATGATTTTGTCCTTTCTCTTATTGATGTGATGTATCATGTTGATTGATTTGCAAATATCAAACCACCCTTGTAACCCAGGAATAAATCCCACTTGATCATGGTGAATGATTTTTTATTTATTTTATTTTTTTAAATTTTATTTTATTATGTTATGTTAGTCACCATACAATACATCATTAGTTTTTGATGTAGTGATCCACGATTCATTGTTTTCATATAACACCCAGTGCTCCATGCAGTACGTGCCCTCCTTAATACCCATCACCAGGCTAACCCGTCCCTCCACCCCCCTCCCCACTAAAACCCTCAGTTTGTTTCTCAGAGTCCATAGTCTCTCATGGTTCATCTCTCCCTCCGATTTCCCTCCCTTCATTTTTCCCTTCCTTCTCCTAATGAGTTTTTATTTAAGTTTTTATTTAAGTTCAATTTAATTAACACATAGTGTATTATTACTTTCAGGGGTAGAATTTTGTGATTCATCAGTTGCATATAACACCCAATGCTCATTACATCAAGTACCCTCCTTAATGCCTATCAGCCAATTACCCCATCCCTCTCTACCACCTCTGCTCCAGCAAACCTCAGTTTGTTTCCCATAGTTAAGAGTCCCTTATGGTTTGCCTCCCTCTCTGTTTTTACTTATGTTCTTTTTCCTTCCTTTTCCTTATGTTCATCTGTTTTGTTTCTTAAATTCCACATATGAGTGAAATCATATGGTATTTGTCTTTCTCTGACTGACGTATTTAGCTTAGCATAATACCCCCTACTTCCATCCCTGTCGTTGCAAATGGCAAGATTTCATTCTTTTTGATGGCTGAGTAATATTCTGATATTTATAGCAGTGATGTCCACAATAGCCAGAATATGGAAAGGGCCCAGATGTCCATAAACAGATGAATGGATAAAGAACATGTTGTGTATGTATGTGTATATATATATATATATATATATATATATATATATATACACACAATGGTGAATGATTTTTAAAATGTATCATTGGATTCAACTTGCTAGTATTTTGTTGAGGATTTTTGAATCTATGTTCATTAAAGATATTGGCCTGTAGTCTTTTTTTTTTTTTTTGTCATCTCTTTATCTGGTTTGGTATCAGGGTGATATTGGCTTCATAGAGTGAATTTGGAAGTTTTTTTCTTCTATTTATTAGAATAGTTTGAGAAGAATAGGTATAAACTCATCTTTAAATATTTGGTAGAGCACTGGGTGTTACATGCAAACAATGAGTCATGGAACACTACATCAAAAACTAATGATGTAATGTATGGTGATTAACATAACATAATAAAATAAATAAATAAGTAAATAATAAATAAATAAATAAATAAATAAATAAATAAATAAATAAATAAATAGTTTGGTAGAATTTGCCTGTAAACCCGTCTGCTCCCAGACTTTTGTTTGTTGGGAGTGTTTGGATTATTGATTCAATCTTCTTGCTGGTAATCAGTCTGTTCAACTTTTCTATTTTTCTGCTTCAGTTTTGGGAGGTTAAACGTTTCTAGGAATTCATACAGTTTTTCTAGGTTATCTAATTAGTTGGCATACAGTTTTTCATAATATCCTTTTATAATCCTTTGTATATCTGTGGTGTTGGTTGTTATTTCTCCTCTTTCATTTGTGATTTTATTTATTTGGGTCCTTTCTCTCTCTCTTTGGATGAGTCTGTCTAGAGTTTTATCAATTTTGCTGAACTTTTCAAAGACCCAGCTCCTGGTTTCATTGATCTTTTCTTTTAAGATTTTATTTATTTTGAAGGGAGAGAGAGAGAGAGTGAACATGAGCAGGGGGAGGGACAGAGGGAGAGGGAGAAGCAGGCTCCCTGCTAAGCAGGGAGCTCAATACAGTGCTTGATCCCAGGACCCTGGAATCATGACCTGAGCCAAAGGCAGATGCTTAACCAATTGAGCCACTTAGGTGCCCCTTATTGATGTTTTGTATTGTTTTCTTTTGTTTGTTTGTTTCCATATCATTTATTTCTACTTGAATCTTTATTTTTCCCTTCTTGTGGTTTTGGGCTTTTTGCTGTTGTTTTTTTCTTGCTCCTTTAGGTGTAAGTTGAGGTTGTTCATTTGAAATTTTTCTTGCTTCTTGACGTAAGCCTGTATTGCTATAATCTTTTCTCTTTTCTGCATCCGTAAGGATTTTAAGTGCTCTGTTTTCATTTTCATATGTTTTCATGTACTTTTTAATTTCTTCTTTGATTTCTTGTTTCACCCATTCATTGTCTAGTAGCACGTTATTTTACCTCCATGTATTTGTGGTCTTTCCAGACTTTTTTTTGTGGTTGATTTCATAGTATTGTGTTCATAAAAGATGCATGGTATGACTTCAATCTTTTTGAATTTGTTCAGGCTTATTTTGTGGCCCAATATGTGCTCTATTCTGGAGAGTGTTCCATGTGCATATAATATGTATTTTGCTGTTTTAGGATGGAATGTTCTGAATATATCTGTTAAATCCATCTGGTCCAGTGTGTCATTCAAAGCACTGTTTCCTTGTTGAATTTCTTTTTGGATTATCTGTCCATCAACGTAAGTAGGCTATTAAATTTCCCTACTATTATTGTATTAGAATCAATTAGTTCCTTTATGTTTGTTTCTAATTGTTTTATATATTTGGGTGTTCGCATGTTGGGTGCCTAAACATTTACAATTGTTTTACCTTCTTATTGGATTGTCCCCTTCATTATTTTATATTGTCCTTTTTTTTTATTATTATGTTATGTTAATCACCATACATTACATCATTAGTTTTTGATGTAGTGTTCCATGATTCATTGTTTG
>NC_138385.1:35850366-35871073 GCF_054177405.1 Leptonychotes weddellii
TGCATGTGGCTGTCCAATTTTCCCAACACCATTTGTTGAAAAGACTCTCTTTTTTCCATTGGACATTCTTTCCTGCTTTGTCGAAGATTAGTTGACCATAGAGTTGAGGGTCCATTTCTGGGCTCTTTATTCTGTTCCATTGATCTATGTGTGTGTTTTTTGCCAGTGCCATACTGTCTTGATGATGACAGCTTTGTAATAGAGCTTGAAGTCCGGAATTGTGATACCACCAGCTTTGCTTTTTTTTTTCAACATTCCTCTGGCTATTCGGGGTCTTTTCTGGTTCCATACAAATTTTAGGATTATTCAACTTTGTTTTAAAGTCTCTTTTGTCTGATATACATATTGCCACTCTGGCTTTTCTTTTGACATCATTTGCATAATACATATTTCTCCATCCCCTCTCTTTCAATCTTCAGATGTCTTTGTGTCTGAAATGAGTCTTTTGTAGGCAGTGTATAGATAGGTCTTGTATTTTTATCCACTCTGTCACCCTATGTCTTTTGGTTGGAGTCCATTTACATTCAAAGTAATTATTGATCAATATGTATTTACTCCCATTTTGTTACTTGTTGTTTCTGTAGTTTTTCTCTGATCCTTTCTTCTCTTTCTCTCTCTCATTGTTTGCTGGTTTTCTTTAGTGATGCACTTAGATTCCTTCCTCTTTAATTTTTGCATAGCTAGTACTGTTTTTTCATTTGCGGTTACCATTAGGTTTGCATAAAACATATTCTACATATAGCAGTCTATATTAAGCTGATGGTCACTTAATGTTGAACTCATTCTTTTTTTTTTTAAGATTTTTATTTATTTATTTGTCAGAGAGAGAGAGAGAGAGCACAAGCAGGTGGAGCAGCAGAGGGAGAGGGAGAAGCAGGCTCCTCACTGAGCAAGGAGCTCGATGTGGGACTCAATCCCAGGACCCTGGGATCATGACCTGAGCCGAAGGCAGATGTTTAACGACTGAGCCACCCAGGCGTCCCTTGAACTCATTCTTTACTCATCTCCCCTCCATGTTTCAGATATTTGGTGTCATATTTTGCATCATTTTATTTTATAAATCCCTTTATTGATTTTTACAGAAGTACTTATTTTTACTGCTTTTGCGTTTTTTACTTTGTATGTTCTTACTTATGGTTTTTGCTTTCTACCCAAAGAGTACCCTTAAAATATGTCTTGTAGGGTTGGTCTAGAGGTCATGAGCTCCTTCAGTTTTGTTTTGTTTCTGTCTGAGAAAATTTTTATCTCTCCTTCCATTCTGAATGATAGATTCTCAGGATAGAGTATTCTTGGCTACAGATTTTTCCCTTCAGCACTTTGAATATTATGTGCCACTTTCTTCTAGCCCACAAAGTTTCTGCTGAAAAATCAGCTGATAGCCTTATGGGGTTTCCTTTGTATGCATCTATCTTCTCTCTTTCAACCTTTAAAATTCATTCTTTGTCACTATTTTTTTTTTTTTTGCCATTTTAATTACTATGTGTCTTGGTGTGGATCTCCTTGAGTTGAATTTGTTGGAGGCTCTCTGTACCTCCTGAATCTGGATCTCTGTTTCCTTCCCCAGATTCAAGACATTTTCAACTATTATTTCTTCAAATTCATTTTACGGGCCCCCCACTAGGATTTCTATAATGCGCATGTTATTATGCTTGATGGAGTCACAGGGTTTTCTAAGTCTATTCTCATTATGCAGTATTTGTCTGTCACCTGTTTAACTTGATTGTTTTCCATTACTTTAGGTCCTCCAAATCACTGATATGTTCCTCTGCTTCCTGTATCCTACTGTTTATTCCAACTATTGTATTTTTAATTTCATTTATTGAGTTCTTCATCTCTGATATGTTATTTTTTACATCCTTGTTAAGGGTCTCACTGATGTTTTCCATCTTTTCTCAAGTCCAGTGAATATTTTTATGACCATTAATTTAAATTCTCTTTCAAGCATATTAATTTCTCTTTTGCTTAGATCTCCCACTATGATTTTGTTGTGTTCTTTCATTTGGGACAAATTCTTGTCTCCTTATTTTGTCTGCCTCTCTGTGTATGTTTCTGTGTGTTAGGAAATTCAGTTACAACTTTTGCTCTTGAAAGTAGTGACTTTATGAGGAAAAGGTTCTGTAGTGCCCGGCAGTGCAGTGTCCCCTGTTCACCAGAACCTGGCACTTCAGGGGAGTCTTCTATATGTGTTGCTGCATCCTGCTATTGTGTCTCAGTTGCTTTCCCTTTCAGTCCAGACATCTGCACTGACTCTCTGCTTATTGTGGGCTGTGCTTACTCTCTCTAGTGTTAGTGAGACCCAAGCAGGCTAGCTCTGAGGGCACATGATCATAGAAGGGCTCAGGAGTGGGACTGTGGTGTTAGCAAAATTTGCACTGAGTCACAAGTCCTCAACCAGATCCCCTGAAACATGGTGGTGGCCTGGTGCATGGCATGCATTAGTGGCAGCAGCCAGAGGCAAGACACTCTGCTGGGCATGGCACATGACATCTGTGTATGCAGAGGCTGGACATGAAGCATGGTGGTGGCTGGAGGCATGTGGTGGCTGGGAGGTGTGCTCAAGTCTTTAAGAAAATTTGCCCTGAGCCACTATTCCTAGGCAGGATCCCCTGAAGTGTGGTGGCTGTGGGAGCATGGTGTGTGGAGGCAGTAGTTGGGTGAGGTGTGCATGGCCTTAACAAAACTTGCACTAAGCCCAGGGTGGAAGCCAGCAGGCTTAAAGTGTGTGAGTCCTCAGGAGAACTTGTGGGTGGGGTGCAATACTAGCAGATTAGATAACAAGTGTCTGTGCAGTGCTGCCTCCCACAGGTGGCCCTGTGTTTATGCTGGGGGAGCCAGGGAGGAAATTGGTACCTGTCAGTTCCTTTGTTCCCAGAGAAATCTCCAACATGTTCTGAAATCAGTATAAATAGTTCTCTCTCCTGTTGTGCAAGCTGTCTCTTCTATGTTGCCTCTCTGCAGGCTGTTGTCTCTTGAAGGCTGGGGACCTGGCTATCACTCACTCTCCTGGCTATCCCAGTGCTGAGTCAGCTGACCTTAAAACTCCAGCCTCCAAGTCCTGCTGGTTATACAAACTCAGGGAATTCAGTCCCTCTGGTTTTCAAGTCCAGATGTTATCGGGATTTACTTACCCTGTGTGGGTCCCTGGTGCTTTTCCCTCTCCATGACTGCAGCCTCCCTTCCTCCTGCAAGCAGCTCCCAACCACCTTTTCTGCCCTTCCTAACATCTCCTACGTGTCTTCTTCTCTACATTTAGTTGTGGAGTTTATTCTGCCAGTCTTTGGATCACTCTAGTTTTTTTTACTGGGATGTGGGTGATATATAGTTTTACATGTGGGACAAGGTGAGCTTAGGGTCCTCCTACTCTGCAATCTTTCCAAGGCTCTCTGAAATTAATTTTATCAACATATTTTATCAAACCTAATTATCCAAAATATGATTGCAACCTATGATCAATACAAAACATTTATTAATAGGATATCTTACATTCTTTCTTTCATACTACATCTCTGAAATCCAGTATGTATTTTAGAGATACGGTACATCTCAAATTAGATGCTAAATTTTAATTGGCCATAATGATCTATATTTAGTTAGGTTTCTTAAAACTTACCCAAAAATGTTGAAATGATCTGACAAAGATTTTAAAGCAGTCATAAAATACTTTAAAAATCAATTACAAATTTTCTTGAAATAAATGAAAGATTAGAAAATCTCAGCAAAGAGATAAATGTTATAAAAATAAACAAGTTATAGAACTGTAAAATAGAATCATAGAAATAAAAAGAAAACATTTTAAATGGGTTCAAGAGTGGAGTGGAGATGACAGCAATAGAATCAGTGAGTTTGAGTACAGGTCAATAGAATTTCTTCAATCTGAACAACAGAAAGAAAATAGACTAAAAAAAGTAAAAATGAACAAAGTCACAAGGACTTGTGGGAAAATAACAAAGAGCTAACATTTGTACTATCAGGGTTGCAGAAGGACAAGAGAGAGAAAGAGAGGAATGGAAAAGAATCCAAAGAAATAATGGCTGAAAACATCTCAAATATGGTGAAAAGTATAAGCCTAAAAATTCAAGAATCTGATAAAATTCAAAAATGGTAAGTCAAAGACAACTACCCAAAAACATAGCATAATTAATTTTCTGAAAACAAAAGGTAAAGCAAAAATCTTGAGAACATCCAGAGATAAAGAATGAATTACCTATGGAGTTGCATCAACTAGAATGAGAGAAGATTTTTCATCTAACACCATGGAGGCCAAATGATAGTGACACATGCTTTTCAAGCACTGAAGGAAAAGAACTGTCCGCTTTGGATTCTGTATCTTGTGAATATATTCTTCAGAAATGAAGTTATAAATAAATTCACTCTAGGACTAAGGAAAACTAAAAGAATCAGTTTCTAGAAGACCTACATCTAAAGATCAGTGAAAGGAAGTTCTTCCAACAGAAATGAAATGATACAAGAAAGAATCTGGAGACTCAGAAAAAAAGAAAGAAAAAAAGAAAAAGCAGAAAGATAATACAATAAAGTATTTCTTCCATCATGAGCTGTATAAATTGTAATGATGTTTAGATATCACTATGTGAAATGATAGATAATTTACATATCATCATATATAAATGATAATTGAAAAGATTATAACACCATTTGTTAAGTCAATGATATTTTCAAATGAGGAAGGTAAAGCCTATGTGGAAGTAAGGTTTCCACATTTTACTTCATGTGGCCAAATAGGCTATGATAAGTCACGTAAGTACACGTTAATACTCAGTGTAACCACTAGAAAAATTATACAAAACAATACACTAAAAATCATTATAAATAAAGCAGGATGGAATCTTAAGAATATTCAAGGAACACACAAGAAAGGAATAAGAAACAGAAAAAAGAGAAGTAGATGAAACAGAAAAAAATAAAATTGCAGAATTAAGCTCTAACATATTTATGGCATTAGATGCTTATATTAGAAATAAGGGAAGGTCTCAAATTAATAATGTAAGTTCTTACATCAAGGAAATAGAAAAAGAGCAAAATAAATCCATAGCAAGCAGATGAAAGAGATAATAAAGATAAGAGCAAGGAAAAAAAAGAGCAAGAATCAATGAAAGTGAAAATTGGAAAACTATAAAAAAATCAACAAAACAACATGTTTCTCCAAAGAGCAATAAAATTTGGAAACTTCTGATAAAACAGACAAAAATAAAGAGATAGAAGATATAAATCACGACTATCAAAACTGAGTTGGGGAATATCACTAAGTCATTAAATTGACAAGGGAATACTATGAGCACCTTAGAAGAATTGGGCCGTTCCTCAAAAACAATAAACTAATAAAAACTATTACTTAACCAAGATGAATTAAACAATCTTCATAGTCCTATAACCAGTAAAGAAATTTAATTATAATTTCAATATTCCCTCCCACCTGAAAAGAAATCTTTAGGCCCAGATGGCTTTGCTGGATAATTCTAACAAACATTGAATGAATTCACACTTCTGCAGATTTTCTTCCAGAAAAGAGATGAGGGGAAAAAGCTCCCCAAATAATTTCATGAAGTCAGTATTATTCTGATATCAAAGTTAGACAAACATAACCCCAAATGAAAACTATAGATAAGTATTTCTCATGAAATTAAATACAAAAAATATTCAACAAAATATTTGGTAACTGAATCCAACAGTATATGAAAAGAGTTACGCACTGTCACAAATGGGATTTAATTGGATGCTGGGAAGTAAAAAGCATCCAAATCGTACAGGAAGAAGTAAAACCATATCTATTCACAGATGGCATGGCCTTATACATAGGAAATCATAAAGATTCTACAAAAACTATTACAGCAAATAAATGAATCCAACAAAGTTGCAGGATACTATATAAACACATGAAAGCAATAAACTATATAAAAAGGAAAGTTTTAATGTAACTGTCTTTATTAGGAAATAATAGTGTACATAATAAATCTTAAGGAATCTACAAATAGCTCCTAAAACTTAATTTAGCAAGGTGATAGGATACAACAAAGTCAATAAACAAAATTTAATTATATTTCTATATACTAGCAAGAAACAATTAGAAAACAAAATTGCAAACAATACCATTTATAAAAACTTCAAAAAATTAAATATAGTAGCTGAATTTGTATTACAGAAGATAAATTTTCATTGTTGCCTTTTGCTAGATATGCTTAGTTATCTTTTGATGAATCTTTTACTTCTCCATACATCTAAAATATATTTATTGTTCTCTTTGGATTTGTTTTGAGATATTTGGGTTGAGCTAAATTTACTTTTTTTGAAATGTTAGCAGTTAGCTGTTTACAATCTTAGTGAAAATATGAAAATAATTTTTAAATGACTTTTGGACTATATTTCTCTCCCCCTTCTCTCTCTCAGTGTTATGGAATGTGAAATACTTATCTTTTTATTGTTTGCATTAAGTTCCTGGAACATAGTAGGTTTTTAGCCAGTTGTTAAATGGTTATGCAATCAATATTGTGCTAGGTGACCAATAAAACTCAGGTGTAAAGCTTTGGAATTTGCTCACTGAGAAATTAAAAACCTAGAATTTCAGGTAATGCAGACATAAAAAGGAAATTAAGAAAAAATTCCATTTACAATGGCATCAAAAAGAATGATATGCTTAGGGATGTATTTAACAAAAGGAGTGCAAGATTTGTACACGTAAAACTATAATATATCAATGAATGAAATTAAAGAAGACAGAAATAAGTGGAAAGGCAATCTGTGTTATGGATTAATGGACTTAACATTGTTAAGATAGTAGTACTCTCCATGTTGATCTACATATTCAACACAATCTTTATGAAACGCTTGGGCTTCCATTTTTTTTTCAGAAATTGACAAGCTAATCTCAAAATGTATACTGAATTGCAAGGGATCTAAAATAATCTTGAAAAAGAAGAGCAAAGATGAAAGAGTCACACTCCCATTTCAAGACTTAGTACAAATATACAGTAATTAAAACAGCATGGTACTGGCATAAATATAGATCAGTGGCATGAAATTAAGAGTTCTGAAAAAAAAAGTCTATACATTTATGGTCCTTGATTTTTAACATGGGAAATAAGACAATTCAGTTGGGGAAAGTGTGTTCAACACATGTTTCTAGTATAATTGAATATTCAGGTACAAAAAAATTAAATGAGTTGGACTTCTATCTCACACCATACAAAAAAATTAACTCAAAATGGATCAAAGACCTAACTGTAAGAACTGAAACTATCAAATTCTTTTTTTAAAATTTTTTAAAAGATTTTATTTATTTATTTGACAGAGAGAGACATAGCGAGGGAGGGAACACAACCAGGGGGACTGTGAGAGGGAGAAGCAGGCTTCCCGCGGAGCAGGGAGCCTGATGCAGGGCTCTATCCCAGGATGCTGGGATCATGACCTGAGCCGAAGGCAGATGCTTAACAACTGAGCCACCCAGGCACCCCTGAAACTATCAAATTCTTAAAAGAAAACATAAGGGAAAAGCTTAATAGCATTGGATTTGCAACAATTTCTTGGATATGACACCAAAAGCACAGTAACCAAAGGGAAAAAAGGTAAATTGGAGTTCATCAAAATTAAAAACTTCTGTAGTACATATGATACCAGTAATAAAATGAAAAGATTACTCATGGACTGGTAGAAAAAAATTGCTAATCACATAGCTGTTAAATGAGTTGGATCCAGAATGTATAAGGGATTTTTACAACTCAACAACAGACAAATAACCTCATTAAAATGGCAAAAGATATGAATATATATCACTCAAAAATATATATGATTAGTCATTAGGGAAATGCAAGTCAAAATATAATGAAATACTACTTCACACACACACTAGGATGACTATTATTTAAAAAAAAAACGTAAGTATTTTCCATGATGTGGAGAAATTGAAACCCTCATACATTGTTGGTGGGAATGTAAAATGGTGCAGCTGCTTTAGAAAACAGTTTGACAAATCCTAAAATGTTAAGCATAGAGTCACCACATGCCCCCAGAAATTCTACTCTTAAGTACATACCCAAGAGCAATAAAATCATATACACACAAAGATATGTGCACGAATGTTCAGCATTATTCATAATAGCCCAAAGTAGAAACAACCCAAATGTCTATCAACTGATAAATGGATAAATAAAATAGAGTATATTCATACCATGGGATATTATTCAACAAGAAAAGAAATGAAGTACATGCTATAAAATATATTAACCTGAAAAACATTTTGCTAATTGAAAAGATCCAATCATAAAAGGCCACATATTGTATAATTCCATTTAAATGTATTGTCCAGAATAGGCAGGTGTATAAAGACAGCGTATTAATGGTTGCCTAGGGTTGTGAAAGTTTGGAGGGTTAATGGTGAATGACTACTAATGGGTGTGAGGTTTCTTTTGGGGGTGATCAAATGTTCTGTAATTTGTTTATGGTGATGTTTGCACAATATGTAAATATATTAAGAGCCAATGAATTGTACACTTTAAAGTGGTAAACTTCATGGTGTGCAAAGCAGTATGTTATATGAGTCTGGGAGCTCAGAAGAGTGGTTTAGACTAGAGATAATTATTTGGGTTTTGTCAGTGGATAGATAGAGGACATAAAAATGTATGAGACTAGGGTGCTATCACCTATGGACAAATTGTAAATAAAGAGATATAAGATACTAGAACTGAGCCCCGAGATATCACAACATTTAGAGATTAGAGAATGAGAAGAAACCAGTAGAGGAGACCAGAAGAAATGAGACCAGTTAGCATAATTGTATATTTTTCTACAGTCACAGTCAACTGCACTAGTGATGTAGGAGACAAATCAGAAGAGAGTGGTATCCCAGAAGCCAAGAGAAGAAACTGTTTCAAGGAGGATAGAGTGATCAATTTTGTCAAACATTACTGATATGTTAAATAAAAAAGGACTGGGAAGAATTGGCATTGTATTTAACATTGTAGAGGTCATTGATGACACTGAGAAGGGCTCTTTAGCTCTTGGCATGGAGTACTGGGGATGAAAATCTGATTGGAATTAATACAAAACTGATCTGAGTAAGAGGAACTGAATAAAATCAATTTGATATGTGGGTGGGTAAGAAGGTGGTTGTTTTTATTTTCTCAGTGAAGTGTGAATAGAGGTCATTAGGTGAAAATGAGAATGAGGGAGGAGATTTTGGAGGATTAAGGATAGAAGAAAAGTATGAATTTTTAATCTTCTTAGATGTAAGTGGACTAAGGGAATGTATCATGTTACTGGGTGGCATTGTCAGCCCACTGGTGGCTTTCAGTCATGAATTAAAAATGAGAGCAGTTAGCATGCTTGTGTATTTTCTATAGCCACAGTCAGCTGCACTGATGTGGGTATGGAAGGGATGAAGAGTTCAATTCAAAGATATTTGTGATTTTGCCAAGCTAAAGAAAAGCTATAGAATTAAGGGTCCATGCAAAGGATTGATTAGGTTGATACACCATGAAATCTTAGCTGAGTAAGAGAGTGAGAACTTCTTTGCGGGAGGGTGAAGGGGAGTAAAAAGAAATCAATTGGTTAAATTGTTAAAATCAATTGTTAAAATCAATGGATTGTGGGTCCATATGAGGTCAAAGAATTTCTGGAGTCCAGTGATAGTAGGAGTCAGCTGGAAAAATTAGTGATATCAGAGTGAGACAATTGAAAATAAAGTTATAAGTATAGTTATTGGTAATTATATGGTCCAGGGTATATTACTGTGGAAGTAGGTGGCTGAGATAATGTGGTCAAGATTATTTGGCTAGGAAGTCATGGATGAGAGGAGGAAGGACATTGACAGAATGAGTTAAGTAGATATTAACTTTATCAAGGATTAGTGGTGTTGGAATAAATGACAGCCAGTGATAACGTTTTTAACGCTTTTAAAGAATGAGGAGGAATGATGTGGGGGTCTATACATGACTGCAAAAATGAAGGGGTAATGCATAATATCATCTGATAGCAAGAGTTTTAAAGGTGGGGGCCATCAAGGAGAAAGGAGGGACAATGATCTAGAAGGGACAATGGTTTGGAAGCTGCAACAGGACATAAAGGAAAGTATCAGGGTATGAGGAAGAGGATTGTAGAGATGGTAATGAGAGATGATTAGAAATTTCTGGATTTCCTTATCATAGCAATAATAGTGTTGCCTTTTTCAAAATTTTCATTTCTTTGATTGCATTAAGTTGAATTCTTTTTCATATGTCGGTGACAGGGTAAACTAATTGTGTTCTTAATTTGTTCTGAGTTTCTCTCCCCAAGTTTATGGAGGGTTTTTCCTTGGGCAGTTACAGAGTTTATATAGTGGAGCTTAAAGGAAAAATTTTCTCAAAATCTCTTGCTGGATTTTTTTAAAGCCTAAGCTCTTTGACACAATTATGTTAGGTCATTCTCATGAAAGAAAGGGAAAGAGGTAATTGCATTTTATAAGGGATGAGGTAGAACAAAAACACAAGAGTTTAGGGAGAGAGAAAGAGATTCATCAGGAGTAGGAAGGCTATAAGGAATTCAGGTTACTAAAACAGCAGGGACTCATGCCCACTCAGCACCCAGGGCAGTAGTGTGACCACAGTAGATATGACCCAAGTTATCTGGACTCCCTACTTTGCCTAAGATTTCCATGGCCAGACATAACACAGAAGTATCAGAGTCACTACAAGGGACTAAATGAGCAATATCAATATTGACTAGTGTAAACCAATGGGAGTATCCCTCAATTTTATGATTCCCCTAGACATTTGTACGACCTTAATGGATGAATGAGGAAAGTCCAAATAATGATTAAGAATAAATTTCCTCTTAGATTGATGGGATGAGTTGGAGTTCAAATAACCATTTTTTTGTTTTCTCGTTTGTTTGTTTTGGTTTTTGCACATTCAAGTTTGTGGAGTAAAATTCACAAATATGTTTTATATTTTCAGATATAAGTTTTTCTTAATTAAGTTTTTTAAAAAAGATATTATTTATTTACTTGAGATAGAGTGAAAGCAAGAGAGATCACAGAGGAAGAGGGGAGAAGCAGACTTACTGCTGAGCAGAGAGCCCAATGTGGGGTTTGATCCCAGGACCCTGAGATCATGACCTGAGCTGAAGGCAGATGCTAAACCGACTGAGCCACCCAGGCACCCCAATTAAGTTTTTAATTTTAAATCCAGTATAGTTAACATGCAGTGTTATATTAGTTTCCAGCATACAATGCAGTAATTCAACAATTCTCTACATTACTGGGTGCTCATCATAATTGTACTCTTTAATCCCCATCACCTATTTCACCCATCCCCACCCACCCACCTTCCTTTTGGTAACCATTACTTTGTTCTCTATAGTTAAGAGTCTATTTCTTGGTTTCTATTTTTTTTTCCTTTGCTCATTTGTTTTGCTTCTTAAATCCCACATATGAGTGAAATCAAATGGTATTTGCCTTTCTCTGACTGACTTATTTCGCTTAACATTATACTCTCTAGCTCCATCCATGTTGTTGCAAATGGCAAGGTTTCATTCTTTTTTGTGGCTGAATAATATTCCAGTGTGTGTGTGTGTGTGTGTGTGTGTGTGTGTGTGTGTGTGTATCTCACATCTTCTTTAACCTTGGTTCCACATCTTGCCTATTATAAATAATGCTGCTATAAACATAGGAGTGTATTTATCCCTTTGAATTAGTGTTTTTGTATTTTGGGATAAATACAAAGTAGTGCAATTACTGGATTGTTGGGTAGTTCTATCTTTAATGTTTTGAGGACCTTCCATACCATTTTCCACAGTGGCTGCACCAGTTTGAATTCCCACCAAAAGTGCAAGATGGTTCCTTTTTCTCTCTATCCACACTAACACTTGTTTCTTCTGCTTTTGATTTTAGTTATTCTGACAGGTGTGAGGTGGTATATCTCATTGTAGTTTTGATTTGCATTCCCTTGATGATGAGTAATGTTGAACATCTTTTCATGTGTCTGTTGGCCATCTGAATGTCTTTGGAGAAATATCTGTTCATGTCTTCTGCCCATTTTTTTTCAAATGAAGCACTTATTTTCCCAGTCTGTCATATAGTATTAATTTTAGTAGAGAGAGGATTTTCATCACTAATATAACTTGAAGTCTGGAATTGTGATGTCTCCAGCTTTGCTTTCTTTTTCAAGTTTGCTTTGACTACTTGGGGTCTTTTGTGGTTCTATACAAATTTTAGGATTTTCTAGCTCTGTGAGTAGTCTAATTTGCTTTGAAATTTATTGTATTCATTTCTGACTCTCTTGACTTGTAAGACTCAACTTCATGGTGTTGCATGTTTTCCTTTAGACTTTTGGAAAGATGGTCCCATTTGGCATGCATTTTAATGGCTATCTGTCCACCTGCAAGTCAGATACACTCAATCTGCTCAAAACGTACCTTCAGGGAATGCCTGGAATCTGATATATATCTTCGAGAACGTAACTTAAAATTTTGGGATCAAAAAGTATATTGATAAGTTTTGATGACCCTTAAATATGTCTCAAGATGATATAACATAGAGTCAATCTTGTGAAAAAGAACTACATTCAAAACAAATGTTTGTGCAAAACAGCCAGTTGAATGGCTTATGTGCTATTTTTATGTTATTAAACAATCTTTGTCATTACTCATGACCTTTGGGTAATTACTAAAGAGGCATAGTGGCCTCTCATGTGTTGCTTTTAAAGTAATGCTGGGGGTGGGTATGGGTGTAATAAAGGGGATTAAGAGTACACCTACTGTGATGAGTACTGAGTAATGTACAGAATTGCTGAATCACTGCATTGTATACCTGAAACTAATATAACACTGTACCTGAATTATACTTAAATAAAAAACAAAAAATAAAAAAATAAAACTCCAAAAAATAAAATTTAACAAAACTTGAGAAGACAATTTTAATTTTAATTTTATTTTGACCTATTCTTTGTTTAATTTCAGGTTTGTAGGGTAAAATCATTTGAAATTACCCAAAATAGGTCATTACTCTTTGATCACCAGACACAGATGGTACTTTGATGAAACAAATGGGTATGTGAATTTTAATTTTAAACTATTGTAAATAAAATAGCAAAGGACAGTCAAGGCAAAAAAAAAGTACATTTCTCATTTTCAACTCATGTTTTATGTCTTTGCTGTATGATAAGCACCAAACAAGGCACTTTGACATATAGGGTGGCAAAGCTATTAGAGAAAGTTAATCCCCAACCTGATTTTGTATTCATCTACAAAGTAGGGTGTGGACTAGCTTCTAAAAATATAAATCCATATAGAATAAACTTTACTCCCTCAGGAACTATATTTTTATCAGTTGAAATGGTTGTGAACAACATAAAACATGATATATGACAATGTTTTCTGAAACATATTTGGCCTTTAATTCATTAGCTACCTTCTACTCAATTTTCGGAATTAAAGAGTAGCTATACTCAATGGCTTTATTATCTTCAGGAACCTGAGTATTCTTAAGTGACGGCCAAAGGCCCTGTAAATAAACAGGTGCTATTATAATGGAAATCATAATGTTGGAAAAGGTTCAGTTAATAGATTTGCAGTATTGGAGTCTGTAAACCCACTGCTGCATTTGAGAATGATAAAGTTACTAATAGCAACTTCTACTCATGACCTACTCTGTCCCTATGCTTTGGTAAAGCGTTCCTAGGATAATGCCCTCTTTCAGCCTTGGGTCATCACCCTGCCCATTCTAACTCCAATCTGTGATGCTATTTTTATTCCTTGGCTCACTGCCCCTTAAAATAGTTGAAGCCTGTGGGCTCTATATATTAAGCTAAATGAGTCAATTTGATCATAGAAGCACTCTGAATTTAGACTCTAAAAGCCTGGATGAGCTTGTCATGTCCAGGTAACCCAACTCATGGATGCCTTACCACACTTGACAAATTAGGACCAAATTTAGCTGGCCCTAATGAGAAAGCTTGATAAACTTCTCTCCAGAAAGTTCTGAAACAATAGAATACTCATGGGGTCATGCCTCTAATGATTCTGTGACCTGCTGAGAGAAGTGTCATTCCTCTTCTCTTCCCAAATGAAGGACTCAGCTTCCTTGACAACCTGCCATAATTATTCCAACTTCCATTTTCAACCATCAGCCAGCACTAACCCTTTTCTTGAATGCTCAGAAACTATAAAACTTTTACTCCTCTCTTCAGATAAGCTCTCTCCTCTTACTTCTTCACTGGACTTCAGGACACTGGGCTGGGATGGGAAGGGAGTCAGATTAAAATTTCCTTGAGTTTTACCCATGCTGTGTGATGCTGTGTGTCTGTGTGAAGTCCCACATATTTTGAGGAAAATTAATCAGTTTCTAATTCTACCATTGTACCTAGAAAAAATTTAGTCATATCAATATAACCCTCCTTAGCCAGAATTCTTAATGGAACAACAAGCAAAACGCCTAATACTTTCCAATCAGTGCCTTATTACATACTTTAAATAAATGAATATTCTCTGAATGAATCCTAATTCTGAGGCATTCTGACAAACATATTTCAAATACTGATATCATTTAAGAATTTTTAAAATGTTTATTTTTAGAGGTTGAACAATGGTTCATTGCAGATTTTCTGATGAAACAATTAACAGTCTCAAAGATTATTTCAATAATTTTTAAAGTTAAAGCACAGACTGAATACAAATTGATTTAAATAGGCACATTTTTAAAAAGAATTGAAGAGCTTTTAAAGATCCCATTGAATGCATGTGGCATTATTCCTAGTTTTATGAAAACTGTTTCAATTAAATGAGTTCTGGCAGAAAACACCTAGTGATTATTTTCTCTAGAAACTGGTAGCACTGAAAATATTAAAAGTTATGCATTCTAATGGTTTGTATCTATGTATGCATACATGTGTGTATATGCACATGTGTGATTTCTGCTTGGCCTATTTTACTATCTAAATGATTATCCTTTCCTACTATTTCCTCTAACGCTCTTAGCTTACTTCAACAGATCTAATCACTCAGAGCTTTTCTTGTCAACCCTTTTCATACATCATTTTCTAGTTTTCAAATATTTCCAACAGTGCCTTTTATTTTGGACAAGGGCTTTAGTGAAAAAACTAAAGTACGCTAAAATAAAACTGTATTCTGTCCCAGTGCTACTCAGAATGTGCTAGAACTTTCATGCTTTCAAGCACAATGCTAGGGGAGTTTCTGGTCAGGAGTCCCCCTTCATTGCTTCTGTAAAGAGCTGGGGCTTCCAGGTGCTGATCTACAAAGTGAGGTATAGATATAATTTCTTCTATTATTGTGCACTGACTATGAAATTTAAGTGTCCCTTCACTTTGTTTCAGCTGGCAAAGGATATAAAAATTCCAGATGGAATAACATCAAAATTGGAAATATTCATTACCCATGAACCACTTAAAATATTTTCAATCCTTTCTTTTGGGCTACCCAAGATTTCCACCTCCCTTCATGATATGTGCCCAGCTCTCTTTCTTCATGAATATCTCATCCTTTAAAGCTCAGTTACACATCTGCAATTTTTCTTGTTTGTTTACTTTGGGACATCTCTGTAGATTCAGTTCACTATGGTCTCTGTTTACTAGAATAACAGCCACAAAGCACAATGGGAGTTGACTTCCTAACATAGTTTACTGTCTTACTGCCTTAAAAATATGATTTTAAGATAAAACTTATTTTTGAATCTTAACTTTGAGTAAATATTATGAAGGAAAAAAATGAATTCTTAAAAGACTTGATTCTACACACTACTTAAATGAGAAAATTTTCTGAAATTCAAACATAGCAAGCTCCATTTGCTCAGCAATGAGGTACTTGCACAAAGTTCCCCATGGCTTTTTGGTGTACAAATTTATAATAATGAAGACTACTTCTAAGGAAATAATTTGACATAAATGTTTGTTTTCTCTTTAAACTACTGCATTTAAAAAGTCATTCGAGTTGTAAACACTCAAGGATAAGCCAGTTTTAGGATCACATTATTGTGTCACAGTAACAGAAATGTGAATCACATTTATTTCTTTAATTCATGGATTCAGGTTCTCCTAAATTCTCATTTTGAGCTACTACACTCTTGATATAAGTTGTTAGGAAAATCCAAATCTTCATTCTTGGCACCAAGGTGTCAAGAAATAATGTGCTATCATGAAATCACATATAGTCAGCTGCTTTTGTATTTTGGTTAACAAGGTAGTTTGAAAATTATTATCCCACTAGCACTGTCTTCATACTTCCGAAGCAGAACTAGAGGGATTATACTGAGGTATACTTTGTGGTAGTTCTGTTGCTTCTCTATTGCCCCAGAACTAACCATGGTATTGAGGATGGATATGCAGAAATTATGCTTTTCACCAGGTAGCAGTTACCATAGGTGACCAAACACCACCTATCTATGGCGTCTATAACATATTGGGTGATGGACTAGCATGATTTTCACTACTCTAAATTTGATGAAAGTTGTACTTTTTTTCAAAATATTTCTTCCTTCCTTCCTTCCTTCCTTTCCTTTTCTTTTCTTTCTTTTTTTTCCCTAAACATTAAGTTCCAACTTGTCACTTTTAGGTTAATTTCTGATTTTACAGAAATAGAAATAGTAAAAACATAAGTATTAGCAGCCAAGGTTTTTGTTGTTATATTTTGTTCTTTTTGTTTATAACTGGGGAAAACTTTTATATAATTTAATCTGGTATTGGGAAAATATTCAATGTTGTCTGATGGTCCCACTGTTGGCCAGATAAGAATTTTGATAAATCAACCAATCTGTCTTTGGGGGTTAGAATTTGACGCCTACTTTAAAGTATTTAAAAAAAACTCATTCTACAGTACATGTATACAGGAGTTCAGTCCTGTATTCAGGCTTGCAAGTGTATTATTTGGTGTTGTTTTTTTTTTTTTAAACAGCTATTGCACATCTTCAGGGCTTCTGGGGGAAAAGCAAGCATCTAAGACTTTCTTCCTCCTTATTAGGAGGAAACCAGCTTAACATGGTATGAAAAAAACACAACTGGTTGTTGACTGGGGGCTTAAATGTCAAGGAACAATAACGGGTGACCTTTTCCCCTTTATCCCTGTAGTTTTCTCCAGGCATGCAGGTTGTTCAGCCTTAGTCTGGTTTATAGCATAGTCCTTAATATTTTCATTTAATAATCTAAACTTTGGTTCTTTATATGACTTTGCAAATGTGCATATAGTTTGTTATTATTTTTATTTTTTTTCTGAAAAGCCTCACTCAGGGCCAATTATTTTGAAAGTTATTTGGAAACTAACTCATTACAGGTTTCTTTACTCCATGTAATAAAATCTGAATATAGATACTGTCCAAACTGTCCAAAGAGTAATATTTGAATTCACAGTAACAAAAGTTACAAAATTTGTGCAAAAGATATTGTACACCATTGGAGTACATAGAGCTTGCTATAGTTAATTTTATATATAAAGCTGCATTTCTCATTAGAACTATTTTGTGCTACATTAAAAGTAAAGTATCTGATTTAATTTTTCCCTAACAATAAAACTGAATGCTCATTTAATCTCAGAAATTTTAAGATACAAATTGCATATTTATGATGTTTGTAAATGTAATAAATCATTGGAACCGTTTAAACACCATAACTGCTTTGGAGCTCTTCAAGTTTTCCAAGGGTCATGAAGTAAACCCGGCTGTGGCGATTACGCAGGGTAGAGGTAAAGAATAGCTTTAAAAAGAGAGAAAGAGACACCATCAGTAAATATTTAATATATTGTAACCTGATATTTGACAGATACAATTATAATTTCAATTATTCCACATCAACCAATTAAAATATTAAGCCATACTATTTACTGAACAGGATTTACAGAAAGAACAAGACTTTAAATTGGTATGGAGTCTAAATTATATATTAAAAAACAATCTTTTACCATATTCTATATAATTGTACTTCATATGGTTTAAATAAAATTAAGTTTTGTTGTGGAACTCATCTGCTGATATTCTTGATTGGTTTTGTTTAAGGATTCCCTTTGCTTTAAAAAAATCTACTTTTAGGGCGCCTGGTTGGCTCAGTTGTTGGGCATCTGCCTTCGGCTCGGGTCATGATCCCAGTGTCCTGGGATCGAGTCCCACATCGGGCTCCCTGATCGGCGGGAAGCCTGCTTCTCCCTCTCCCTCTCCCCCGACTTGTGTTCCCTCTCTCGCTGTGTCTCTCCCTCTGTCAAATAAATAAATAAAATCTTAAAAAAAAAATCTACTTTTACTCAAGTTGGCTTTACTTTTTTTTTATTATGTTATGTTAATCACCATACATTACAGCATTAGTTTTTGATGCAGTGTTCCATGATTCGCTGTTTGTGTATAACACCCAGTGCTCCATTCAATAGGTGCCCTCCTTAATACCCATTACTGGGCTAACCCATCCCCCCACCACCCTCCCCTCTAAAACCCTCAGTTTGTTTCTCAGAGTCCATAGTCTCTCATGGTTCATCTCTCCCTCTGATTCCCCCCCCCTTCATTTCTCCCTTCCTACTATCTTCTTTTTTTTAACATATAATGTATTATTTGTTTCAGAGATACAGGTCTATGATTCAACAGTCTTACACAATTCACAGAGCTTTACTTTTAATATAAGGAAATGATTAAATTATTCGATGTTGTTCACCATTGTTGCTGGTGTTTAAGTGGCCACTGAAATTTTTTACTTGTTGGGGGATTTTCTATTTCAGTGGAATGGACTGACATCAATAGATTGGTATTATGAGTTAAACTAACCAGCTTAGAGAGGAACATGTCTTATGACTATGTTCTGTGCCTTAAAGAAAATTAAAACAGAACATGAACATAAATAGCAAACAGAGGCCTCCTTGTTAGGACTAAGACTTTCCACATCCACAATGAATATACTAAGAAGGGTTTGGACATTGATGATGATGATGATGATGATGATGATGATAACACTAGCTGCCCTTGACTTAACACATTTTATGTGCCAGGCACTCTGTGCCTGCTTACTATATGTGTATATGCTTACTATATACACATTATCATTAATTTTCAAAATTGTTACCAGAAGAGTTATTAATATTTTCATTTTTGAGATGAAGGAGCTAAGACTCAAGAAGATTAATCAAACTTCCAGGTTCTTACACCTCATTAGGTGGCAGAGCCGGGACTCCATGCTAAGTCTATCTGACGTTGAACACTGGTTCTTCCCATGATATCCCTTCATATTGCAAACCAGTACTTTTCCTTCATGCACAATGCTTTACCCTGGTTTTTCTGATATTAATTTGAATCCTCTGCAATCTCTTCAAAATGTGGATGTTTCCTAGTTTTATTAGGATTATTTTTTCATGCTATTATTTCTCATAGTATGTAGAGACTGTAATGATTTTATACAATGCATATATTCCATTTAAACTATCTGAATTGGTTGTTAAATTGATCACATTACACAAATAATTGACAAATCTCAATATTAATTTTCTTTCCTGTAAAATGGGTTATTACTACTGCAAAATTAAAAATTGTTTTTATCAATAGTTTTCCAATTTGGGAATTATATCATAAATATATTTATGGCCAGAAAGAAAAGGATTTTCTTAATTTTCATTGCCTGCTTTATTTTTGCTATAACGGGGAGACATAAACAATACCTTGTCACCTCGGGTACACAGAAATCTCAGCTTCTTAATTGACCTGCGCTTCAGTTCACTTTCCAGAACCCTTGATTGCAAAGAGCGGACTTCGATGGCCTTTTGGCCCCATCCTGTGGTTCGCTGTGTACATTCAAAAGCTACAACAAAAATGTAAAAATCAGAAAAATACAGTTTTTTCTATTACTAATAGCAAATTATAACCACAGTCAACATTTGATTATTAAGAGGCTCATTATTACAGTTCAGGTAAACACATTCTGTTTTTCTTCCTTCTATAGTCATTTGTTCATTATGCTGCTCAGCAGTGGTATTTAAGCAGGCTATCTACTGTTACAATTGTGATCAATGTTGAATAACTAGATCTTAATTAGTTTTTATATTCCCATTCTCTAATACCACAGAAAAAGCTAAGCATTAATTCTATCTTATTTGTAGAAAGTAAAATCTACTGACAGCCATTTTTTGTTTTCCAGTTTAGTTGAGGTAAAGCATTTCATAAGGGTTAGTGACATACATAAAAACCTGATTAACTTCAAAATTAAAACTGTTAAGAATGACTTGCTCAGATAATGACTTTAGCAACTCTAATGCGAGTCAAAGAATGACCACATTATAAACAGAACTAAACCTAATTTGATGCTGTTTAGGCTGAGTCTGACTGAAGGAATTTTATTAAGATTTTAACTTTTGGGAGAAAAGATGGCGGAGGAGTAGGGGACCCTATTTCAACTAGTCCCTGGAATTGAGCTGGATATCTACCAGACCACTCTGAGCACCCACGAAATCAGCATGAGATGTAAGAAGATCTGGATCTCTACAAACAGAATATCACAGACGGTTGGTTTCGAGGTACAAAGCGGGAAGCCGTGATTCCGCGGGCAGATATTGGAGGATAAACGGCAGCGGGAGGGAGCCTGGCTGTGGGGATCCTACACCGCCAGAGAGTGACAGCCTCGCGCGCTGGGGATGGGGCACAGACTCGCAGACCTGTAGCATCAGGAAAGGACTTTAGGGCAGCCTGGGGGACGGAAACCCAGAGCTGCGGGGTCGCGCCTGCGAACTGGGAGCGGCAGGCAGTTTTTTTTTT